>NW_024412376.1:99028345-99111162 GCF_014898765.1 Herpailurus yagouaroundi | reverse complement strand
AAAGAAAAGAAAAGAAAAGAAAAGAAAAGAAAAGAAAAGAAAAGAAAAGAAAACCATCCTAGAGAATCCAATACTGTTCTGCTCCCCGTACAACCCAGAAAGCTCGAAGCCACTACATGTGGCAGCTCAGATCAGCAACCCACCATCACTGGCTGGGGCAAGTCCCATTTAGAAATATGAAGTTGACAAAGCTGTTTTCAATACCTGGCAGGGTTTGTTTTCCTGACTTTTCTCCTTTCTGTTCCAATTACTTCTTTACCCTATCAATATCGGCTACAGGAAAAGAATATTACTTAGTCTTATTCCCCTTAGTCTGAGATTAAATCAATTATGGTATTAAAAGCTTAAAAAATTTTTTTTAATCATTTAGGGCATTAGCAGACACGTGAGGACATTTTTTTTTTTTTTTGATGGGGAAACAGTTCCCTCCTTTGTCTATACTGTTTCTGGGCTGGGTTGGGCTTCCTGGATCCACTTTAAAGGTACATAGTACACAATCAGCATTTTTCTGTCCATACTCATTAATAGCACAATGGCCTGGAATGTGATAAGTCACTCACACAGTCTATTTGACCATTTGTCATTAATTTTGACACTGTAACTGTTCTGGGGGGTACATTCAAGTTTTCATTCATTGATACCCATAAAATCAATATAGATTGAGAATCTACAACATTCAAGTCCTTGTGCTAGATGCTAGACTGAAGATGAGAAATAAACAGCCCTGCTTAGTTATCATAAGAAGTTAAGTAATAATTATAACCATGTACATTACAGAGGAATAATTTTTGTGAGGGATATTAAAATTATTATACATAAATAAGAGTCTCACTATTCAATGTATTTAAAGCACCCAATAGAAGGATGCTAATTAAAAACATATTATTATAGTCTTTCTTTGAAGATCTTGAAACGTTAGTAAATATCTTTCACAAAATGTGCCTAAGAGATAAGATGAAAGAAAGAAACAGACGTGGAAACCTGTAATTCAGAAGCCAGAGAATTTAGCAGCTGAAAAGCACATCAAAATTCAGTTAATCAAGTTTTCTGGAGAATGCAGTGATAGGGGCCTTTCACCCTCAAACAACCTTTTTGTCCACAAACTCTTCACGATGCTCACAGGGAAGATCAGGAAGAATCCCCAAAAAGCTTCCCTTGTAATGCCAGCTTGATGGAGGAGACGGTGGCCCTAGTAAAACTATCCCCAGACCCATATCTCCTATCTCCCTGGTGAAAAAGTCTTAATCTACAGAGGAAAAAACAACTTTACTTCAGTGTACTTTAGTACACTGGTTGAAGCCCACTGCATCTGGAATAAAGGAACATGAAATATAAAAATGTGCTGCCTTTTTTGGGAAAAACAGCAATACATGCTAAGCCCAACATTAGAGCTAGAGGAAGAGCCAGAGCATTTAGAAGGACCCAGATGATGAATATCTGCCTTAGACTCAAGTTTAATCATAACATCAGAGAACGCTTTCTGTTCCACACCTCCTACCATCACACATGATTGTCTACATTGAAAATTTTAAAGAATCTATAAAAAATGCTTCTAGAAGTGTCGAGTTCAGTGAGAACACAGGCTATGAAGTCAATATAAAAAAGTCAGTTCTTTTCCCATATACCAGCAATGACAAATTGAAAATTGAAATTTAAAAAATACTACTTATAATGGGGCCAGAACAATAAAGCATGTAAGTATAAATGAAAGAAAATGTGTGCAATTTCCATATGTTAAGTACAAAACATGATTTAAAAAGTTGAAGAAGAGCTAAGTAGCTAGAGAAATAAAACCTGCCTATGGATTTTAAGATTCAATATTGTTTAGTCTGTAGATCTTTAGAATCAATGCATTTCTAATCAAAATCTCAACAAAGTATTTTGTAGATATTGACAAAATGATTCTGAAATTTACATGGAAATGCAAAGGAACTAAAAGAAGCAAAAATAACTCTGGAGAGGAAGAGTAAAGCTGTTGTTTAATTAATAGTATCACATCAATGTTACTTTCTTAGTTTTGATAAATGCTGCACGGGAATGTAAAATGTTAACAATAGCAGAAACTGAGTGAAAATTATATGGAAGTCTTTTATACCATCTTTGCAATTCTTCTGCAAATCTGAAATTATTTCAAAATGAAAGTTGAAAAAAAATCCAGTTAGATTCCCACTCCCCAAACTGGCGAATTTTTGAAAATAAATTGGTAATTCCAAGCCTGTTCTGCATAAGCCCTAAAACCGAGTTTTGCAGATGAACATTTTGCAGATGGGCTAAGGCAACATCTTGCGTCCTGCTGACCTTTTTTCTCCACTCTCCACCTCCACATCGTCACTGCAATGGTTCTGCTGAGGACATTGGCAATCAGAAGAAGGGCAGGACTTGTGCCATTGCTCAGGCTTTCCATGTAAACAATTTTTCCCTCATCCTGTTTTCCTTAAAACTTTGACCTAATTTCTTTCACATGCTGAGCTAATTCTCATGACTGTTTAAAGGCAGCTAAAAATATCAGCAAGGTCTGCTAAAGTTCAGAAATGAAGACCCCATTCATTCAAGCCCTATACTCTTGAGTCATCATTTCTTTAAATGCATGACCCAATATGGTCCTTTCTCTCTTCTATTGATAATTTTACATTAAGACATCATTAGAGAGCAGCATCCGGGCTACTTTGCAAACCGCTCTAGCTGAACTCATCTTTTTTCCCTTTACTAAAAAATGTGCTTAGTTCACATTATGGATTTTCGATTAGCTATAATAATAGAGAGTAGGTGCTCACAAGACTTAACTGCTGCTTTCAAAGCTAATCTTGAAGTCCAATGAGCAAGTTGTTTCTTATACTTATGAAAGGCACATATTTATTCCTTCAGAAAGTTAGTCTGCCAGTCCATTTTTCAATAATCTTGACTCTGAGGCATCTCTTCGTACATGGGAGTATTTGTTCCTAGAGAAGCTCCACCCAGGCCAAGAGAAACGGGTTTACTAAGTAGGAAATGCACCTTGGTTTCTCCTTGTTTCCTTCCAGCAATCATCTTAGCCATTCTGCTTCTACCAATAGAGAAGCAACAAGGCTGATGCCTTGGGCAGAAGGATTCAAGGAGTAGAGAAAGATCCAGAAATCTCTTTAATCACTAACAGAAACCATCAACACAAATGTGGCTCCCAAGGACAGCTTACAATGACTAATTCTGAGGATCAAATACGTTAGCTTTTGCAAAGTGCAAAGCAAGCAAGTCAGTTACTGTTCTTTAGTGACCTTTTCTTTTCTCTCTATAGCATCCTTCTTAGGATGGATTTTAGAAACATATCTCTTTCTAGTTCTGTGCTCTCAAAACCTACTTTTAGGCAAAATCTTCTACCAGTCACTCACAGTCTAGTACGAGTTTAAGCCAACATAATATTGCCTCCAGGAATATCTGTATTTTGAACCTTAGTCCTAACTGGGAAATAGGTGATATTTTTCCAAGATTAAAAGCCTTTAGCTATTGATGATCCTAAAAGAAGTGGACAGAAGCTAGACAGATGGGAACCTTAGTGCAGTCTCAGAAATCTATCTGCTCCCAGGTTGGCACAAATGAAATTACTCCAAGCTGTTTGTGACTTACTATAGTTTCAGCTTAAATCATCAGGGCAAGTGTTATTTTTCCATCTCCCATTGTTCACCTTGTTGCCACTTTAATCTTGGTTCAATTCCCCAAAATAGGAATTTTGTCAGCGGGTTAAAGAAGGAATGAGCTGACAAATCCACCCATATTCAAGGCATGTGCTGATGTCCTCTCCGGTTTTAATGAGCCATATGGTTTGGTGCAGTGGCATTTCTCTCCCTTCTAAAACACCCTTTAGCTTGTGTGGCATCCATCATTTTGCTTGTTGACTTAGTTTCGTTTTCTGTTTTTCTGGCCTGCTCGACTGCCTGTAACAGCATTAAATTATTCTTCTGATCTTTCCATTTTCCTGAGTTCACAAACTGGAATTTATGGAAGTCTTTAAACATAAAGGGTTTTCTGATAAAGACAGATGCCAATAAAATGACAAAGGTCAAAGGAAAATTCTACACCTTAAGGAGGCAACACCCTTCATAGAAATGCCATATTTTCATCTTTTACATTAGAGAAAATATTGCAATATAGAAATTTAGAAATGAAACAGGCCTTACAGAATGTCCAGCCCAAACTCATTTTACAGCTGAGGCTTCAAAAAGGTAAGTCACAGAGTTATTTGAGGGCAGAAGAGGAACTTGAACTTAGCACTGCCAGCTTACTTTACTGTTGTATTCACTGCATTGTGCTGACTCTTAATTATATATTCTTAGTCATGAAAGAATGTGGTAAAAGGGAATCGCTACCAAGTCAGGAAAAAAATACACAGAATGTTTTCAAATTTCCTTTTTAAAACCAGTCTACTTTAGAGTAATCTGTCTAACACTAAATGACCATTTGATCATGAACATCAAGCCATGGTATGGGGTGGAGGAGATATTTTATTTCTCTCACCCCCCCCCCCACACCTATATCCATATGATCCCTGAGCCCCATTCCTGCTCCTTTGCAGTGTCCTTGCTGCCACCCTTTTGTTCATGTCACCCTTCCTGTAGTCCGTATGCTACAAAGGTACACCTACATCTTGGAAGTAGACTTTTTAAACTATTGATCTCCTCTTTCTCCCTTTCAATCAGTGATGATGAAAAGAGCCACTGAATTAATCTTCCTGAAATATCACTTTCAACATGACGTTATCATTTGACTTCTACTTCGTATGACTTATTATCCTGTAATATTGAGGCCACGGTTCCTTCACGGTTTTCCTGTTTTCTAGGTTTTGTTTTGTTTTTTAAAAAATTTGGCCCTAGTTTAGCCATCCCAAATAACTTTGGTCTAGGGCACAGAGGAGAGTTGTGTGGTACTAGAAGAATGACAAGGGGCTTCAGGGATTTTCACAAAGTAAAGGTAGCCCTATTTTACTTCTGTTTAAATTACTTTCTCTTATATTCACATTTCCCCAGTGAAAAAGGTCAAGCAGTGACACATCACTCACTACTGTTTTCATTTTAGCCCTTCTGTCTTGACATTGTCATGAGAATGAATTACCTGCACTTGCCATGCAAGTAGTAACATGGTCTTGCTATGCAGCTGACCAGCAATGCTCTTGGGAGTTTTTCAGGCTTTGGCCTGGGTTATGACTATTTCCACTTGGGGAAAAAAAAAACCAGCCTTATATATATGTAGTTAAAGCAGCATAAAGGATTTTCTTTCAGTTTAGTAAACATCATTAATGTCTTTGCAAGCACTGTGTTCAAGGCTTTGGCAAGTTGACCTACATCAGAGAAAATAAGACCAGGAAGCGTAACATAATTCCAAAAACCAGTTTTTGTCATTCAAATTGTGAGCTATCCCTCAATATTTACCCAATATATCTTATTCTTCCCACATAAATCATATTTTCTGCAAAAACAGAAAACAAAAAACAAAAAAACCTCTCAATTGTTACCAAAGAAAGACTGTGCCTTACTTTATTAGTCTTAGGTGGAAATTTATCTTCTAAGATCACTCAGCTACTTTGATTACAGCTGTTTTTCCTCTTGAAATTAGCAGAATGTATAATCAAATGAAATAATGTGTACAAACATAATTTTGAAATATGTAAATTTCTAAGTATATACAAAAATTATTTCATATTTTTAGCAGCACTATTCAATTCAACACTTTTGAGTAAGTTTGCTGTGCCACATGGCCTTCTGTAAGACATCACAGATACAAGGAAGAGTAAGTCATAGTCCCCATTACCAAGGGTCTCATCATCCAGCAGAAGAGACTGATATATAAGAATCCATTGTAATTAGATGTTGCAATATGAGTTGCAATATGAGCATATAAGTAAACTGTCACATGAATTTTGTCATGGCAATTACAGGCTCCTAACCTATAGATTTTTTGGAAACTTTAAAAATCTGCCCCCTTGCAATATAGAATAGGGATGGAAAATAAACACCCTGCTTCGTCACCAGAATTTAAAAGTCACAATATTTTACATAAACGTCCAGATTTTTGGCTTCTGGCAACTTAGGCCCACATGACAAAAATTAACTATAGCTTAATAGTGGCTTCCCACAGCAGTCTGGCTACTCATGGATGCTTCAGTTTGCCACAGTTACCAGCATTTTGCACTCTTTCCTCTGCACAGAGAACAGGTGGCAGTGACTTGTTTCATGCCACTTGCCTTGTTATTTTCCTTACATCGGTCCACGTCACTTGTTTCTTCCCTGCCAGGCATTTGAGTTCATATCAGTTCTTTAAAGGCAGTCCCATGAAAGTCAGGAGTTAGAATGTCCACAGTCACCATTACTATTCAACATTATTCTGAAAGCTTGAACCAAGACATGAAAACAAAATCTAAAGCATGAATATTTGAAAGCATAAAACACATTTGCAATAATTTGGAAGTCGTGTAATTGTGTATCTGGCTAGGCCAATTCAAGTGTTATTAGAAATAATGTTCAGCAAGATGGTATGTTATAGGATAAATATACATATAGCAATAACTATCCCATTTAATACTAATAATTTGTTAGAGAATATCATGGATTTTAAAAAATCCCACTCACAATGATAAAACACCTGTTATATAAGAATTAATTCACTGGGAAATGTTTTGTACCTGTGTGAATAAAGCTAAGAATTTAAAGTCCAGAAATTATCTAAGCATATGTAAGAATTTGGTACATGGAAATAATGGCATTTTGAACCAAGGTTAAAAAACGGTTGGACAATACCATAAATCATGATAGGATAATGAGTTAACTTTAATTGCAGAAAAAGAATAATATAGTTGTAGCTACA
This sequence comes from Herpailurus yagouaroundi, assembly GCF_014898765.1. Classification (NCBI taxonomy): domain Eukaryota; kingdom Metazoa; phylum Chordata; class Mammalia; order Carnivora; family Felidae; genus Herpailurus; species Herpailurus yagouaroundi. The sequence continues at coordinate 99,104,331 of NW_024412376.1, read as the reverse complement.
CTCATGCATATAAATGTATTTAAAAAGCCCCATGTGTAAATGAAAACCATAACAATCAAAGAAGAAAACAAAAGTTAATGGTATACTTATTTCAGTGAAGAACTTTCTGAGCAATGTGAAAATAAGAAAATAATAAAAAAATTGATAGATCTGAAACTTAAATTGTATATATTCTATGTATTACAAAGATACCATGAGTAAAATAACAAGATCAAAGACAAACTAAAAACAAAATTTGCATCGCATCATATCATAGTCAAGGACACATATTTTTATTGTGTCAAGAATACTTACAAAATGATAATAAAAGGTAAATAAACCAATGAACATAAGCAAAGGCATGAGTAAGAACTTATAATAAAAAATGATAAGCAATACATTTTCATACATCCAGCCTCACTACAATACAACAAAAAGCAGGTACACTACAACCTTCATTAAGTTGATATTAAGTGGTTTATGATGATGATGATGATGACGACAACTACACCAGTATTGTCCACTCCAAAACCATCTAGTATTTTCTGATTACATTTCCTTTCTTATATAAATTTCCATTTTTCCTGGAGTCAATAATTAGTTATCAATCACATGTTTGATATCTTAGATGGCTCCTAATTTTCTTATTTATTCTATTCTACTTTCCATCTGTATTTTTTTTCTCCCTTCTCAACTCTTAATTTTAATTTTCAATCCTTTCCCTGAATGTGTTGTTTGGGGTATACCTGCTAGTATTTCCTGGAGCTACTTTGTATTCTGTGAATGTTTATTTCTATCTTTCTTACTGCTTTACTATGTAATACCTTCTCTCATCTCTTGGGAAATAATATAGATTTTTTTTTTATGTTTTCTTCTGTTTTCTGTATTGTTTCCAAATCCCCTCACTACTTTTTTTGTTTACTGGTTTTGGTCTCTGGTTTTTGTATTAGAGGCTTTTTTCACATGTCCTGAGATCATTGTCTACCTGTTCATGTAGATAATGGCAGACATGGTGCAGTCTATCAATGATGGTTAGGGAGTTTAAAACCTGGCTATTTTTCTAGGACACTCCAAATGGTCAGTATAAGTGTTTTTCACAAGTCATTATATTTCCCCAGAAAGTAGCTCTCCAATCTTCTGCCTGGTTGCTGGTATTCTGGAAGCCAAGGGGAAAGGGTCTGTGTCAGAAAGAGGATTTTCCTAGTAGAGCTCCTCAGTTTCATTATAGCACCTCACCCTTGCCTTTTCAAGGTCTGGATCCAGGGCCCCTCTGGTTGAGTTTCTTCAGAGTAAATTTCAGGTCATCTGGCCCCTTAGGAAGGGGGATTTGAGTATCTCTGATATATATGCAGGGCGGGGAGGTCCTTCCGAGGTTCTCATAGTTCCTTATAAAGACTTTCAAGCAATACTCATGTTTTCAACCTTCTTATGCACCCTCTTCATCAGAGGTAACTAGTGTCTCTTTTCTTGAGACTTTCAGGTGTTCAATGGATAGATTGGCTACCTTCTTGCTGGCCTTGTTGGGCTAAGATTTTGTCTCCCACTCTACCAAGTCAATCATCATCCGTCCATTAGCTTTACAGCTTCTGGAGTTTTACTGTCATTTCTCACTTGTTGTCCTTTCCAACCATGTTGTTTTTAATTTTTGTAAGTTTATGCCACTTGTTTTCTTCATTACTATTTTAGTTGGAGTTTAGAAGGGACCTGAGATAAATGCTTGGTTTCTATTTGATATGTTCAACCAGAAGTTACAGTTACAACTGAAAAAAAAGAGCACTTAGATTCTAGGTACAATTTTCATAGTTTTTTAAGCTGGAAAAGGGTTTAAATATTATCTATTTCAAATTATTGCTTTAAGTAGAGGGAAAGTAAGTCACAGATAATGTGAATGAACTACTGGAGATATCTGGGTTATTAGAAGCAAAGTCAGGACCGTCTTTATATGCACCTTTAGCAAATGCTTTTTAGTTGTGTCTCAAAGAACTGCCACCCACTAGTAACTGGCTTTATCCACAGTGCACAGGACTAGACTCATTATCTCTGCTTCCACTTCTGAGCCCAATCCCTGTTATAGCTGACTGGAGCAAGCTAGTTTATCAAATCCAACCTGGGCCCCAAAATTCTCTCCCATAGGCATTTGGAGTTGAGACCCAAAGACACTACTTTCTCCTACTCTAAGATAGTCTGTTTAATGAGAAGAAGAAAGCTCAGATGTGGATGGTAGACATCTTTGGGCACCATGTCTGTAAATGGGATTATTTTATTAAGCTGGCACACACTAAATAAGAAAGACAACCAAAGTGGATATTACCACACACCTTTTAGAACTGGGTTCATTTGTTCTTAACTAGTAAGTTTGTCACTATCACCTCTTTTTCCCCTGAAAAAGTCTTAATGGCAAGTGGCTTCAACATGAGTAAAAACAACAGCAGAGATGTGTGTTTCTCGGAGTGGACTCAGTCTCAAGTTGCAAGTCAAGATGCCCCCAACACCTAAAGATGACAACTCTTCAACTTTTATGCTGCTGTGGCTTTGAGTAATTTGGTAAAGGACAAGGAGTGTTACAAGGAGAGTTAGCAAGACTGACTACAGAAAGAAACAGAGAGAGAGAGAGAGAGAAGAGAGAGAGAGAGAGAGAGAGAGAGAGTAGGCTACCATATAAGAATGTATGTGAAAATGACATAAGCTACCAACATGATTGTGTAATTGTGTCTGGAGGATGATTGATGAAGATATGTCTGCAACATGTACTTTTGTAAGGGAAAAAACAACAAAAACAAAAACTCCCCAGTGCAGCTGGACCCCTACTGATGTCCTTTCCCCATCTCTTTCTGGGGTGGATATATGGCTTCAGTTTCTTTCAAGTGTCATCTGGTGACTGCTGGGGCTTTCTGTAACTCTCCAGGACTTTTTAGTTTCTATGAGCATTAAAAACTTTCCCAGTGGCTTAAGGAAACCACACACATACACTCACTTGAAGCTCATCAGAAGAACAAATCCACCATGTTGCTGCTTTCTCTTATCTTTGTAAACTTGTTGTTCTCTTCTCCCAAGAGTTTCATCCTTCTACTACATGAATTTGGTTGAAGAAGAGGTTATAACAGAAGTGTAAAAGGTTGATTAGTGAAACAGTAGAAGAGTTTTTAAATCCCAAGTTAACGATTTACTCTGGAGAATCTGGTGCTCCCTGTGTTTCTGTTCTTGTTTCCTAAGAAGCTAGAAGCAGGTAAAGCTGCCCCAACAAAAAAATCTAGCTCACAATCCCCCATGGCTTCAAATAAAAACAAGTATGGACCAAGAAAAAACATAAGGGAGTAGGATTCGTGAAAATAAAGCAGCAGAACAAAATAAATGTAATATATCCATTTCAGTCTTTCTGGTTCTTACAACAACAAATATGGCTGGCAACGTATAGACTAAACACTGTGAAGGTAATTTAAAATCCATGGTCTCATTTTAATGGAAAATGTCCTCACACCTGCCCTTGCTCCCAAGGAAAATTGACCACTCCATTCTTTGTCCACACACAGTAACATACATGCCAATTTATTATGGAGTCAGAGAACACTGTGTTGCACTTATTTGCATACACACCCACGTCACTGCCACCCCTAGTAGACCATGAGCTTCTTAAGAGAAAGAAATGTCTTAATTTGTCCTTGGATTAACACATAGTACAGGGCTGGTACAACTGAGGCATTTGATGTTGAACAAATAATTTTATTTTTTTTAACTTTTTTAATGTTTATTTTTGAGAGAGAGAGAGAGGGAGAGAGAGAGAGACAGAGACAGACAGACCATGAACAGGGGAGGGGCAGAGAGAGCAGGAGACACAGAATCTGAAGCAGGCTCCAGGCTCTGAGCTGTCAACACAGAGCCTGACGCGGGGCCGGAAGTCACAAACCATGAGATCATGACCTGAGCAGAAGTCTAACACTTAACCGACTTAGCCACCCAGGTACCCCCAAATAAGTAACTTTAATATAGAGAAACCATTTACTTTAGGCAAGTCTTCTACCCCAATCTCTACAAATATTCCCAGTCTATCATCTGGAGGAGACAACAATCACCAACTCATGGAGCCAAGTGATCACCAGTCAACCTTGGTTACCCCAAGACTTAGTGCTGGGCAGAGAGGAAAATGGGGCTCATTAGACCTGAATTCTGACTCTGTTACTTTAAATTAGTGCCATGAGAAAGTCACTTAATTGTTTGAGCCTTCATATACTTACCTGTAAATTGGGCTAGAGTATCTTGGAGATGATAAGTGTAATTAGATGAAATCATAAAGTCATGTCACCTAGTTCACAGCAGGAGCTCAGCAAAGATTGTATCTTCTATAAGCAGCAACCTTCTCTACTAAGAAATTCTGGGGCTGGGGGAAGATTCCTAACAAATTCCCCCGTCCTTTTAAAAAATAACTAATATAGCTTTGTGGGCTAGGCTATTTGAAATGAAGAATGAATGCTGATATGCCAGCTACTTTTTTATCCCTTTTAAGTTTTATTTCTTTTATAATTGATGTACTAAACCAGATTTTAATTGTTTAGAAAATGTCTTCGGACACCTGGGTGGCGCAGTCAGTTAAGCGTCCGACTTCGGCTCAGGTCATGATCTCACAGTCTGTGAGTTCGAGCCCCGCATCAGACTCTGTGCTAATAGCTCAGAGCCTGGAGCCTGCTTTGGATTCTGTCTCTCTCTCTCTGCTCAAGCTCTGTCTCTCTCTCAAAAATAAACATTAAAAAAAATTTTTTTTAAAGAAAATGTCTTATGTTGAGACTATCTATGGCTTTCTTTAGAAAGGGATTTCTGTAATTCAGGAACTCGAACAAAGCAGACTCCATAAATATGCAATTGGATGACTGAATGAATAAAAGACTTGATCAGTCAATCAATCAGTGTGGCTAACGACAATTCCTGGAGAGTAGAGAAGGGTTTTTTCCACAGGAAAATATAAACACTCCCAGTGTCCCAGCTCAAGATACTGTTAGAAGGTACAGAAAGTTGAGGAAGACACTCAAGACAGTTCTTTTCAGTTTATATTTATGATTCTGGTTTATTATGATCTTGGTCTAGTCACCAGCCAAAGAATTTGGATTGCAGTTGGAATTTTTACTCCATGAATTATTTTGCTCATTTGGGAATTACCTCCTTATGACTCCATCTACCTCACAGAAGCTGCTATTTCTTTGGTTCCAACAGCTAAATTGCCCTGCCTTGAGAGTCAAAAGGCCTGGCTCTGCCACAAGCCAGCTTTGCAAAATTGTATATTTTATAAACTTCTTAGATTCTTTGTATTCTTACCTTTGGAAACAGATGGTTAGAACTGACAATTATTAACATCTCTTCTGATTCTAAAATTAGAAGGTTATCCCACAAACTGGTTAATCTGGGGAAGTGACAACAATAGAAAACTCAGAAAAGCTGAGTGAAGCTGCCTGGCACCCTGTGTGGAAAGGCTGGGTCTGCAGGTCGGGAGTCCCCAGACAGTGGGGTACATCCCTGCGCTCTGGACTGCTCTGGGTTCTAGGTTTCCTTGCTCCAGCTGTGTGAACCTGAGAGCTCTTTTGATGGGTTTCTCACCCTCCTACTCACTCTGCCTCTTCTTTATACTCTACCTCCAATTTTTTCTCTCTCCTCTGTACCAGTTCTTACTCAGTTTTGTGAATTAAAACTGCCTCACAATTCCCTCTGGGTTCAGATCTCCAGCCTGATGGTGGGATTTATAATGTCCCCTAGATGTGTTTTTCTTTTCTTAGCTGCTGACAGAAACAAAAATGGGCAAGAGCCCTAGCGAGGGCTGGGTAATGAATGAAGGATTAACAATTAGCCCTGAATATAGATGTATTCTAGAGTATTCGGTGGAAGCTGAATGCTGCGTGGGGAGAGAGTGCTGTCTGTGTGGTAGGGAAACATTCTGAACTCTCAGCAGGGAGGCAACCCTGCAGCTTTAGTGCTAAAGGGGGGAACTGCCAACGATAAAAACAAATCTTCAAAACCTAAAGCAATGAGAAAATGTCTTCATCTGTCCTGTGACAGGAAGCGCAGATGTCTAAATATACAAACATCCTACTCTTAGGGGGCAAATACTAGTCAAAAGGAGCTCTCCTTCTCTTGAAAAATATTATGTGTCTCTAGAAAACTTTGGTGATTTGGTTGAGAAGACAAGGATATTATTAGAAGTGAAAAGATATTTGAATTTTTCCTCTTTCTCTGAAATTAGGTCAAGCAAACTCTTAAGTGCATGCTTCTAGAATGTCTCCATGTTTCAAAAACTCTTGTCTTCAATTCATATTATTTTTATTTTAACTTCATGCTGAGAAGAAAGATTAAGCTAGAAGGGTCTCTAGCTCTTAGCACAGTGTCTCCCAAGTAGCAAGTGCTTCTAAATGTCCATTGAATTAAGTGTCTGATGAAGGCAGGAAAGTTGACTTGTTTATTTTACCAGAAAATAAATAGGAAAAACTCCAACAGAAACTCTTTACGTATAAAACTGTACCTTCAGTGAGCCTGAGGTAAAAGCCCTCCCCATCTGATGAGGCCATATAAAAGCCCTCTGACCGATGAGGGACCTTTCCCTTAAAAAGAATGAAATAATAATTTGAGTGGAGGCTGGAGAAGGCTAAAGGGCAATTCTATTTTTCATGGTCACTTGCGATGCACAGAAGCAGCCCAGAGTGGGTGATGCCACAGCCACTGCAATGCTGGGCAAGTGTTACAAGCACCAGGGACACTGCCTGTCATTTTCATTGATAATTATGACATACCGTTTATTCCGCCATACACTCTACCCAGTGGAAACAAGTCTTCACCCACCTTGTGCAGTGCAGATATCGAAGGCTCATTATTCCCGCTCAATCAGCTTCGGCCAATGTGTAAATATTGAAGCAAGTCTAAGGAGCCAAGGAAGGGAATGATGATTACTACATTAATACTAATGAGTGGAACAGAATTGGGAATGTGTTTAGCTAATGTTGCTGCTGAAGGAAATGACTTAAAAATGAGAAAGCGATCAACACAATGATCATTGATTTTTTTAAAAATGACCAAGATATAAAATCCACATAAAGTAACAACCAAAAAGAGAAATATACGGCCCTAGAAAATGTGTGTCTGTCTGTCTGAACATTTAGTTCATTCAAAAGATTCTGTGTGTGACTCCAGCAGCTCCTATATGCCAATAAGAACAGTCTACACACAGCTTTCTTGTTCCTCTCCCTTGTTTGTAGCCTTTCTCCGTACATAAAATAGATGTATAGATACCCACAACAAATGCAGTGAACACTATTATCAACATACACCTTGACTTTTACTGTAGTGGATGCCAAAGGATCCAGAAGTGGGTCTATAAAAGTGAAATTTGGGGGAAAGGGAACACAGGAGAGAAAATAATGACAGCCATGTGAACTTATGAAAGTCATTTTTCCCTTGCACCTCATTAAATGTTGTAACACCATCCTTATCAAACCCACCCGATACTCACACAAAAGCCATTTATTTGGGAGCGGACATGGTGCTTATTTATTTTAAGGGGTCTGCCCATATTCAGTGGTTGCAATAGCTCCTCACATCCCTCACTTTCGAACGTTTGCACTTCAAAAGAAACTAAATTTCTTGCTATAGTGAGGAAGGTTTAGAAACAGGCTATTCTCTAAATGCTTTTTTTGTTTGTTTGTTTCCCCAGTAAATCTAACCCCCAAGTTCTGCTCAAGCTTTAAGGGTGTTTTGTCAGCAGCATTTCATTTTCCTCTACGGAGCACTGTGGGCTCTTTGAGCCTGGCACCGAGCTGTGCTGCTGGCATCCAGAGCCCGAGAGTTGTCAGTGTCTCGGAAGGTCTATGCCGGAGTCAGACACAGCCAGCACTTCTACGAGTTAGAAGCTTACACCCAGTGCTTCTCTCTTGGCAGACACAGGGAGGCAGTGCGGGAAAGCTTGGCTTCTGCAAGCCAGGAGGACAGAGACCACTGCTGCAAAGCGTCCTTACCTTTTCCACGGTTAAAGTCCTAAAGTCTCCTCAATTGCTGGTTTAACTTTCATAGAGCTAAGAAATTTTAAAGAAAAAGGTCAGGTTACCTGACCAGTGAAACAACCCCTGCCCCACCAATTTTTTTGAATGATGGTGTGTTCAGGGACAATGACACTTTATAAAAGCTATTAAAAGTGGCAATTATTTAAAGCAGTCTTATAATACATAATATATCCAATACCCAACACCCAATATGCATCACAGACACGTACCTAGAGTTTCCTTGATGATCCTGCCCTCCTAAAAGGATTTACAAAAGCACTTTAAAATACATAATCTCACTGACTTCTTCCACTAGTCCTTGAGATTATAACCATGGATTTGTTTCCATTTCATAAGGAAGGAAACTGAGCTTAGAGATTGTGTGTGGTTTAAGGACATCACACAGTGACCAGGAAGCAGTAAACTGGCGAGCAGTGAGTCAGGACTTCAATCTCTGTTGTCTGACTCTATGTCAAAAGTCATTCACTTTACCCTTCTCAGATTTTCATAGGTATCAGAAATTAGCGGTTTCCCAGGCTGCTTCTCCTAAGATCCTTAAAAGGGAGTGAATTAAGAGGTATTATCTTTCCTTTGTCCAGCGTAGAAAACAAGATATAAGGTTTAAAACATCATAATCCCTATCCCAAGTGTAATCTCCCACCTCACACCCAAGTATTCCAACAATCTCCTTCTGCTTTCCTTCTCCAACTATTCTATGAAACCAGACTTTTGCTCTTATTCTCCATTCTGTTATCCTCATTCCCATGGTTAGTTTCTTCTTCCTTACCTACACCTTGACCCTGTCAATGAGTTTTCAAAATAGGTGGCTATCTCTTTTTTAATATTTCCCCAATCTACCTGTTCTCCCAATTCCCATTACGATCACCATGGATGTTGTCTCTTTTCCTAGAACTGGGATTTTCCAAACACATGTCCTTATATCCATATCTTCCCTGTTCTAATTCATCCTGCATAGCACTTCCAGATTAACCATTCTAAACTGCGCTTGAATTAAATCAGTGCCCAGCTTCAAAATTTTCAGGGGCTCCCCTTGGCTTTTGTAAACAATATGCAAACTGTTTTCTGCATGCAGTTAACAAACACCACAAAATCTGACTTTACTTCACTTTCCAAATGTAGCCCTTCTGTTTTCTCTCACTCAAGCTTTGCCCCTTCTAGCTGTCCACATAAAGTGGTGTACTTTTTACCTTGCCCTTTCTCACTATGCTTGCACCTCCAAAATCAGTATTCATCAGAATCTAAGTCAAACATGGGGTCTTTCATGAGGCCTTCCCTGATTCACACAGAGACAAGCAATTTTTCTCCCTCAAACTCCTATCCACAGTCCAATGCAAATTTTTTTAAAAATAGACTAAGTATAAATAGTACATAAATGAAAAAACTTCCAAAGCACCTCTCATCAATCGTCTCTTGAATTATAGTTACTGGTATACATATTAATCTTCTCTCCCAGGGTATAAGTGCAGGAGGGCAGGGACCAGGTCTCTTTCTTTGAATTCACAGCAGCCCTAGAACAGCTTTCACATATTTGGTGTTTAGTAAGTAAGTGGATTAATGAAGAATGGGTTGTGGATAAGCCAAACTTTCCCATTTGCCTCCGCTATACTATACACATAATATCATGTAATATTTAGTTGGATTTTCTATCACTCAATAAATTAATTTTTCATATTTACTAATTGCATAATATATGTCAGGCACGGTACTGGGTACTATAGTAAACAAAACAGACATGTTCCAAAGCACTAGGGAAGATAGATGATAAACAAACTAGTAATTCTTGAAGATAGTGATGAGACTACAAAAACACGCAAAGCAGGTGCAGGGCTCAAGGAGGGGCTGTAAAGGAAACCTAGGCTGGAGTTTAAGCACAGTTTCTCAGGAGATAAATGAGACTGGAGGGTGAGAAGAAAGTGCCATTCAAAGGCCAGGAGGAAGTTTATTCCAGATAGAGGAAACTGCAGGAATAAAGCCAAGAGGTGGGCAAAAGCAGAACATGTTTTGGGAACTGAAAGAAAACCAACCCAGCTGGATTATAATGAATGAATGAAGAGGGTAGGCCAAAACTGGGTTGGAGAGGGAGGTGAGGACCAGACCACACAGGTTTTGCAGACCCTGCTAAGGAAGTGGATTCTCTGTGGCAAGACATTATATGGGTAGAATACTGTGATCTATTTTTGCCTTTAGACCATTCTGGTAACTGTGAAGACAAAAGATTAAAGAAAGATAAAAGCAAAGAAACTGGAAGGGGGACCATCGCAGGGGTCCAAGCAAGAAATGATGTGACTTAAGCTCGCACAGCAGCGTGCTGGTGTGGGGTGAAGGACAAATCTAACACAGCAACCACAGAGCTTGTTAAACATGAGGCATGAAGGAAAGAAAAGAATCAAGGTCAGTGCCCAGGTTTCTGGGCAATCAGGCAGTCAGTGTTGCCATTTACCAAGATAGGAAAGATCAGAAGAAAAGGTTTGAAGGGAAAAAAAAAAACCCATTAGTTCAAACTTTAAAGTCATCTTACACTATAATTATCCATGTGACAAATACTTGATGCATGTTTTTGAACACCTGTTATGCTGGACACTACATTAGATGCTAAAGTAAATCAGATAGACAGAATCCCTGCCCTTATAGCTCATACCATCTGGAGAAGAATACCAATGTTTTTAAACATTTTTTCAAAATCAGATGGCTTACAAGATGGTGTGCAGGCATGCAGACTCTGTGGCTGGAGATTTTATAGAATACAATGTCACACTACTTTAAAGATTTCTTTTCTTTGGATCCTTTGTTCGGATTTGAAATACGAAATTTACTTACTATTTTGCAAATGAATCCTAGGAATCCATGGAAGCAGAAGTCCAAGCCAAACACATAATAACTTTGGGAACAGCTGCTCACAGTTTGCTTTCATTATGGCTCTTAATGTCTTTTAACCTCAGCCTCAATTATCCTCCTTGACAAGCATGGCTGGAACATGGTCTGAAGTCATCATACCCAATCTCTGCTGCCATGGCTAGGCTTCTCTTTAAAGTGGCCCCCTCGAAGAAAGAAAAGATGAGAGTGTAAAGTATCATCTTACAGCCTTATCAATAAGAGAGTGAGACAAAAAAAGAATCTCAAACTGTGAAACTTCTGAAAGTTAAATCCTGCTTTTCAGTCTGAATGGAACTTACATGTACCCAAATGTTCCTCTGTATACACCATAGTTTATGATCACATCATTCAAGAGAATAACCTATATAAGGTTAAAGGAAAATGCAACATCTTTTTAATGGTTTACCCAAATCTTCCCCAGCATATCTGCAATAAATTATGTAACCAAATACATCACACATTCAGTAACTGACCACGTGTGGAAAACTCAGACACTGAGCCCAAGTTAATAAAATACCCACAAATTAAAATTTGGCCAAGGACTTTTTTTTTTCAGGATTGACTGGCAATTTATTGATCATGCTCTTAAAATTCCTATCATAAAGTATCATATTGTGAATGTGATGATATTTTGCCTTAGAATTTGTAACATTTGCCCATTTATAAGGATTCCTTTTTTCTTATAACATGCCCAGATTGGGTTTATTAATTTTCTAAAACAACAGTTTACATGAATTCACATTCTAATAGTCACCTTCCTAATGCTGAAAATCTTGTTCTCCTTAGAACATGATCTGCGATTTTCTATAGATGCTTGCCCTGGCATACTCTCCAACTGTTTTCACTATTCACTGAGCCCAGCAGAGAAGCTCTGACCACATGCACTGGCTAAATCACTATACTTCATCTCTGGTAATATCAAATATATACAGCGGTCAGCTGTCTCCCTTTGATCTTCAGCTAGCACAAGTGCTTTCTCACTAAGTTGTCCTCTGTGGTTTGTTTTTGATATTTAAACAGTTTGGACATCTCTAAAAGTAGAGTGACATTGACACCAAGATAAGGTGCCAATCAATTTATTAAGTGATTTTGTACAAAAATGGCAAACTTAACATGACCCTGGAGCATGACTGATTCACCCAACAAGAAGTGTGAAGAAAGCCATTCATCTGTTCCTGTCCCTTCTGGCTGAGGACATCTATGTGGAGCTCTTCTCGAGTTGGAGCTATCAAAACTCAAAAGAAATGAGAGATTTTTTAATTAAAAATTTTAACTAATAAGCATCAGCAATATCTTTATTTCTACCTTTATTTGTTTGGTTAAATTATGAATGTAGAGTAGATCACGGGGACTTGCTCCACGTCCTTAGGAGGGACATTTTTTCTTTTAAGATGAGACTTCAATACTTTGCAAGCCATCAAAATTACCAAACATAACATTTACAATAAATAATTTACAATGAAGGAAAAATGAGTTATAACAGGCAAATGTGTTTCATTTATCTCAGACTAGTACATCCTGGGTAGCCTAGAGATAAACCTAGCTTAAGAGTACTGAATTTTTTAGCATTTTGTGTTTCAAAATAAAATAGACAATGCCTACGTAAGAATGAACTATGGTTACCTTTATTCCTTATTCTATGTGAATGCCAAAACAATAGATTACTCTGAAATAAGATAATAAAAAAGTATGACCTTTAGATAGCATTGTTCCTAATAAAATAGCTAACTCTTAGAATGAATTGGCCTGACTGACTCACAAGACCAATTTTACATAAGTGGACTCAATCATCCGTGTGTGGTAGGATCAAAAAGCAAGTGTAATTTAAACCAGTTGCCTATTGACCAGACACAGCAAAAAAAAAAACACAAAAAACAAAACTAGGGGACAACTGACAGTTTAGACAGAATGCCATATTTAAGGGACAGATGAGAAAGAGATTATTAAACTACGAGGAATGATCAGAGAAATAGTTGGAGAATATTATGTAATAAAAGCCAATTGAGGTGGGACTTACAAGATGACAGAGTCCAAGAAATGATAAGAATAATTCAATTATTATTGACCTCTAAGCCCTGAGAATATGGATTATCCTGGTGCCCAAGAAGAGAGGTTTTCAGGCCTGAGAGCATCCCATTACCATCTTCCAGATTGTACATAACCCTGTTACATTATTTATTTAAAAGATATGTTTAAGTCCTAACCCCCAGTACCTCAGAATGCGACCTTATTTGGAAAGAGGGCCTTGCAGAGGTAGTCAAGCTAAAATGAGGTCACTGGGGTGGGCCCAAATCAAATATGCTCGTATCTTTATAAAACAGAGAAATTTGAAGACAGAGACAGACAACTCAGAGGGAAGACGATGTAAAGGTACAGGGGAAAGACAGCCACATGAGAAGGGAGAGGAATCTATAAGCCAAGGAATGCTAAAGATGACTGGTAAACACCAGAAGCTGGAACACACAAGAAAGGATTCTCTCCTACAGCCATCAGAGAGAGTGTATGATCATGCCCACACCTTGATTTTGGCCTTCTAGCCTCCAGGACTGTGAGACAATAAAGTTCTACTGTTTTAAGACACCCGGTTTTGCAAACCTAGGAAACAAAATACACTCCTTATCCTGAAGTTGCACCATAGTGACAACCACTTGACATCCACCAACATGATCCCCAGGCAGGAAGATTTACAGACCAGAAATATCTCATTGTATTGAGCTGCCCACGGCCTGGTCCTGATAGGGACACCTTTTTTGGAGAATGCTTGCAGAATGTCTTTTGAGTCAGACCTTCCTCCCCACCTTTGACTTGTCCACCCACTGGTAAATGGTCTAGAAACAAGGTGGGGGTGGGTGTGCGTAAAATAGTGAACAAGGGAAGAAGCATCTGGGACTTGGAATTGGGATCCGGAAGTTTAGTTGTCCATCACTTATCTCATACACTCATTACTTCAGCATATATATACTAAGCACTTTTTATGTGCTAGTCATTGTGCTAGATGATTAAGGAAATAGCTGTGAATAAGACAGACAAAGAAACTACCCTCATGGAGTTTATGTTGTAACCTGATTTCACTCAATCTCATACAAATAAATGTTTATTAAACAAGTTAATCAAGAGAGTTTAGTCCTGCTTACATCATGCTTTGAAAAAGCTGGATTCCTCACATGGTTTGGAATAATTTGAAACTGCCTTTCAGTTAATATTTATTTTCTGTGGACACTATGGTTTAAATAAGCTAATTTACAGCTTCTCAAAGCCTGCCCGGAAAGAGTAAGCTAATATACCTCCTTCAATAAATGTGAATGTGTGTGTGTGTGTGTGTGTGTGTGTGTGTGTGTGTGTGTGAGAGAGAGAGAGAGAGAGAGAGAGAGGAGAGAGAGAGACAGGGAGGGACTAGGAATAGAAACATAAATTATGCTGCTAATACTTATATGTGCAGCTGGCATTTCTACTGTCCTGTCTCTTCTGACAGTGCCCTCCTCTGGAAGCTGTTAGGATAAGAGCTACTAATGTCGGCTGTGCCACACAAAGGTGATGGCGAATTGATGAGCCTGTAAAGAGATTCGAAGGCGAATAGGGAAATGCATTGTTAATGCTATTAAATATTACTTAGCCTACAGCAAGCTGCATGTTCAACAGTTTAAACTTTAATTGCTAGCTGATGCAGAAACAAGCCTGGATATATGTAAATCCTATTGAAAGCTAATATCATTTTGGCTGCTCAGATGGATTAGCAGCCACTACAATTAGCAGCATGTGCAGCTAATGATATTAGGGGAGAATCCATCATGCAGCAGTCTAGGCCTTTAAATCTGAAAAGTTCAGGCTCTTCTCCCCACAGAAACCCCATAATGGGAAGTCTTGCCAACTGATGCAGCAGGCTGCAGGGGTGAGCCAAGCAGCTTACAGAACTCAGGAGACTGACTCTACTATCACCTTGAATTGTTCTTCCTTATGCCCTTTCTCAGCTATTCCAGCTAAGCACTTTATGGCCAGTGCCCCCTCCTCCCCACCCTCCAGGGATCAGAGTAGAAGCAAAAAGAAGCCTCTTCAGTTTCTGAACTTAAGACTCACTCTGGGTATGGTGGTTGTGGTAGAAGGAGAAAGAGCAGGGATCTTCCTCACATGTGGCACCACCAGACGCAGGTTGTTGTATGGAGCATTTACTAAAATGTTTATGATGACATAAGACAGCCCCAGTGAAAATAATTCTCATTTAAAACTTTACTACTTTAGAGTAATCTATGGAAACTGTCATAGTTTGAGTGGAACTTCTGTATCTGTTCTACAAAAATAAGCTTAATAATGCCCTTTTAGGTCACCAGCTATATGGAACATGACTGGTAGTAATTTCTAAAAAATTGTTTTCTGACCCTGATAAATACTAAAGTCAAAGTACTTGAAGGAAAGACTGCCCTTTATTAGTAAAATTTCTAAAATGTGAAAGGTTGTAGTTTTATTAACCTTGTTTTAAAAAAAACTACTATAGTCCATTAAAATAGAACAGCACATACCACAATTAAGCTAAAATGGCTACTTACAAATAATTTTAGATAATCTAATTTTGAGAAGAGAACTATTTCATAATCAAAACTCTAAATACTCATATAAGGAGCTATTAATATCTTGATCTATGAGGCTATTTATTTTAGACATTTTCATCAATGAACTCTAAATTTTAACTAACAATAATCATGTTTAGCCACAAATTCTGAATGTATTTGATAATTATCAATTAGGAAAGTCTTGCCTTATCAATATCACATAAGTAGTAATTATTAGTTTGTTTTTTCAAGTTACAGTAAACCGAATGTTTAGGAAGATGAAGGCTTAGAGTTGCATATATAATTACAATTTTGTGAAAACATTTACTGTGGCTTACCTTTTAAAAAAATTTCTTAATGCTTATTTTTCAGAAAGAGAGAGAGAGAGAGAGAGAGAGAGAGAGAGAGAGAAATGGCACGAGAGGGGGAGGGGCAGAGAGAGAGGGAGACACAGAATCCGAAGCAGACTCCAGGCTCTGAGCTGTCAGCACAGAGCCCGACTTGGGCTCAAAGTCACAGACCGCAAGATCACGACCTGAGCCGAAGTCGGACGCTTTAACCGGCTGAGCCACCCAGCCGCCCCCTGTGGCTTACCTTTTTATCAAAACTACAGGATATAATAAATTCTCACTGTATTTTGTACAAAAAGTTATGTTACAAGAAGATGATGAATAAAGATCTAAGAACAGAAAGGTTAAGCTACCCTTTTCATGTCCCATCATTTAGAAGAAACTTTTGCCAATTTTGCTCATCTTGGATTTGTCCTATAGGGATCTCATCTTAGCACGGACAGCAGCCCTCAATGAATCACTGTTAGTACAGAATGGAGATGATTTGTTGTCATCAGCAATCCCTTCATGTTACTCTGAGAAAGCTACACTCAGTAGAGGTTCAAGCATCTCCACTCTGCTGGAAACTTCCATCCCATCTCATGCACTTCTCAATTGTTTTATATTGAGACGTCTTTAGAGTTTTGTGGGACAAAAGCAAAACTGATGGCATTTTCCCTACAGTCTTTTTCACAATAAATTGTTGATACCAAAATTTTCCCCTCACCAGCCCTTCTCTATTCTGCACTGTGTTCAGAAGCATGTCTCTAGTCTTCCATAAAGAAGAATGGGATTCTAAGATGTGTGAGATGTCAGGTCAGAGGAATGATTTGATGGCAACTTTGCACATATGAAGAGTGAAAACAGCAATCAAAAGGGGTTACATTCATTTGTTCTTAAATTTAGCAGACATTTGTCGAGGACCTGTTGAGTGCCAAACACTGATATAAACATGCCTCAGGTATTTCCTTTGTTCTCAAGAAACTTACAGTTTATTGAGGGAAAGAGTGCTTAAGTCTAACCAAGATAGAAATATTCACAGGCTCAATGGGCACATACAACTTAGACTGGAAGCAGCCAGAGTCTAAAAAAAGTTTAGTCCCAAAGAAAAACTTCAATGGTGAGGATTATAATATACAGTTTAGGTATCAAGAGGGATTGCAAGTTTGTGGTATTTTTAGGAATAAAATTTTAGAATGCATATGGCTTTAATTATATGTGTGTGTGTGTATCAAGTTCATCTGAAGCTTCCAAGAGAGTTGGGTCTAGGAATACCACACCAACTTGGTAACTCTGACCTTTCACTGTGACCTTTTGCTGTCTGGCACAGAAGATGTGTTCCCTGCTCCACCGCTCAGCTCATCTAGTTTCTGCAAACATCAACACCCTTCTGTGTCTTCTCAGAGGTCCCTCAGCATTTTAGCAAAGTTTACCTTCACATCTTGAGTTCATCACAAATCAGCTCATTTCTCATGACTATAAATGATTTGGTTCAGGAATGCTGAGTGGTAAAATAACTGGAGAATAGATTATTTCTTTTCATCTCCCCTCTTTTTCAAAAACTTGAGTGTAAAATATCTTGAATCTTGCCACCAGCCAGTTTTTTACACTGTGTTACACTATTACAGTGTAAGCAGAGGCAAAAACAAAACAAAAAACCAAGTGCTTATTTTAGCTTACCGTGATGTCTATTTGTGGGTAGTGCACAGGTATAGGAGAATGTTTAAAAATAAAGGTAATGGGAGGTGCCTGGGTGGCTCAGTTGGTTAAGCATCCAACTTCGGCTCAGGTCATGATTTCGTGGTTCGTGAGTTCAAGCCCTGCATCGGGCTCTGTACTGACAGCTCAGAGCCTGGAACCTGCTCCAGATTCTGTGTGTGTGTCCTTCTCTCTGCCCCTCCCCCACTCACACTCTATCTCTGTCTCATAAATAAACATTTAAAAAAATTAAAAATAAAGGTAACGAATGACTATTTCACAAGGCATATTTGGAGGAATTATTCTAGACAGAAGCCTTGAATGTCATGATTTTGAAGTGAAACCTCCAATGTTGCAAATCCAATATAACTAAGACCCACTCTCTTCTTTTGAACTTGTTTCTCTTCTTGTTCTTTCCAGCTTAGTATCACATTCCACTTGGTCATATAAACTAGAATATTAGTTTTACTTTGACTTCTTTCCACACATATTCTCTCACATTGGTAAAAAAAAAACCCATCGCTTTCCTCTTTCCAACATCTTTAAACACTTTCCCCCACTTCTTTTCCCATTGCTGCCACTATCTCAGTTGTACTAGTTGTCACCTCTCGTCTGGACTATTGGCAATGGTACCCTAAATGGTCTCTTGCCTCCAACATTCTCTTCTATCACTTTTACCCTTCACACTACCAGCAGCATTCACTTCCCAAACATACTGTTGCTTAAAAATCTTATGATCTAAAAGATAGAGTATGAAATCCTTAGGGTGGTATTGAAGCCATTTTCCAGTTTAGAACCAAGAAGAATTTTAGACTCATCTTCTCCCATTTTCACTGTGAACATGTGCGTCTAAGCTCCGGCCAAGCTGGATTGATCCAGTTATACTGAGAACTCTTATACTTCAATGTCTTTATTTATGCTGGAGCACCAAAGCACTCATGTTATCTATCTCATACACTTCAACATGGTGAGATATCTTTTCTCTAGGCTTGCTCAATGTGACCTCCTCTCTGAAGCCTTCCCTAATTCCTCAGACCAGTTACTCATTAAACAACTCTTACAGCATAGACCTCAAAAGGTCTCATAGGAAAATGCTTTATATCCTTATAACTTTTTTCCTTCCAAAACATTTAGTGAGGGGCAACAATGTACCAGGCATTGTAATAGGTGTTAGGAATACAGAAGTGAGCAAGACAGGTAAGATTAGTTTCATGGAATTTCAATTTTAGTGGAGAAAATAAGCAAATAGGTATCAATCGATCAATCAGTCAGTCAAAAAAATAAATCCAGAAACATGAGCAGAGTAATGTGCTAGTGTAACTGGGGTTGGGGGGGGGGGGGTAAGGCACAATTTTATATTGGCTGTCAAGGGAAAGCTTCTTCTAGGGTTACTATTTGAGCTGAGACCCAAATAATAAGAGTGTCTTTCAATATCAGTTTTTGGTTTTTTGCTTTAGTTGGGTGTTGGTGTAGAACATTTCAAAGAAAAAAAATGAGTCTCCATCATTTAAAGTTCATGCACTTATTTCAGAGAATATTCTGAGAACCTCAACAACAACAACAACAACAACAACAACAACAACAACAACAACAAAATCTAACTTTACCTACTGCTCCATAATAAGCCAACTCAACCCAGTGCCTTAAAATAGCAATGACTTACTTCTCATGAGTTTGTGGGTCAGCAAAGGGTTAAATGATCTAGGCTTGGCTTAGCTGGAGAGGGTTGACTCCATGCTTTTCTCATCCTCTTCTTCCCATAGAAATGACAAAGATATAAGAGCAAGCAAGCTGCATTGGTGCAAGTGCTTTTAATAACTCTATTTGCAACACACCTGCTACTACCTCATTGGCCAAAGTAAGTCACATGGCCAAGCCCAGGAACAAGGTGGGAGGACAGGACAAAGTTGCATACCTTAAACCTTGGAAACAGAAATGGGAGTAAATTTTTGCTACAGTATCAAATGACATACCTGGATTCTAGTATTGCATTTACCACCAAGTGTATCATTTTAGGCATGTCACTTGCTCTCTCTGGGTGTTAGTATCCTCGTGTGTAAGATTCAGCTACTTGACTAAATAATTTCTAGATTCCTTTAAAGCTCTAAATTTCTTAAGATCTTTTAATTTTGGAAGGCTAGACAGCACTTAGAGCAACTGCACAAATACTCAAATCTGTTATGAAAAGAACTAAAATCTATCATCAGCTCTTATCAGTAGTTCAAAAAATGGTGTGTTGACCTTAATGATATTGCTGAGTAGTAAAGATAACAATGGAAAAAAGAGAACAACGAGAATAGGAAATCAAGAGGATCACAGTTCATTTACACACCCCTACATGGACTATTTTTCAACACTTACAAGAGGATGGTTGTGCACTCAGAAAAGTGTAATGTTTAAGAATTTGGGTCCTGGAGTGAGTACACAGAGGCTCGGGTGGGAATTGTTTGACTGTCTCATTCACGATCTGAGTGATCTATCTTGCAGTGCCTCGGTTTCTCATTTTTCATAAGATAACAATAAGAATATATATGTCAGGGGCGCCTGGATGGCTCAGTTGGCTAAGTGTCTGCCTTTGGCTCAGGTCATGAGGGTTGGAGCCCCACATCAGGCTCTCTGTTGTCCATGCAGAGCCTGCTTCGGATCCTTTGTATCCCCCTCTCTTTGTCCCTCCTCTCTTTGGCACACACACTCTCTCTCTGTCAAAAATAAATAAATAAAAACTTCAAAAGGAATATATACATCATAATATTGATGTATTAAGTGAAATTGCACATAAAGTGCAGGAAGAGTACCTGGAACACAGTGCTCAATAAGTATCAGCTATATGTATTATTTAAGCTACCTGAAAGCGAAGTATATGCATGTTTATATATATGCATTACATGTGTATATAGCATATGTGTGTATATAGTGTGTGTATAGTACATACACGTATGCATTTAAATGTAAAAGTCTCCATGAGTCCCTCTTGTCTTACATCCAGCCCACTTCACTCTTTCTGGGTTCTATAGATATCTGCACCTTCAATCTCTACTCCAGAAAATTCTAAGATCTCCTCCAGTTTCTCCAGGTGAGCACTGGGCTTCGAATGTGAAACTACTATAGACTGGTCAGTAATCTTAGTGGTTCTTTGAGCAGGTAAAGCAAACTCAGAAGGATATCTCCCATTAAAAAAAAAAAAAAAACCCAGAAAAAGAAGCAGCAGCCTTTTTGCCTCCTTACTGTAGGCTTTTAGGCATCACGGTTATGAAATATGGCTGCAACATTCTTTTAAATCCTTTTAAGTAGCAGTCATCCTCCTCTCCCCTCCCTATCACCCTCCTCCCTGATACTATTAAGCCCTTCACAGGTATCAATCGTAGGGAAGTAGGAAGAACTGCGCTTTAAAAGGATTTTAAATAATGTCTCCAAGAAATATAGCAGCGGATTGTTCAATAGGGATTATCAGCCAAGAGTGTGCTAGAAGGGGGGAGGGTTCTCTCTTTTAAAAGGTCTTTAAATAATGTAAGTGTACTTCTTGGCAACATTACTCAGAGCCATTTAAAGAGCAGATATCTCTGCTGCACCTAACCACCAGGAGTGTGCACCCGCAAAAGAGACATGAGAGAGACACACAGCGATGATATTGCCACACCCTTGACACTATTGTGACACAAAGATTGTAAACTTTATCCCAAATGTTGAGAGTACCAAAGACTTACTTCATAAAGAGATCCTCTCTCCTTCTAGGAGTCAAGATCAAATAACCTCAGAATATTTGAACATTTGCTCAGTTACCTTTGTGGGAGGAATGATTTTTCTGTGCTTTCTAGAAGTTCTTGAGAAAGGGTCTACTGCTCTATTTTATCTTCTTTGCCCCTTTCTAAAACCAAACATGAGGTCTAAAATCATCAAAATCCAAACAGCATACTTCTTTCAACCATTCCACCTCCAACTCCCTGCCAGTCTGGCCTCATTAATATCTACAGGATGGGTAGAGGAGGAAGCGGTGTGGCATGGGGTAGAAATTCAGGGCTTTTGCTTTCCAGACAGAAAATCTCAGTTTAAAAGCTGGTTCTGCCACTACTGGTGACTTTAGGAAAATGTTATTTCTCCATCTTGGCCCTTAGTCTTCACGTCTGCAAAACAAGTTTAAACCGTGCCTGTTCCTGGCATCATTGTTAGAGTTCAATGGAATCAAAGAGTGTAAAGCACTCAGCTCCATGGCTGGTACATCCTCAGTGCTCAATACATGTTATTCAGCATGCTGTGACTTAAAAGCCATGATTTTGTGAGTGTAATTTTAGTTGTTTAGGGTACAGGCTGTCTTGATATATATGACTTGGTTAGCCCAGGGGTTGAGTCTGATACACAGTTGGTACCAAGGATATTTTTTTTAATGTTTATTTTTGAGAGAAATAGCACATGAGTGGGGGGGGGGGGGAGAGAAGGGGACAGAGGAACTGAAGCAGGTTCTGCACTGATAGCAGAGAGCCTGATGTGGGGCTTGAGACCACAAACCAAGAGATCGTGACCTGAGCCAAAATCAGACACTTAACTGAGTCACCCAGTGCCCCTGGTACCAAGGATATTTTAAGGATTGTTTTTATGATGATTGTGTTCTGCCTGAGATCTGGGGTTCAAGCAGAGGTTTCCTCTTGAGATGGAAGAATAAACAACCAATTTCAATATTTAATGTAACATGGAGGGTCCCTTATACCATTTTACACATAGGCCTTGTACAAATTGCAATGGAAGGAAATTGCAGGAGAATGATGTTGCTTCTTTGCTTCAGAGATCAAATATAAAGCAGAAAAGATGGCTCAAAGACTCACTGCTTTCCTTTACAGCCTAGAAGAATTTCAGAAGTGAGAGGTACCTTTAACCAGTGGATCCCATTTACATTACATTCTTGGGAAACTGTGTAATGTTAGGGCTGGAATCAAAGAATACCCCCAAAAAAGGACATTGAGCTGACAGGTGAGGGGAAATAATGCAGCTCAAATGATGGGAGGGAAAATGATGTTCTTCTAGCATTCAGACAGTGGAACAGGTCTTGTGTCATTGACCACAATGACAGAAAATCAAACGGAGCCCCATTAAAGGAAAAAAGCCATCTATTTTAGTTAGCCCAGCAGGCACCTGAAAGCTCCTCTCAGTATGAAAAAATGGAAGGGCACTTGAGAAGACGGAGGTCTCGGTTCTAATGACTGTGTTTGCACCTCCTGGAGAGGATGGATCTCTCTTTTAAATATGAAGGATTGATTTTGAAAATAGTCTTCTCTGCTGTGTTAGTTCTTTTCCTGCCTTTCAATGACAAGAGGACATGATTAGGTGAGGACCTTTTCAGTTAACTGAGATGAACCAAAACAAGGAAACCATTGTTTAACAGCAAAAAACTGGCAAGGGCATTATTTGTTCTAATGCCTTAATTAATTCCTGTGTATTAAACAACAGTGCTTCAATTGGGGAAATTTAAGATATAGCATCAGAGAAATACGAAAAAAGAAAAATGCTTTTTGAGATTTTCTTAAAGCACTTCAAAGAATTCTTTGCCATATCATTGCTACCTGGAAAGAAAAGGTAGAAATTATCTTTTTCCAGTTGGTGCTCCAGGTATCTTGGTCTTCCTGACCATCACCTGTTGGTGGAAATACACATTGACTCTTTGGTCCTTATGAAATAGAGTGAAAGTCCAAAGCAACTACCTGGATAACTAAAGCCCCCCAAACTCTGGCTTCAGCTATGCTGTGGACAGTCCATAGAGAATTTTTAAAATTTTGGTATCAATTTCCACGAATACTTCTCCATTGGCTTCACTATGATAAATGGCAGTTTTTCTAAGCCATAGGCCCTTATCATTATTATTGTTGACATTATTATTATTATTATTATTATTATTATTATTATTCTGCTTTACAAGCTAAAATGGAAGGGGTTATATTTACATACCCTTCAAGCACAGCATGTGGAGTATTTTTTCCTGGACATATCTTGATTTCAATGTATTTCTTAACTTCTTGGTAGAGTTCCAATAACTCACAAGCCAACTTAGGGCAATCAGCATCTTACTGATGTTCCCCAGATAGATGGTATTTCAGGACTTTTAAGTCATATTCTGGGCAACATTTTATCTGCCTACTCATTCATGCCTTATATTTGAATTTTACTTCCTAGCTGAATATAAATATGTACTAAGTTCTAAATAACTGCTGCCATGGAGCAAAGCAAAGATATACATTTGTCTACTAAAAACAAGGTAAGAAACCATTAGAATATCAGACCTCAAAGCCTGGCTTCACCCAGGAACAAAAAGAAGGGGGTGGGAGGTAATAGTTCTTTGGTAGTAAAGTGTTACTGGTTTTAGAGCACTGAGGTAGGTATTGAGAAAGAGGGATGGAGTGGCGCATATAGAGAATGACTTCAGAAGGTTCTACCACTACTCAAGAATGACAAGATAAAATCCAGCTTCTGAGTCCCAATGTACATGGTAAAAGAATAGAATTTCATAATAAAAGAGGAAAAGCATGCACCCATCTTAGGTAAAAATCTTTTGAGGTCAATGCTGAATTAAATCCAATGACTCACTGAAATACTGGCAAGTTCCTGCCATTGGCATTGATGCTTTAAACAGAGATGGGACATTTGAAAGGTAGCAAATTTGATTCCTCAGCATTGGACCAGCCACAGTTTTTGCCTTACTCAGCCTGGTGGTTGTGTTGATTCCAAATCATACGAGGAGAGTAGGCCCATGGCTTAAAACATCCCCACGACGTCTCGATGATTAACTCAGCAGCTTGAGCTATTCCAAATGTTGCTCTCTTGTCGGAGAAAAAGAATAAATACATTGGGTGTGAGTGATGGCCAGCGAGGGAAAGCTGGAATGTTTGCTCAGCCTCAGTGTTTTGCGAGTTGAACAGCTTTCCAAAGCCACTTTTTTTCCCTCTCCAGATGTTCCTAAGGAAGATGCAAATGAGCATATTTTAATGTTGCAAAACTGTCAAATCCTGTCCAAGGAACCTAACAGAATGTCATCAGGTCCAGCAGGTCTCCTTTCGGATGGGGAATGTCTGTATTGCTATCAATCATATAATCAGAGGACTCCTAACAAAATACATACTGTTTTCCTCTTTCAAAACTACGGGCATTTCTCAATATTTTCATCCACACTATCTTAAATTAGTTTATTTTCTTCTAAATACTAGCTCATAAGTGTTATCCTATAATGTTGCTGCTGACACATTATTTCACAATATTACCTCTGATATTTATGGGTGACTCTACTTCACAGATGCGTAGCCTGAGGAACAGAGAATGTAAGTAGACTTGCCCAGCATCTCTCCCGCCTGAATGGAAACAAGTATAAAAAAAAAACAACACATTTCCCCTTTAGTTTTCCCTCAAGCTATCATTAGTTAGTTTTGGTTGTTTGTTTTCTTCCCAGGTTACACCATTTTTAAGGTGTTAATAGTATCACAAGGTTTCAGTTCTGAGTATAGCAAATGAGAGTTCAGAGATTCTCTGTTGATCTCCTGGCAGAAAGAAAGGGCACTGCAGGATCTGTGCCCAACCCTGATTCATCCTATCCAATGAGAGCATCTGTCCCAGTCTGGATTAGCCAGAACTGAAATTTGAGAATATTTTCAGAGGCTCAACTAGAGGAAGGCCTTAGAATGTGGGCTAATAAAAGAATTCTGTGGATGCCAGAAAAGGAAAAGAAGAGAACACAAAGGTATAATAGAAAAGGCACAATCCCTACAGTATACACAAGCTATGACTCTGCCTTGCCAAAAAGCTGATTAAAATAGAAAAACTTACTCATCTAAATATTTGCAAATATCTTCATCACCACATAACTTAGGAAACACGAAATTTGACTAAACAGTCCAGGTTTCATCAGATTTTTTAGCTTAATATGAAGTCTGTCTAGAATGTCCAAAATGAAAAATAAATCCATCAATTATCTGGTTCCCTTCTGATATATTTGTTATAGTTAGTGAGCCAATATTAGTATATTATTAATTAAAGTCCATAGTTTACTTAGTTTTTACCTAATGTCCTTTTTTGTGTGTGTTCTAGGAGCCCATTCAGGATACCACATTACATTTAGCCATCATGCCCTCCTTAGGCTCCTCTCATCTGTGATAGTTTCTCAGGATTTTCCTTGTTTTTGATGATTTGACATTTTTGAAGAATACCAGTCATGTATTTTGTAGGATGCCTCACTATTGGAATTGCCTCATGTTTGCCTTGTGATAAGACTGGAGTTATGGGAGTTTAAGGAGATCATAAAGTTCTCACCCCAATAAAAAGATATTTGTAACTATATGAGGTGATAAATGTTAACTAAACTTACTGTAGTAATCACTCACCACACACACACACACACACACACACACACACACACACACACTTATATAACTCCAGATTATATTATAAATATAATCATTACATTATATACCTTAAACTGATACAGTGTTACATATCAATTATATTTCAATAAAATCAGAGGTCTTAATAAAATCTGGAGTTATGGGTTATTCAAAGGAAAACCACAGAGATAAAGTGCCATTCTCATATTATATCAAGGGTACATGCTATCAACATGATTTATAGTTACTGATGTTAGCCTTGGTCACCTGGTTAAGGGTGTGTTTGTCAGATTTCTCCACTGTAAAGTTACTCTTTCCCTGCCTTTTCATAGAATATACTTTTGGAAGTAAGTCACTATGTACAGCCTAAACTCAAGGAGTGGGGAGTTTTGCTCCCCCTTCCAGAGGGTTGAGTATCTGTAGTTTATTTTGAATCCTTCTTCATCCTTCAGAGATTTTTCTCTTCTTCATTTATTAATTTATCCAGTCATTTATTTATATCAGCATAAACACATTGATATTTCATTTATACTTCAATATATACACACATATACACTTTATATATATAAAGTATATACTTCATATAACCTGAAGTATATAATATTATATAATGAAGTGTAATCCAATACTACATTATTTATTTTGTTGCTCAAATTGTTCCAGCTTTGGCCCTTGGGTATTCCTTCGGTTGGTTTCTGATCAATGTGTGGGGTCTTTCTTTCCTGCTTTCTTTCCTTCCTTCTTTCTTTTTTATTCTTTTGAACATTTCCTTATTTTCTCACACTACAAGATGCTCTAGGCTCACCTTTTATATCTCTTGTTGCAATCCTAGAATCAGTCATTTCCCCCAAGAAACCTTTACCCCTTTTATCAGAGAATAGTATTACAAACCAAGATCTGGGTACTAAGTGTGGTCCTTGCTCCTATAATGTCATTTCTTTTAGGCCATCTCATCTGACAGAGCAAAAATATATGTTTTTATACTAACCCATGTATATACATAAATGCATAAGTCTTTCTATATGTAACCATCTGTAGCTATATTAAGTGAAACACATATTGAACTGGTATTTTCAGCTCTAATCCACTTCCACATGGATCCTTCTCACATCTTCTTCTTGTTTATGTGCAAACTCCTACTCCAACAGTGAGAAACTTGACCCTGCCATCAATTTTCTTAATCCAGTATACATGTATAGCAGTATCAGAATTGCTAATCTGAACTCCTTTGAGAAACAACTTCATCAACTTCAGTATAGTGTTATATACTATCTCTTTGTCTTCAGTCTTACATACATCACTTTTCTCCAAAGATACTTACTTCAGCCCCTTTTCCCCATATTCTTCAGTGAGTTTGTATCATACATCTGTAATATAGTTAGATGTTCTTGTCAGGGTCTGCATTCTTTCCTGAGCTCCCCTAACCTTCTAAATGACTTTAAAAAGTTATTCCCAAGGCTCAAGGCAGTGGTTGCCCCACCCTTTGACCAAAGAGGCAGCCCTGATGATCTCTGAATCACCTTTGGGTTCAGTCTTCCCTTTTCTCGAAGAATAATGCAGCTGAATAGTTCTATTTCCATCCTGTTCCCTTTGGTCCAAACTGGCAGTGTTTGTTGGTATAATCCCTTCTTTATTCCTGGCTTCTGTGGAGATGACATGGGGCTCGAACTCACGAACCATAAGATCATGACCTGAGCCAAAGTCGGACACTCAACAACTGAGCCACCCAGGTGCCCTTCATTTTCTGCAATAGACATAGGCTGAGCATTTTCCAGATCCCTCAATTCTGGTTTTTTTGCTTAACAATTCCTTCAATTTATCTCTCTCCTCTCAAATTTTCTGTAAGTAATAAGAAGAAACCAAGTCACTCCATCAACACTTTGCTTAGAAATCACCTGCACTAAATACTAGAACACCAACACAACTCACCACTTAACTTCCATATTTCTACCAATATTCCCTTCGTGAGCTAATCTATGCTTTTTTTAGTATGCAAATCAAAACTCCTCCAGTCTCCACCCATTACCCAGTTTCAATGCTGCCTCCATATTTTTAGTTATTTCTTATAGAAGCAGCCCACTTCTTGGTACCAAATCTTGTATTGATCTGCTTGGGCTGCCATAACAAAATACCACAGACTGCATGGCTCAAATAACAGAAATTTATTTTCTCACAGTTTTGTACAGTGGACGGCCAAAGATCAAGCTTCTTGCAGAGTTCAGGTTCTGGTAAGAGCTCTCTTCCTATCTTGCAAATGGCCATCATCAACTTGCTGTGTCCTCATGTGATTCTCCTTGGTGTGTGCACAGAGAGATATCTCCCTTTTCCTCTTCTTATAATGTTACCAATCCTATTGGAATACAGCCCACCCTTGTGATCACATTGGTGGCTTGGGCCTCAACATATGAACTTGAGGTGGGAAGACACAATTCAGTTCATAGTAGTACACATTACAGCTCATTCTTTGCGCTATATACTTTTCTTTTATGCATTTTGACAGATGTGTGACATCTCATATTCACAACTACACTATTATACAGAATAATTTCACTGTCCTAAAAATCCCCTGTGCTTCATTATTCATCCTTTACTCCTCCCACTGAACCCTTGACAACCACCGATCATTTTACTCTTTCTATAATTTTACTTTATCTATTTCGATCATTATAGACAAGCAAACTGTGCAAAATTTCTGTACCTAGATTATGTATATTCGAAGTGTACAAACATAATCTCTCAAGACATCTAAAAAGTTAAAAGTTTGAACTAAAAGAACTTCTAGATCCTATTTCATCTCAGATACTATAAGATATTATGATTTGTCCTGTTATTTCCCTATCAAGAGTGGAAGCAATTCTCTAAGCTTCTGTTGACATGAACTTACAACTGCTGAATACACACAGACCTCTGTATGTTATCTCTTATCCATCATAAAATAATGTCTCCTATTTCCTTCTTGTTTTCTCTAATTTAAACTTAGAATTCATGACCAGACTAAAATATATTAAAGTACCAAGTTGTAACTGATGTTCAAAAATGCAATTACATGTATGATTAGCTTCAAGAAAATCCATATAAGTAAACTCACTCTATTACTCCCATTAAAAAATAATTTACCGAAATATTTATTTAAATAATACACCCTCTCAGTGCATTCCAAATTAGATTAAATTAACAAAAATGAATTTGATATGTCACTCCTCAGCTGATTTATAGCTACACCTCTGCAAATAAAAATCGTCAACCTGGCAGAATGATAAAATAACAAAACTTATAAATCTAGTTTTTCATATCTTTTACAAAAGCTTTATCAAGGAGACTGCTCTTTGTTAGGAACCAAATCCTCCTATTTGCAATAATTCTCTCTTAGTTTGTGTGGAAGTTTTAAAATATGTCTGCAAGTTTTCTGACATGCTTCCCATCAAATCTGAGCCATTTTAGTAACTGGCTTATAACCAAAAGAATGTAACAAAAGTGATCCTACACAAGTGCAAAGGTAGGTCCAAAAGAACCATATAGCTTCTACCTGATTCTTCTGGGAAACACTTTGGAGGAAGCCAGCAAACATATAAGAAGAGTCACCACCTTGAGACTTCCATGCTGCAGAGGCTACCTGTGGGGTCCCAGGTCCCTACTTTCAGCTGAGCTCAGCAATTGAGTTATTTCAACCCAGGCTTCAGATTTGTGCATCAGGAGCTTTCAGGTGTTTTTGGACAGTAGCTGCCATCTTAAGCCTTTGAGTATTGCCACCTGAGGTCCCAGACATTATAGAGTGGAGACAAGCCAACCTCATTGTGCCCTATTTGAATTCCTAACCAAAATAATCAATTTTTTATGCCACTAAGTTTTGGGGGGTTTACTGTAATGGTAGTAAAAACTGGAAGAGTTTGTTTCTCCCCAAAGCAGACCCTTGATTAGGATTTGATTGCAAGTAGATTATTTGGGAGCTCATCCCAGGAAACGACACTTTGAGAGGAGGAAAAGTAGAATAGAGAAGGAAGAAAGTCAATATAAGTATGTCAGTGAGTAAGTCACAGCTGTGCTCAAACGGGATCCCTTGCTGCTAAGGACCTCTGGAAGATGGTGTAGAAAACGCTTCTAAGTTGTCCTACCTGATGTGTAAGGAAACTGGGGTATTTATCCATCAACATTCATTCACCATTGGTTGAGAAGTGTTCTAGGGTGTTAATATCCAGGCATCTGACCTGCCCTACACATGGGCTGAGCATTCTCCTGCAGAAAATTCATAGGAATTTAAAGGAAAAAGTTGTGAACTTGGAATGATGAGTGCAGAGGGGGATATAAAAAGAGCCTCAAATCTGCTGAGCAGGAGTTTTTAAACTGACATCCATTGAGCCATGATTGGATTTACAATGGTCTACCAACTTTTGGAAACTATTTTTCAAATTCCACATATGTGAACATGTGTATATTTTTCTATGAGGGAATTCCGGATTTCATCCAAATGGTCCAAGTGGTCTCTGAGGCAAAAAATGGTTAAGAATAAGAAGCCAAGATAACAAAAAGGGTTATTCACCTTAGGCTCTCTTTCTTATACCAGATAACCAGAATCAATAATAATTGTTGTTGTTATTAAATAATAGATAGGTATACAGTACTTAAACAGTAAGTCTTAGGAAACTGTATGGAACTATAGCAACCAAAACTTACTGGCAAAAAGATTGATTATCATACTGTTCCCTTGGCAGAAGAATTTTGGCAGATGAAGAAACTAGGGAATGTCCAAGAAAAAATAGTCACACTTCAACCACTGCCAAGATATGTGGTTTCACAAACAATACTTAGGCATCTGGTGGACAAGGCGATAAGTTATATCTTTATGAATAGTCTAAGAGTGACACATTTAAGCACTTCTTTCTCATCAATGATGAATATTTTTATTAATACAAGATATTAAAGCAATAATACTCCAATGACAACCATAATAAGAATGGAAATCAATAAAATGCATTGATACCAAGACAATCTCAAAGGCATGTCCTCAGCACTACACTCAAGCAAAGTTTTCTTCTTTTAGTCAACTCTCTCCAGACTCAAAGAAAGGAGACCAGTTCCCCCCCAAAAAAAACAAACAAACAAAACACAAAAAAACCTATCAAATTATGCCTGATGGAATTTGGTATTCAGTTAATTGATACCTTAAGACTACCTTACTACATCTCCAAAACTGTAGCCACTCAAGGGTACTGTTTGACTAAAATTTTTATTTTTTCAATTAGTTATGTTGGCTTTTACATCTCATTTCAATTTACAGCTATAAGACTAGTCCACCATTGACCATACTCCTAAATACTTCTCAAGTATTTTGTATGAATTCAAAGACAGTACAAGCAAAGTGAATTTGAGTATAGTTTACAAATTCCTAAGCTAAAAAGTAAAATGAAAGTACTTCTAACTCTAGGGTTGCAAAAGACATCATTTGATTTCCTTTAATAAAAGATGCCTGCCACCTATGTCTGAACCAACTATTTAAGCTGTTTTTCCTAGTTCTCGGAGTAAGGGGCTGTACCTCCTGTTACCAAGCCTCTCCTCACTCCTTCACCCCATGAGTGAGTCACTCATCCAAATACTGTTTTGTTAATGTTTTCCTAAGAGTGTCTGTTGATGATAATTTGTTACTAAGAAGCCCATAATGACTTTTAATTATAGTATCTACTGTCACATACTATCATTTAAATCTCAATGGATGTCACTTTCTCCTTCTCACTCAGAAAAAAATACAACATTTTCCCCTTCAAACATCTGCATTAGCACATAGTTTATGTTTTCCTTGGACAGGTTAAGTGAGTTACAAAATGCTGGCTTCTGAAATTACTATCTGATTTGAATTAGCCCAAATATGGAAAAAATCCTATTATCTGTCTGTCCATAATCTATATATAAAAGACACAATGCTATTTCAATAAGTACAAAAAAACTGTGTTGTAATGTTGTTGGAAAAAAGTCTTAGAATATAGCTTTGTAGTTCTTAAATGTCTTCACAGCCTTTCAACTGTGAAGTTGATTTTTGTCGATATAAATATTATTATAGAAAATGCCACCATATATTTGAACTACTTATCATTTTGCATGCTGCAATAAATTCCATGGAAGTATTAAGCTCTCCCCTATCAAAATTAAAAACCAATATAAAACATGTGAATACTAAACTTATCTCAATCAGGGATTGGTAAGATATCCCTGGGAAAGTTGTATTATTAAATTATGAGCTCATTTATATATGCTTATTACTATCTGACCACATGATTAGACTTCAGATACAGCTAACTGAAAGCTTTTTTTTTTAATCAGTAAGGCACCAATTGTTTTATCACTTTAATTTCATAGAACAAATATGGTTATCTTTTTACTGATTTATCTGAGTTTATTAATTCATTGAACCATTTAAGTTATTTGTATATGTGGACCTAATTTTTAGCTTATATACAAAAGAAAAAAATTAGAAAATAAATTATAATAAATTTTTCAGCTATGTCTCAAGGGGTTATGACTAGTTAAGAAATGGTAATGACCACTTAACTGCAAAGAAACTCACTAAGAAGAATAACATACATTCTAAATCCTCCTCTGATGGGAAAAGGAGAAGATAATCAGTGGTAGACTATGCTAGTGGGCTTCTCTGAGCAGCACCGAGCAAGTGTATCTTTCACCTAAAGTTGCAGGCAATCAAAATTGCACAGCGTCAAGAGCCAAGTGGGAGACATAAAGGAATCCAAGACCAAAACAGAGAGAAGAGTCTAAATAGGTCCACCAGAGCAGATTTTAAGAATAAAAGACACCACGAAGTCCACACTAACAGCCACAAAACCAAGAAGGGTGATTAGGATCAGGATGAGAAGAAACAAAGACTGCACCTGGGTAATTACACTGGGCAATATATGGGCAATCGTTGAGCAAGATCTGAGGGATATGATGCATGAAACACCTGGAAGGAATCATTCCCATCCTACCAATACACAGAAGCCGGTGGAATGGAAGACCAACTACCAAACCAAGTTGAATCAGAATGATTACCTGGAAATAATGAAAATGTAAAGCACAAGACTGAGTTTCAAAACTCTAGTAAAAAACAAGGATAAGAACCAGGAAACATTCAGCTCCTAACTCTGTAGGTTTTCCATGTCAATCATAGATTCTGCTTTTCATATGGAAATCAGAAATAGGAATGATTGATGCTGACTTAATTACCAAACCACAAAATAAAATAAGAACTCATTGAAACATGTACACTACCGGTAAAATTACAGTGTTTCCAAAAACCTTATTTTCTGAGTACATAATGAAAGACTAGAGTGAAGAAGGTAAATATCTATGTTTTAAAGAAAAATACTAAGAATGATAAAAACATTTCATTTTAAAGATAGGACCAATGTTTCTATCAGGTGTAGATAAAAACTAAAGCTATCAACCTGGAAATCTTCCAGCAGGTCCTGAAACATTCTTAACTCTTGGATGAATACTCAGCACATAAAAAATTAAAAGACTTTCATCAGTGATAGGTTATTTTCCCATTTGTAAACAATTAAGAGTATTTGATTACTACCAACTATTTGATAATCCATTCAACAAATATTTACAGAGTATCTGATATATACTCAGCACTTTACTATAGGTACTAATCATGGTTCCTCTCCTCAAGTAACTCATAGTTAGTCAGGAAGATAAGAGAGAAACTCAGCAAAGAATCAGAGAGCAATTCAGCATTAAGCTATAATGTTGAGCCATGTTTTGGTTATTTTAGGAGAAAAGGGACAAGATACTGGCTGACAATATCCATTTGAAAAGGGATGGTAATAATGAGAAAGTGGAAGAGAAAGTGAAGAAAGGGAAAGAGGAGGAAGACAATCAGTTTTTGTTATGTGTTAGGCACTAGGCTATGTTCTTTACATACAGCAGCTGTTTTTTATAAGCTCGTATTAATTACAACAATAAAAACATCTAATAATTTTTACTGCTCTTATTTTTTGAGTGCTAGACAAATATTTACAAATATCAACTCCTCCAACTCTTACAATAAGTCCTGTAAAATGGGTTTTTCCCCCACTTCACAGATTGGAGCCTCTCTTGGGTTGCACTCTAGCACCACTATACCATAAATTATCAGTGTGTAGCCTGAAGGTGGATTAATCTCCTTTATTTTTAATTTAATTTTCTTCTGCAGAACTAAGAAAGTTTAGAACTTTCTGAAGGAATAGTACTAAAATAAAATAAGCAAAGGTAAAACACAAGAAAAGAAAAATTAAAAGGCAATACCACGACCTAAACAAACAAAATACAAAGTGTATTGAAAGATCATGTGTTCAATTTGAGAACACATGTGTTCAAAAAGATCATGTGTTCAATTCTTAAGCCCATTTCTTCCAGTTCTCTTTTCCTAGATACCTCCTACTCATTCTTTAGGATTCAGGTCAAGAGTCATGCCCCTGACCAAGACACGCATGTGCAGACACACACACACACACACACACACACACACACACACACACACCCCTCATCATTGTGAAGTCTGATCCAAGTACTCCTTTGGCTTTCCATACATAACACACTACATCTCCCTGACTTCAAACACATCATACCTCAAGGTTGACACATTGTCAACATATTCTGATGCCCATTTGATGGACATAATTCTTACCACCTCTGAGGAAAGAGCCTCTCTGTTTTGATCAGTGACCAGACTAAGAGCTCAAGGTAGGAGAGATCTCAACTTGATGCAAAAAAGTCAAGGGAACAGAGATGGGGTGAGAAAAGAAGAAAAAGAAAAAAAGAAAAAGAAAAGAAATGGGCTGAGCATTTCACATTTAGATTTCCCTTATTCTTACAATCACCCTACCAGAGTTTATGCACTAACATTTTAAGGTTCTGGAGCTCTGCCTCAACTACCTCTGTACATTTAGTTTGACTCCTAACAAGTATCTAAACCCCTACAAGATAGAAGCAGCTAAATAATAAGGGGAAGGAGAAAGTTACTAAAAGTCATAAAGATACCAATGGAGGATCCAACTTAACCAAAATGAATGCAAAGAAATTACAAAAGGCAAAGAAACTAAAAAACACCCTGACACCCATTTAATGTTAAGGCAAACAGCCCTAAATTCCTCAGTAGTTCCTGAGAGCATCATTGTATAATAAAAACATTTAAGAATTAATGTTAGGGGCGCCTGGGTGGCTTAGTCAGTTAAGTGTCAGACATCAGCTCAGGTCACGATCTCACAGCTCAAGAGTTGGAGCCGCGCATTGGCCTCTGTGCTGACAGCTCAGAGCCTGGAACCTGCTTCGGGTTCTGTGTCTTGCTCTTTTCCTGCCCCTCCCCTGCTCACATACACATACACCCACTCTCTCTCTCTCAAAAATAAATGTTTAAAAAATTTTTAAAGAATTAATGTTAATAATGATTGCAATCACAAATAAAGATCAGTTTATATTAATTATACTTTATTTTACAAAAATTAATGTTTTGTAATTTATTATTATTATATCCAATATTAAAATATTAAAGCTAGCACAAATAAACTGGCCCTCAACAACCTAAAAATTCCAACAAAATAAAATAACTCACTCCTTAGCAAGATTAAAGGTCTCAAGATTTCCTTGCATCAGGCGGTTGCTCACATATGAGAGGCATTTCTTTTTTTAAAAAGTTAAAGAATTGTGAAGGCTGATGTTTAGAATGTTTATTTCTCCCAAGTCTGCCTATAAAAATACAGTGAAACTTTATTAAATAGTAAGCCAGTAAAATGCAGTGTTAAATTATTTGCACAGGGACTGGACTGAAGTTTGCATTTGCATTATCTATGTATAATTACTAAAATTATTAGTAAATCAAAATCTCCAGGGGGATGCTTAAGCAAATCAAGGGAAGGATTGATTGGCATTCATTCTCTCTCAATCTCATCTTTGGAGAACACACTGAGATTTCCAAATATCTAGAGGCACAAAAGGGGTTACATGAAAAAAATAGAGTGAAAGAATAAGGTTTTAAACAAAGCATACAGGCTGAGTGAATTATTCAATATTAAATGGCTTTTCAAGTTGCAAGACAAGAATGAAGACTTTGTCACTTCGTTCTGGGTGACATGTTGACAGATAGATAGCTCAGCAGAGGACAAAGTTTTTATATGCCTGTAATAAGAACATTAACGAATTTGACAGTAGATAGCAGCTTGTACAAACTGCCGTGCTGATACCATTCTCTGTCCAAAGACGACAAGTAATGATAATGATGAAAATTAAGCAAGGAGGGTGATATTAATAAGGTTACAAAGAATACTGAAAATAAATACAGATGGGGAGACTCCTATGCATCTGACATCTTCAAAATGACTAACATTTTAGATGTATGGTTATTACCAGCCAAGTGCTTTTCCTTTATCTCTTGTTCTCTATTCTCTTACCCAGCCCAAATGAACCTAAAATCATTCCAGGCTGCATTTGGTAAAGCCTTATCTTTTAGAAGACAGTATAGAATGCTTTAGAATATGTCACAATAGAGAGTTAAAAGCCAGGAGTGGAGTATGAAATTAAGTTTGTGAAATGACCTGTGAGTAAACACAAATGACATATATGTACATATTGTGCTTATTACATGCCAGGCACCTTACTAAATCTAGAATTAAACAAGATACACAAAATCATCGTTTTCCTAAAGTTCACGTTCAAGTGGTTAAAATAGAAAAAATTAGTCAAATAAATGGACAAGCAAATTAACAAATATGCACATACATTTCCTTATGAAGGAAATAAGATGGTGAACTACAGTGACTGAGAGAGGTTATGATAGATAGGTGATCAGGTGATCAGAGAAGGCCTCTCAGAAGATATCAATAATATCTCAGTGAATTTGGAGAAAAGATCTAGGGCATTTATGGCACTTTTGCAAAGAAATTTTAGCATGATTGCTGAATTAGATATAAAAGCGGCTAATGTTCAATAGGCCATCACTATCTGGGGTTATCTGTTCAACTGGACAGATATCATGTGCATCCCTATAGGGAAAAAAATCCATGAGTAAAAAAGGGAACTTTGCTAAGTCTATAATGAGCTGAGACCTAAGGGATGAGAATGAGTAAGTCAAACAAAAAGATGGGGATGCTGGAAGGATGGGGGAGCAGTGAATGCTCTAGACATAGAGGGAAGAGTAAGTGCAATGGCCAAGAGATAGGCAAGGATTAGCCAGTGTGGCTAAAGCAGAGTGGTCAAGGAGGAGAGCAACATGGGAGGAGGCTGATAAGGAAGGGAAGAGCCAGTTCAAGCAGAAGCTTTTAAGTTGCATTTTTACCATAAGATTAATTGGAACCCACAAGTTGGAAGGGATGATCATATATATGTTTCTAACAGGTCACCCTTACTTCTACATGGAGGTGGACTGGACGGGAGGAGAGTTGAAATAAGGAGTCCTGGTAGACTGTTAGTTTATTTCAGTAGTTCTGGCAAGACCTGACGGCAGTTTGAACAGAAATGAAATGAAGTAAATGGACACGAGACTAATTTTGAGTTAACAAAAATTGGATGTGCTTATGAACTGATGTTGGAATGAGGCAATGGAAGAATCAAGGAGGTCTCTTAAGCCTTTTCCCTGGTTACTGAGATGGGAAATGAGTGGAAGAAGAAAAACAGGTGTGGGAGTATACAATCAGGAGTACCACACCATGAGTCATGTACAGAAGGCTGGGAGAAAGTGTTCTACACCACAATACTTAAGACTCTAAACTGAATCACATGGTCAAGTAAGAGACAGGATGATATAAGAGAAATGCTCCGCAAGAGGAATTAGAAACTCTAAGTTCAAGTATTTGTTTTACCACTTCTTTAGAATTATACAACAGATATGAAAAGGACACATACTCCTGCCTCTCATTGATCAAAATACCCTCTACTAGATTCAGTGATTAGATACTCATTATCCCAGAAGACAGCCACTCCGTTTTTGGAAATCTCCAACTGTTAAAAAGTTCTTAATATTGAATCAATATTCAGTGCAACTACATACACCAAGCTTAACCTCTCAACCACCCGATAACTTCCCCTGGTATTCTCTTTACTGCCTCTGATACCTAAATTTGAACCCTGGTTATAACCATGTCTATACCTTCTCAATGTCTACATTAAAAATAGCCAAAATTATCATTTTTGTAATGGTAATAAGACTTAAGTACTTTGACATTCTGTAATTATAAATTCTTAATCTGTTTGTAGTTCAATTTTCCCATTTATTATATGAGAAATATTGCAGATTTTGAGGGGTTTCTAAGGAAATCATAATCGTTTTCTAGTCTGCTGACTTACGGTCAGTGAAGCTAAAACATGTAACTGAACAAAAGAACTGAGCAAAATAATTTAATTTTCACTTGCCCACTGATTTTCCATCTTTCAAAATTTTGTTTTCAGCTCTCGTTTTCTCATCTCCTCTAATTCATTTTTCAGCTATCATTTAGTAGGTTTGGGTAGACAACAGAGTTAAATTCATACTGTTCAATGTCATGATAAGTCAGAAATCTAACAATGTAAATTTCTATTTCTTTTTCCCCTCCAAAATTATTTATTCAAAAATTTGGTTGTTTCAAGAAGTGGGCAGAAAACATGAATAGACACTTCTCTAAAGAAGACATCCGGATGGCCAACAGGCACATGAAAAGATGCTCAACGTCGCTCCTCATCAGGGAAATACAAATCAAAACCACACTCAGATATCACCTCACGCCAGTCAGAGTGGCCAAAATGAACAAATCAGGAGACTATAGATGCTGGAGAGGATGTGGAGAAACAGGAACCCTCTTGCACTGTTGGTGGGAATGCAAATTGGTGCAGCCACTCTGGAAAACAGTGTGGAGGTTCCTCAAAAAATTAAAAATAGGCCTACCCTATGACCCAGCAATAGCACTGCTAGGAATTTATCCAAGGGATACAGGAGTACTGATGCATAGGGGCACTTGTACCCCAATGTTTATAGCAGCACTCTCAACAATAGCCAAATTATGGAAAGAGCCTAAATGTCCATCAACTGATGAATGGATAAAGAAATTGTGGTTTATATACACAATGGAGTACTACATGGCAATGAGAAAGAATAAAATATGGCCCTTTGTAGCAACGAGGTTGGAACTGTATAAGCCATACAGAGAAAGACAGATACCATATGTTTTCACTCTTATGTGGATCCTGAGAAACTTAACAGAAACCCATGGGGGAGGGGAAGGAAAAAAAAAAAAGGAGGTTAGAGTGGGAGAGAGCCAAAGCATAAGAGACTCTTAAAAACTGAGAACAAACCGAGGGTTGATGGGGGGTGGGAGGGAGGGGAGGGTGGGTAATGGGTATTGAGGAGGGCACCTTTTGGGATGAGCACTGGGTGTGTATGGAAACCAATTGGACAATAAACTTCATATATTGAAAAAAAATTTGGTTGTTTCATTTAAAAAAAATTTTTTTTCAACGTTTATTTATTTTTGAGACAGAGAGAGACAGAGCATGAATGGGGGAGGGGCAGAGAGAGAGGGAGACACAGAATCGGAAACAGGCTCCAGGCTCTGAGCCATCAGCCCAGAGCCTGACGCGGGGCTCGAACTCCCGGACCGCGAGATCGTGACCTGGCTGAAGTCGGACGCTTAACCGACTGCGCCACCCAGGCGCCCCGGTTGTTTCATTTTAAATTTAAGACCCTCAAAGATAAATTCTACTATAATCAGATAGATAGATAGATATTTTTTTAAGTGAGTAGTAGGAAAGATTAAGGCAATACAGAACATTTAGAGGGTCTCTGGGCTGGTCCTAGTGTGGTTGATTCATGATCACCCAGTTTTTCAAATAACTATGCAGTGATCCAAAATAGATGCTCATAGAAAAGAGACACTGTCCTTTTAGGGGTTCATTATTGCTACATGGTTAACAGCTCTGAAACACTCAGGTGGTTGGTATAGTCACACAAAGGGAACTTTATACAAAGGAAGGAAAACTTTCCACACAAAGGAAGAGTTCATGTCTCTTCCAAGAAAAGCTATAACATTTTGGCAGTTAAGGATTTCTGATGGCTCATGGATACATGTACTTAGAACTCCAATTTTTAACATATCCTCAATGCTAACTTTAGAACACCCCTGGTAAAATCTTCTACTGCTGTGCACAACTGGTTTTCCATATGAATACTATGTACTAGATACAACTGCCTATAATATATTCACTATCTTAGGAGTAATCACATAATGGTAGATTTAATGACATCTCAAGGATAAATTCTCCTTGAAATAC
Organism: Herpailurus yagouaroundi; assembly: GCF_014898765.1. NCBI lineage: Eukaryota > Metazoa > Chordata > Mammalia > Carnivora > Felidae > Herpailurus > Herpailurus yagouaroundi. The sequence continues at coordinate 99,064,261 of NW_024412376.1, read as the reverse complement.
AGTTTCTTTATGAAAATACAATAAGGATAGGAAGGCATAATAAGGATTTGGGGGTCCCAGGTCATTGGTTTAGAAGCAAGTCTGGTATTCATTAAGCAAATGTTATACACTCTGAATATTAAATGATAATTCATGTCAAGGTAGGGAGACAGCAGGTGGCCAGTCTACTTATATTTCTCACTGCTTTCTTAGTAACATAAATATTATCAAGTAGATCATGAATGACTTCACAAAATATTCAAAGTGAAATGAGAGAAAAAGATGATTCTGCAAAAAAGAAATCATGAAAATATTTCAACCTGTCCTGAATCAGTGAGATACATCATTTCTTTGTCCCTTTTTTCTCCTTCACTTTAGCAATTTTGACCATGGCTGTGCTTTGTGCAGAGCTATGGCTGCATGCTGTCCTTTTTAGGATCTAGGAATCTTGAAGAGTCAGACCCCACCTGATACCCTTGTTTTTCTTCTTCTTACCTGTAACTTTACATTTTCAGCCCAAAGTTGGGAATCTTAACAAAAAGCCAATCTCATTTTTATTCTTGTCATAGGTACAATACTCCTCTCTTGGCAGAAGTCCTGCTTTATCTTTTCAAGGCTTATTCCCATTCTGATCATGTTTCTTTCTTTGCTTTCAAGACTAGTTCTTAGGATGTTTTCCATGTATATATAACCTGTATATGGAAAATGCAAAAATAGCTACAATTGTTTGTAGATACTCCTATCAAGGATGGAGTCTATAGCTCTACTCCTTGAATCTGGGCAGACTTCTGACTTTTTTTGGTGAACATAATGTAGCATAAGCATTATTGGGTGAGTTTCCATCTTAGATCTCAAGAAAATTGTGCATTTTTTCTTCTTGCTGCTATTGAATCCTGCCACCATATGAATAAGTTCATGCTGAAAGATCCAAGACCATGTAGAAAGAGGTCACAGCCATACAAACTGTTCCAGTCAAGTCTATCATAAAGACTTGTAAGAACCCATCCAATAACCATAGATAAATGAGCCAGCCCAGCTGAAACAGGCTGAATTCAGTCCGGACCAGAAGAATCACCTTGATGAACCCAGCCCATGGATACTGTGTAGAATTGTCAGCTAGATAAAAGGATGTTGCAAGCATTAAAACCAATGACTCCCCAGTAGCAAAAAGCACTCCCTGAACCCAGATGTTGATTTCTAATATGAATCTTCAGTAAAAGAAACCAAGGCTCCTTGGAGAAATAGCTGATTCCAAGGCTGAGGCAAGAAATACTGAAAATGAGCCTGGAGGCTGACAGAAAGTTAAAAACTGCTAAAAAAACAAACAAACAAACAAACAACAACAACAAATCAATCAAACAAACAAAAACAACTACATGGGTGGGGGACCCAAAGAGTTCCCAAGAGCCAAACCTGGAGTAATGTAATATACGATATAACCCAAAGTGGAAAATAAATACCCATGGGTGTATATTGATATAAATAACTGAATGAATGAATACACAAATGGAAGAGAATAGTTAAGTCTCCCATGCAGAAGAATTCCAAATTCCAAATTATGTAGATACTCCACACTGTGCGTGGTACTGTAGACCACACAATGCACATGCCCATATCAGGTTCCTTCACCTGGTGATTCCTAAGCTACCAGTTCTGTTGATATCTTCTCTAAAATATGTTGTAAATCTGTCCATGTCTTTCCATCTTGACAACTGCCAGCTACAAGCCACCATCAAGTCACCTGGACAAAAGAACAATCTCTGCTAAGCCCACTAGCTTCCAGTCTCACACCACCACAATCCATTGCCCAAGTAGCCAGAGAGCTTTTTCACATTGTGTGAAGTAAATAAATAAACTAGCCAACAAAACTCTTAAAACACTTAAAATCCATAGAGCCTTTGCATAAATACTTTTTTCTGACTGGGATGGTTTCTCTCCTAGCTCTTTGCATAGTTGGCTTCTTGTGTCATTTGCCATTAAAGGCCCTCTTTGAGTACCTATTCCAAAGTAGCAGCCCAGTCACTGTCTATCATGGATCATTACTTTCTTATTCCTATGATTGTCCTAGCTTGGTGGTGTCCTCAACAGAATGGCTACTCCTGCAAGGGGTCATCCAGGAACCCAGGCTGATGGCTGCTCTTTTATCTTCAATGTGTGAGTTTTAGAGTCACCCTGGGGGTGGGGGGTGGGGGATGGCCTAATCACTCCAAAAGGAGGAGGATCACATGGGAGAGGTTTTCATGGACGAAGCCTGGAAGTAGCACACATCACTTCTACCCACATTCTATTGGGGAAATACTGGCTCACATGTAACTGCAAAGGAGGCTGGGAAATAAAATCTAGCTCTGTGCCTAAAAAAGGGGGTCTGATTTTTGTTGGACAGCTAGTAGTCTCTGCCTTTTGAACAACAAATCTATGTACTTGATGCATACTTTGGCTATCTTGGAAGAAAAATGGGACATCAAATAAGATTTCGATTTAGTTAGGAAATACTAGCTCCTGAAAACCCAAATCCCCCACATGTCTTAGGACAGTAAGTATTTTATTATTCCAAATTACAAGGCAGCTTTCTCCTACCTTGAGATTCACCATTCCTTAGGGCTCCTGAGTCCTCTGCATTTATCCATAGATGAGGGAAGAATACAAAGAAACTCCATCCATTTCTTGAAAGTTCCACCCTATAAATCAAAGATCACTTTCATTTACATCCCATTAGTGAAAAGTGGTCACATGGCAAGACATGGATACAAAGGCAATGTAGTCCCTGGTTGAGCAGCTGTCTTCCATTGATAGCTCCACACTAGGGAAAGGGCGTATCAATTTTTTTGGACTGTTGACCTCACCAAAACAAGGCCCAGCCATTTATCTCCAATTTAGAACATGTTACTAGAATCTTTACAAAATAAACTATTTTGAACACAAAATCACCTTCTCTCCTGTTATATCTTCACAGAATCAAATTTTGCTTTGAGACACAGGATGCACGTGTAAATATGTCATTTGCTCGCATAAATCATTTAATAAATTCCATTGCTCTTAGAATAAAATGCAAACTGCTTATTATGACCTACAATAGCCTATGGATTCTACCTCCTTCTAACCTCTCTAACCTTAAAAACTACATTCCTCCCCTTTGCTCCCCCTGCTCTGACCACACTGAGACTCTTTTAAATTATTTAAATGCCCCATTCCCTCTACCAGAACTTCCCTATGTTATTCTAGAATGCTTTCTCCCCAACTTTCCTCATGGCTGATTTATTCTCTCCCTTCAAGCTTAAGCCCAGTGGTCACCTCTTCAGAAGGGTATTCACTGGCCAGCTCTCTAATGGGGGTCCTTTCTATTCCCTCCCTTGTAATTTTGTCATAGCAGCTGTGTCAATCTGTAGTGATGTTGTTGAGTGGTTTGCTTGTTTACTATTTGTCTCTCCACTTGAACACAGGTTCCCTGAATGCAGGGACCATATCAGTCTTATTCACCATCATAAACCTATTGCTTTATAAATGCCTAGCACATAGTTAGCAACCAATAGGATTTTTTTTGTTTGTTTATTCAACCATTTATTTATTTATTAATGGATGGATAACCAGATGGATCCAGTCAAATCCAAACACATACCTTGAATGGGTTACTTCATCATTACTGATGAATAGGCTACTACATCATTACATATCAGAACCTGACCCTCTGGCATGACCTTAGTAGTACCCTCTGTATCAAGAAGGAAAAATAAAAAGACTAAGCCACCCTACATTGACACTTCCTGGCACTGATTTCAAATAAGCAAAGAGAATGCACTGACCAACTGTGACTTTCTAAAAGAAATTACCATCAAGTTACCCACAGTGCACAGGCTACCAAGGAAATATCCCAGGAGAGGTAGTGATGGGATAGGGGGCAGGGCATCTGAGCATTCACATTTCATATCAGTTTGAAATCAATGAGTTCTTCTGCCAACTAGATTCATTTTTTGAATAGGCTTGAATTAATTTGCTGTGAAAAAAAATCAAAAGTATGCTTTTTCTGGGGACAGAAAGATGTAAATGCAGGGGTCTGGCAGTGGGGAGGGGGAAGAAAGGAGATTGATAAACAGGGACAAAAAAAATGTTGGCAGCCAAAAAAGGTGCTGTATATTAGCTACTATGATCTAAAATGGCCCAGTAGAGATCAGCGTAACATCTGCCTTGCTCATTTCTCGCATGTCTACATATTCATGCCCAGCTTTCAGAATTCTCTGGAGGCACTTGAGTATATAGGAAGATGAGTTCCAATGAGCTGCAGCCTCCTGCTTTGCTGAAGGGATACAAACAGAAATCTTGCCTCCCTAATTCAAGTTCAGCCTCAAGCATTTTTGAGCCTTTACTAACCAATGCAAATTCTAGGAACAAGTGATAGAAGAAATGAAAGATCAATAAAATACTCAACATAGGTTGGACAAATATACACAAACTGCAGTGGGGCCACATGATAAAATGGCAAGGGCCCTGGAATCAGAACTTGAGTTTCAAATCCTGGCTCTACCTCTTGCAACCATGTGGGAAGTCACTGACTTGGCACTGACCCTCTTCATCTGTAAAATAAGCAGACACAAGGTGCTGTGAGGATCAACTAATATCTGTGAAATATCAGATGTTTAATAAGTGCTCAATGAATGATATTGTGTTTATTATTTAGAACAATCCAAGTACCCAACAAGCTCTTTTTCTTCATACCAAATTGTCTGGAGATTTGCCTGAATTATCTAGAAAACTGTATCAGCACTGCCCTAAACCTTGACTTTGGTCATCAAACCACTGTGCTCTTGTCACTGAACAATACACTAAGTCTAATAAATCACATCTTCAAGCTTCTGTTTGTACTGTTGCTTCTGTTCCATCTATCCTACACGCTGCCTTTCAGAAGCCAATATTTCAGTTAAGCTTTGCTGGATACTCCCACTCAGATTTGATCTCTTTTTCCTCTGCACCCATTTCTCCATTTATTCATGCATTCCATAAAAAGTTATTGTTGACCTGTTAGATGTCAGGGAATTTTGTAGATGCCTAGGAAACAAAAATGAATAAGACACAGTCCCCACTGTTACAGTCTAGTGAGGAAGACTGAGAGTTGAACAGATAATTGCATTCAAGTGTGATACATGCATTAAAGGTGTGCACAAGGCACTTGGGAGCCCATGGGAGAGACTCTTCTCCAAAAGCAGTTGCTTGTATCTCTGCCTCACAGTCACTTTGATTTTCTTCGCCTCATAGTTTATTGCTAACAGAACCAGCTTCCCTGTTACATTGTAAACTCCTTGAAGCCAGATGCTGTCTTATTTGTCTTTGTATTCCTTTAACGTCTTGCACAATATGCTGCAAATAGTAGGTATCCAATAAATGTGTTCTGAATGTATTATCAATATGTGGATGAACTGAAGCCATCAGCAATCAGCACTTGCAAATGATTTGGTCGGTCTTAAAAGATCTATATTCTGGGGCTCCTGGGTGGCGCAGTCGGTTAAGTGTCCGACTTCAGCCAGGTCACGATCTCGCGGTCCGTGAGTTCGAGCCCCGCATCGGACTCTGGGCTGATGGCTCAGAGCCTGGAGCCTGTTTCCGATTCTGTGTCTCCCTCTCTCTCTGCCCCTCCCCCCTGTCCCAAAAATAAATAAACGTTGAAAAAAAAAATTAAAAAAAAAAAAGATCTATATTCTGTGAAAGGCAACATATATAGTACACTGTTATAAGAATAAGGGTATTAAAGCCAGATAGCCTGAGTTCAAATGCCTAGACTAGTCTTCAACAACTGTTTACATTAGGCAAAGTACTTCATCAGCCTGTGTCTCAATTTCTTTGTCTGTTAAGTGGAAGTGATAAAAACAGTATCTACCACATAGGGTTGTTATAAAGATTAAATTAATTAATCTATTCATTAAAAGTACTTAGAAAAGTACCATAATTGTAGCTTCTAATAAACATTAACTATCTTCTCCTCTTCCTAAACAGACTTAGAGACCTCCACCCCTGTAGAACACAGACTGCTGCAGGAAGAGCAAAACTTTGAATTCCACATATAAAACATAGTTTTTGGTTTTTTTTTTTTTACTTCTTGCCAAGTCTAGCTGCAATGCGAGTCTCTTACAAATCCAGAAACTACTGAGTTACAACTTTTACAGGCCATACTGTTATCTTTTCTGACCACACTAGAAAATATAATGCCATCTTAAGGAAGTCTCATTTGAAATTATTACCTCTATTCATTGACTGATATCAATGTGGAAAGCCTCAATAGAAATAATAAGTAAAAATTGACACTATGTTCCTATTATGTGTCATGTACTTAACATACGTTATTTCCAATCCCTAGAACCATATGCAAGGTAGATATTGTTAGATCGATTCTATAGATGATAAAACTGAGGCTCAGAGAGATCAAAAAGTTCTTCATGGAGACGTCTCACTACTGCAAGTAGTTGGACACACTCTAGCTCCATGTCAACTGCAATCCTTTTACTCTTTACAGTACGGCTCGAACTAGTTTTAGTTTGCTCTTGGCTACATTACCCTCAATCTGCTTATTCAGCACCACTGAGAAAGACAAAATTTCCAGACAGAAGTAAAAATAGTTGGATTTAAATTTTATCATTGAAAACACTTTGCCTTAGAACTTCAATAATTTAGTGTGATTCAAGGTGTAAACAAGGTTACAAGACTCCTGATACCACACCCATCTTTCAGACACTACTATAGCAAGGTTGACTGACATATGGCTACGGACCTGATTTTCTGAGATTGGTAGGCATGGACATTCCAGGGCCCCTGTTTGCCAGTTTCAATATTTAATAGCTATTAAACGTACTTTATCCTTTTTCATATATTTAAACCCTCTTTGCATGCTAAACCCATTAGCTTTTATTCTGTCCACTACAGATTTAGAGAACAGCTGTCCATTGCCATCTTTATAATTATCCTTCATATGGTCTAAGGCAGCACTGTCCAAGAGAAAATAATGTGAGCCACATACATAATTTTAAATTAACTAATAGCCACTTTTTAAAAAAAAAGTAAAATGAAGTAGGTAAAATTAATTTTAATACTGTATTTGTTTCCTGTGACTGCTATGACAAATCACCACAAACTTGATGACTTAAAACAACACATTTATTCTCTTCAAGTTCTGAAGGCCAGAAGTCCAAAATAAGTATCACTGAGTCAAAACCAAAATGTCAGTAGTGCTGCACTCCCTCTGGGGACTCTAGGGAAAAATTATTGCTTTGCTCTTCCAGCTTCTAATGGTTGCTGGTGTTCCTGGCTTATGCCACATCACTCCAATTTCTGCCTCTATCTCTACATCACCTTTTTCGTGTGTATGTCTAACTCCCTCCACCTTCACCTCATAAAGACACACGTGATTGCATTTAGGGCACTCCTGGATGATCTAAGATAATCTCCCCATCTCAAGATCCTTAACTTAATCATATCTACAAAGATTCTTTTTCCAAGTAAGGTAACATTTACAAGTTCCCCCAATTAGGGTCTGATATGTTAGAGGCCATTATTCAACATTTTATTTGACCCAATATATTTAAAATAATATCATCCCAATGAGTAATCAATATCTCATGCTAAGTCTTCCAAATCTAGTGATATATATATATATATAATGTGTTATGTAAAATGTTAAAAAAACTATATATAATATATACAATACAAAACATAAAATATCATATTTATATAAAATTTTCAATACACCTCAATTAGAATTAGCCATATCTCAAGTGCTCTACAGCTACATGTGGCTACCATGTTGGATAGTGCAGTTAGGATTGCCTTAATTTTCTTATCAAACAAGTTTCTTTCTTTGCTCAGAAGCAAAGAAGATTCTACCAATTTCCTCAATAAAGTTGTCCCCATTCAGTTTTTTTTATCACCCTGGGTATAATTCTTGTATTTTTGCCTCACAGTATTGCTGTGCAGATTAAATTATGAAAACTCTCTGGAAAACCGTCCTTTCCAGAGCCACCCAAACTTATTGCCAAAGTTTTCTGCTCAGTATCTCATAGTCATTCACACTCATACACTTGGCATAACTGAAACCTATAACAAAATAGCAAAAATGAAGGAATAGGCCACTCTACAGACTAGAGCTGGGAGCCTAAGGAGTACAGCTGGTCATGGATAAAGAAATATGAGGAAAATAGGATCAATGTTTAAAGAAACATTAAAAATAAATGTCCCCATTTCAGCACAGAAAAGATTCATTCATTCACCCATTCAACAAATGTACTATCCCAGGCTCAATGCCAGGTGCTGGGAATGCAGTGCTTAATGGTGAGGAAAAAAAATATATAGTCCTTTCCCCCTTGAAGTTTAGAGTCTAGAGAGGAGGCAAAAATAAATTAAATGGGAAAACTGCAACTGAGGTCTTTTCTACCAAGTAGCAGAATGTGGTTCTCTGAAAGGGAGTTTGACCTTGTCAGGGGGGTCAGGGAAGGTTTCCTTGAGGAAATGATGATTAAGCTAAGATATGAAGCATAAGTAAGAATTAATTCAGTGAAGAGGAGAGAAAGACATTGCAGGCAAGGGAATCGCATGCACAAAGTCCTTTCTGCGGAAGGAATAATGATGAGATGACGGACAAAAGGCAAGATGTGTGGAGTGCAGAGAATGAGCAGGGGGACCAGGCACAAGATGAGACCAGAGAGGGAGGAAGGACCATGGTGTGACCATGTAAGAGAGTTTGTCTTTTTCCTAAAGTAAATAGTAATCTACTGGAAGCTTTTGTGCTTTGGAAAGATCACTGTGCTAGGGTATGAAGAACAGATTGTTGAGGGGACAAGGGTAAGACTTAGATTGTGGAGGGGATAAAAACATATACAGGTGGAACAGTGAGGGGGCTACTATAGGCAGGAGATAATGGCATCGTGTAAAATATGGAGTCATCCTTGAATCCCCTTTTTCTTTCATATTTCACATTTAATCCATTAGGAAATGCTGTTGGCTGAATCCAAGTGAATCCTTTTATCATTTCTAGTGTTAAACTCTGATCCAAGCCACTATAATTTCTCCTCTGAACCCTACCAACTATCGTGCCTGGTCTCTGCTTCCAACATTGACCCTGTGGTTTATTCTTCCACACGTGGAAGCCAAAGGCTTCCCCTTAAAGGCTTACCTTTAAAGGTAAGTCAAACCACGTCATTCACCAGCTCAACACGCCCTGCCCCCAGTGGCTTCCTATCTCACTCACCATAAAAGCCCAAGTGCTTCAAGGTGTTTCATGATCTGGCCCCTTACCAAATCTGACCTCGTCTCCTACCACTCTCCCTTTTGCCACAATGGTCAGCTTGCTTTTCTTTAAGCAAGCCACATATCATCCTAACTCAAGACCTCAGCATCTGCCGCACCCTCTGCCTGGAATACTCTTTTCTTAAAGACTCATGGTTCTTCATCTAAAACTCATCATATATATCTCCATTTAGCCCTTTATCATTTAGCTTCATTATCTAAAACTATAACTCCATATTTTATACCAAAGAAGGTGAGAGAGCAAAACACAGAGATACTTCGAAGGAAAGCATTCCAGGCTGTGGAAATAGCAAGAACAAAACTCCTAAGACAGGAGTTCAGGGAAGAACAAGGAAGAGCCAGGCTGGAAGCATGTTGGTAGAAGGTGGAGTGGGAAGGGGAGGCTATACTTGAGGTAGAAATGACAAGCTCACGTAGTACTTGCATGCACATCATCGTGAGGACATTGATTTCACTCTGAAATGAGAAGTCACTGAAGGATGCAGAGTAGAGATGTAGTGTGACCTGACATATTTTAACAGGTGTCTTCTGGATGCTGTATTGAAATTTCACTTAAAGAGGACAAGCGCAAGAGCAGGGAGTTTAGTTACGAAGCAATCATAACAACCAGATAAGAAATGATGGCAGCTTAGACAAAGCTTGTAGCAGTGGTGACAAGTGTTCAGATTCTGGATATGTTTTGAAGGTAGACCTGTCAGGATTTGCTGAAAGAACATATGTGTTGTGTAAGAGAAAGAGACTTGGGATCTGAGCAGCTGGAAAATGGAGTGGTCATTAACCGGGATGAGGAAGACTACAGGTTTGGGAATAGTTATCAGCAGCTGAGTTTTTGGATGTTGGCTTTGAATGACCTTTGACATCCAAGTAGAGATGTTAAAGAGGCAGTTCAAGGTGCTCAGGGGAGAGGGCCAGAGATACAAATTTGAGAGGCATCAGTGTAGAGATGGTATTTTCAGTTATAAGCTTGAGTGAGGTCACCAAGGGAAAGGCAGCTGCTAGCAACTAAAGGAATCCTCTATAAAGTGGGAAAGAAAAGGAGTAGCTTCACAGTTGTAACATACTAGCAAAGTGATGATTCTGGGCTATAACCCACTCAGTGACAAGGGACCCTCAATGGGCAGGTGAAGGAAATGGGAGTAATGTGGGTACATGGTTGTTCCAGGGGTCTGAACTACCAACGCCATAATTAACCTCGCAGAGAAATGTGTGGCCAAATTAGCTCCCTGGGCCCAGCTATCTGAAATAAATGACTCAAGTCTCCTTCAGGACCAAAGCCTTTATATGAGTTTCAGTACTGAGGTCACCCCTGAACTGATTTATTGTCCTGGGAACAATTTTATGGGTATGCTTCCTCCAAACACATCACTTTTGCTTTTATACTTCTCTACAGCAATCTGTTAAAGCTCCTAGATCATAATTATTCCAATGATGACCATGATGACCCCAATTCTCCAACCATGGCCAAAGGGCAAACTGTTATAAACCCAAGAGGGAACCTCTGTGCATCCAGTTCCAGGGTTGAGGAGATGGTAGTCCTGATCCACCAAGGTCAACTACTTCTCACCCCTATTTTAATGTCAGCTTGGTTTCTATGGGTTTCTGACCTGGATCATGAAAATGGAAATCAGAGCACCCATTTTATGGGGAGTGGAAGACAGTAAAACACATGGATGTAATGAATGGAGAAGGGATTTTAACATGTCAAGTGCATACGTGCACTTAGCATAACTTTTCCTTCCACTACCTGTACTGCTCCTATCTCTCCACCAACATCATTATCATGGTCATCATCATCAAACAGTGGTTTTATGCAGCACACCCAGAATCCTGAGTCACACTCCCCCATCTCTTCCTCCCTCTCCACAGTCAAACTCAAGACTTCTAGTCTAAATGGACAACCAGAACCATAGTGCGGGCAACCAAAATCAAGGAGAAGAAGACAGTCCCAGCTTCCATACTTTGCTTATCCTTTACCTTCCTGCCCCATCTCCTACCATTTTGTAAAATGGTTATTCTGTATCGACCTATGGCTCATATGTGCTACCTAATTTTTCTTTTTTTTAAAAAAAATTTTTTTTCAACGTTTATTTATTTGTGGGACAGAGAGAGACAGAGCATGAACGGGGGAGGGGCAGAGAGAGAGGGAGACACAGAATCGGAAACAGGCTCCAGGCTCCGAGCCATCAGGCCAGAGCCCGACGCGGGGCTCGAACTCACGGACCGCGAGATCGTGACCTGGCTGAAGTCGGACGCTTAACCGACTGCGCCACCTAGGCGCCCCCCTGATTTTTCTTTTTAATTGTGTTGCTAAAAGTTTCAGGTAAACTGAACCCTAGAGTTTTTTCACTGTGAAATGTGTGTTGGACACCTCAGGTGCAGAGTAGACAGTACTGAGATAAACAGGTGAAGGTGACAAGGAGGTAGAGGTTCCACTGGCACTATGAAAGACTTGACAGAATTTTTATGTAGATTAAACCACTTGTTCAATTAATTCATTTAAGAACTTTGTGAGGTCCACCAACTATGTTCCAAGAACATAGATGATATATGAATGATGATGAACAATGAACTGAGAATATAATGATGAATATAATGTTCCTTCCATTCATGGAGCTTAAAGTATAGTGAGGGGACATATAGTAATCAAATACCTGCCTCCATAATACATAATGTATACCATGTTGACATGGAGGAGAAGAAAGAAGAGCTATAAATCTTTTAGTGTGGGCATGGTAATAAAAGAGGATCAAGCAAATTTCTCTGCAGAAGTGACATTTAAGCTAAAATATGAAAAGTGAACAGACATTAGCCAGGAGAAAACAAGTATATGATATGAGAGGGGGCCTTCTTGCAGAAAGAACAGCATGTGCAAAAGCCCTGAGGCAGGAAAGGAAACTGAAAAAGGCTGGTGACAAAACAAGAGCAATAAAATGAAGAATGGTGGTTGCCTGGGGCTGGGGGCCAGAGGAGGAATTCAGCTGCAAAGAGGCATGTGGAGAATGTTTTAGAGAAATGGAAATGTTCTATATGTTAATTGCAGTGATGGTTACATGACTATATGCAGTCATCAAAATTCATTGAATTGTATTGCATATAAGTTATTCCTCATTAAAACTTGGGGGTCAGGGACAATAAGCTTTTCAAGTCATTTTCTTTTCAAGTCTCAATTTAAGGTTAGTATTAACCTGACTTAATCCTATATGAAAACAAAGCAGAGAAACACACAGAACAACTAAATTAAATGCCTTCGTTTCAGAATTTAGTTACTTGTTCATTTGTTCATGGCTCATATATTTAAAAAAAAAAGATTTTAGGGGCACCTGGGTCGCTCAGTCAGTTAAATGTCCAACTTTGGCTCAGCCTGATGTCAGGCTCTGTGCTGACAGCTCAGAGCCTGGAGCCTGCTTTGGATTCTGTGTCTCCCTCTCTCTCTGCCCCTCCCTCACCTCTCAAAAATAAATAAACATTTAAAAGAGATAAAAAAAATAAAAATGAAAAAAAGATTTTAGTTGGAAGGGGCGGATTTAGGATTCTAAGAGCCATTTGATATTTATATTTTCACTTCTGGGATTAAGGCACTTGAACTTCTGAGCCTCTTTCCTCATCTGCAAAAATTAGGAGAAAAACATTTCTCATACCAGGTTGTTGAATGAATTATCTCATTTAATCTCCTTGGAAGATGTCAGCTCCAATGAATATATAGTAGGTCCTCCTTCACCACCATTCTTTTTGGTATCTAACAGGCAAGCACATTGCTAAGTTTTTCTGATAAAATCTGCTTCCAGGAGAGGTGATATGTGACTGTAGGTATTGTTCTGGCTGTGGGGTACCTCTGTGGCAGGGCCCTAAGGGTGGGCAGAGCTGAAGCAGTGGGGGATAGGTACCACTGGACCTTGAGGAGGTATCATCTCTACCTTAACTTGTTGCCTGCCCCATCCCAATATGGCAGAAACATTACTACTCAGGGGCTCAGCACACCTATCTTCATCCAGAACATGTCTGAGATCACATCCATGTGAAGGGACAGAATCAAATGAGAAATGTTCCAACCTCTCCAGAGAAAAGTGAAAGAAAATGGCAATAAAACTATTCAATTCAGATGCAAAAAATAATTGCACACCTAAAGAGCCTCTTGAGTTTTATCCAAATTCTCTTTTCTCTCTTCTTTCATCCTTTGTATTTTCCCTTTTTTATTTTCTTACTTTAACTTTCCAAGTCCTAAAAATAAAATTTCTAACTTTCTAAAGTCAAAAATAGAATTCATTGTTAAAGCCTGAAACAATTCACTCTGACTGCCTTTAGTTTTCACTTACCCAAGAAAACCTAGTTTTCAATGGATAAAGGCCACCCTTTCAACCAAGTTGGGGTGTCTCTGGAGCAAAGAATTGTGCTGATCGTCACCATAAAAATGCACAGGCAGAGGGCAGACAGGCAGATAGCTTTTGGGAGACTTGTAGACAAAGGAGGTGTTATGTGTAGTACAACCATTCACTGCAAAGGGATTGTTTAAGTGGAGATGGCTAGTGGACATTCACACAAGAGGGAGCCTTCATACGTAAATAAAGGCTGGCTGCCGTAGAAACCCCTCCATCTGTTGCCGCCCGTTGCCTGACTTCTAAGGCGCTGGCTGCACTAACTGAAAACATAGATGGATTTGTGCCCCACATGTTCACTTTTAGGAATCGCTGAGAATTTTGTTTTTTTGTTTTTCTTCAGGTAGGACCGGCCCCAGCTAACTCCCCTGCTCCTCCATGCCAAAGGGATATCCATTTGGGGACTTTATAGCTGCTGTTGTCTTGTGACCATTAATTCTTGATGCTTTTCCAAACTGAAACCTTCCCCCTATTTGGACAGCTCTAACCATAAATATGGCTAGTGATTTGTTAAGCTGCTAAGCTTCTTTTACTTTAGGGCACAATTCAAGGCAAGGCATGAATAAATAGATCTCCTTCCTCTGTACAGAGAAAAAAAAAATGAAATTGAGCATGGATGTGAGTTCTGGAGAGGGTACTGTTTTGGCCTTGCAAGCCCTGCTGTGCTCTAAAGGTATTAATATGTCCTCGGTTTCAGTAATTAGAGAGTAGAGGATCCTGGGCAATGGCAAACCAGCTGCATGAAATAATACCAGCCTCCACTTAAGTTTCCTTCTCCTTCCAGGCTAAGGCCAAACTCGAGGTGTCAAAGCAAAGGCAGACACAGATCATAAGCACTAATATTGCTGGAGTATGCACAGAAGTTTTGAACTGAAAACTGTTGGCAAACTGGCTTTACCCCTCCTCTCCATCTGATGGAGATAAGACAAGTATATTTGTCAGCCCTGTTTTGCACCTGAAGGAAACATGACACAAGTGTGCAAAATAATACATACAGTCTCAAAAAGAATAGCTAATGGACTCAACTCCTCACTAATAAATTAGAGTTCTTTCTGTTAGGTCATACAAACTTTAAAATAACCACCTGGCTCTTCCAAAAAACCTCTGTGCCTCCCACAGGACAATAAAGTGGTGGGGGTGGGGACAGAATCTGAACTCATGTTTATGTTGCCTAATGCTGAATCACATTCATGAGGTACTGTCGCCAGGAACTAAGAGATTTCCATTTATTTGCTCGAGGAAGACGGTGTATTACAAAAGCTGCATAAAGATAGAATCCAGAAATCAAAACTTTTTTCTGCAGTATCTCTCAATGCTTTTAATCAGGCCACCTGAACACACTCTGCCTTATAGGAAATGTAAAGAAAGAACTGTCTTCTGCAAAGGAGAGTTCTATAAGATATGTGTAGCAAACAGAGCTAATTGGTTTAAATTACTAAAGATCCTATTATCTAGCATCTGTTTATTCATACAATGATACTTATTGAATAAATGCAGGCAGTTATGGTTCTTTTTGATGCATTCTGAAACACCTGACTTTTATAGGGTGGGTAAATGAAGTTACTTAGCCCTGAGCCAGCTTTGGCTTCTAAATGAAAGCCAAAACAGAATTAGCAGGGATGCTGGAAGTCACATAAACACAGCTGAAGAAAACATATTGTCTTGATTTCAGCTTGAAATCTGTGCTAAATTAGTAATAGGAAGTTTAGCAGCAATGCCTCATTTCTTAAAACATCAATTGTTTTTAGGTTTTATTGCAACCCTTCACTTTTGTGGGAATGAAAATACTGAATACATTTTAAGCTGGGACTAAAAACATAATCATACATCCAAAAGATGCATTCACTACCTTTGTTTATGTTCTATTTTCTGGATAGGCAGTAACCATGTTTATTTGTTAATAGTTGATACCAATATTATAAACAAAAAACTGTTTTGAGATTTTTCAAAAATCCCCAATAACCTCTTAAAACATTTAGTGTTAAAGTACACTATGTAGATGTCATTGGAGTAATTTTAGGGTCCTAAAGATATTTTTTGACAGGGAACCCAAATCAGGATTTACATAATACATTTTGATCTTGTAAAAGGTACTCATAACTCTTGTTCAATTTCTGCCTGCTTTTTCAAGTTCACAAAAGCTAAGAAATGGGGGATAATCCAAGATAAAAGTAGGAACAGAGTGATTGAAGTGTTCCTCTATTTTGGGGCACCTGGCTGGTTCAGTCAGGAGAGCATCTGACTCTTGATTTCATGAGTTCAAGTCCCATGTTGGTCATGGAGCCTACTTAAATAAATAAATAAATAAATAAATAAATAAATAAATACTTCTCTGTTTTGATAAGGGCACTGGGTTAACATGCAACTGCCACTGTTGACGTCAGCGTCACAAACTAAAGATGAACATGGGTGGGCTGCTCTTCAGATTCAGGCGACATTTATACTTGTTAATAAGAATTCCTTTTTCTGCAAAAGGAAGAAAAATTTCATTTTTAGTTTTAGGGCTTCAGGCCAAGAGAGATCTTTTCTTCCTTCTCTGTTGCCATGCTTTGACAAAAACAACAAAATTCCTTCTTTTTCATATTTACCTTTGTATTTTTGTTAATATCCTTTGACTTCCATCTCATTATGACTTTTGTACCTCCTACTAATATAGAGGAAAAATAGAGTCACTTAAATTAATGTGTGTTTTTAATTGTTTATTTTAGCCTTTCTCTTGAAACCCACATTTAAACTGAATCATGACTGTGAAAGGTACCAGGTTTCTTGGGTCTGAAGCTGTTAGCTGAGGATAATTTTGTGACTATGTCTCTACGGACATTTAAATTTTTTTTCTTTTGTTTGGGTGTGGTTTACTTTACCACTACCTGGTTGTTGAGTGAAGTAAACTTAGTCATTTGTTCCTAAAAGAATGTGGTTATTATCTATATCCTTAGACTACAACACTAGCTTCAAAAAAATGTCTGAGTAAACCAAAATCTCTGCAATAATAATTGGATCTGGATTTACAGAATGTATTTTGGTGACCCCTTCTTCCTATCAAGAGAAACATATGTGGTAAGAGATGCTTTTCCCCTTTAGCAGACAGAGGAACTGTTCCTACCTTGATGGGATGGTGCAATAGAGTAGAAAACCAACCAGGCATTAGAAAACCTTCTGGTTAAGCCATACGCTGCCATTGACCATCTCTTCTCCACCAAGAATCTCTTTTGTTATTATTCTTAATTCCTTGACCACATCTTTGGAAAAAATTAAGTCTGCCAAATACATGGTATTTGCAAAGCAAAAATTAAATATTTATCTCATTTTTCTGTAATAAAGAATCTATACTGAGTATATACCCAATCAAATGAATATTCCACACAGCCCAAGATGACCATGTTACCATTCTAAGCAGCCACAAAGCAACAAATTTGATGTTATAATTATCTTAGGTAGCTTGATTCTTGACTGAAGGTAACTGTATGATTTCCATTAGGCTTCTTGAAATATTTAAAATAAGTTCTGATTTTCTATTTCTATATTCTCATACTCCACATGAATCCAAAGCCCAAGGTTGGGAACCACTGGCCTCATTTATCTGAACCTCAGTTTTATCTTCTTCAAAATGGAGGAAAATAATTGCTTCCAGGCTTACTTACCTCATGGTTGTTATAAAAAAGGAAATAAAATCACATGTGTTAAAGACCAGTCATGTTTGTACTAGTTAGTCTCCCTCCTTGCCCACAGATTATTGGACCAGGAGTGGACACCTGTCTCATAGGACAAACTGAGCTCATCAGATCCTCTCTCTCATAAGATTTTGAACTACAACACTCAAAATCTCGTTAAGTGATGATGGGCACTTGCACTGAAAGGGCATAGAGAGTCATTCAGTCACTTATTCATTTCCAAAGCAGACACTAATTACCTGACAGAAATTAGGCACTGGGTTGAGTCAAGGATAGAGTCCAAATGAGCCAGAATGTATGGCAAGAAAAGCAAAGATCATGCATAATGCAAAATTATGGGGAGCAAGCATTAAGAGACTACTACAGAGCAGATTTGCAGACCTGAAGGCAGAACTGACATGGCAGACAAAAGCAGAGGGAAAGACCTGCTGAGCAGCTGCCTGACAATTTCCACCTTTCCAGCGTCCTATCTGCATTTCCTGCTCTTAGCTTCTGTAACATTCCCTGACATCCTTTTAATAAAACCCATCTTTGCTTAAGCTTTCTGTGTGGGGCTTGGTTCCTTACAAACAAATGCACCCTGACTAAAAGAGGTGGCATTGTTAATTTTTACTGTAAACTTGAAACACTTAAAAAATATATATGGTCTAAAAAGTAGAGATGTTTTAAGGCCAAAAGCATTAAGGTTAGTAATCAAATTCAGCTTTGTTCTTCTCTCCTACTACTGACATGGTCCCCCAACTTCTCACCCTAGAAAGTGCGTGAATGGTTTGGAAGAGGGAGTTAGCATATCATTTCCCTGGGTCCCAACATTGGGGCAAATGGGGCTAACTACCAAGTGACCCAGCCGACAAATTCCATTTCCGAGCAAACACATCTCCTCCAGCACAGGAAGATTCTGATTTTATTTAAATCCTGCTCAGAATTAAATCCCTGCAACATCAAACTGAAAGGAGAGCTGGGTGTGAGATGGAGAGAGAAGAGGCTTCCTAGACCAATGCGTCCTAATGAAATGGCATGCATGGGGTGACTGCTAAGTGCCTGGAAAGGGAGGTGGCAGGGGGCAGATCTGATGGGTTGCAGGCACCTGGGGGAGAAGCCAAAAAAGGCAGGGATTTATTGTGTTTGGTTGGCTTTCTGAACACATCTGTCTTTGAATCATCAGCCTGTGTAAATAGGTCAGGATGCAGATTTTGTGAAGAAAGTCATAACCAATTCAGTAAGGCTTCAGGGATTTTAAGTGATCATGGTCAAAATGTTCCTCTGGGCTGACTTGCCAATAGGCCCTAAAAAGTGATGGATTGTAGTTAAAATCCCTTTCAGGTCATAATGAGAAGGGGAAAGCAGGCTTTAAAGTTGTCTGCTCACTCTTAGCACTTTCTCATTCCTAGTTCATTGCTTGCTCCACTTCTGAAGGCTATCTCCCATTGTCTTAGGTTTCCAGTGTGCTAGTGAAATCATATATACCTCTCATAAAATTCTGATATGTCCAAAAAGTCACTCACATCTAAGCACAAATGACTGATGAGGTTACAGGTGAAAACACTCCTAGAATCATGCATTTTAACATAAGACAAAACTGACAAGAGAATTGCTCTATTATAAGGGTTCAAGCATCTGTGAGCTGCAGAAAGATGTATAGAAGTGGGGAGGGATCCTCTTGAGGTTAATGTGAGGGACTGCACCTCTTCCAGTGAGGCAGCATCTGAGCAAACATCCAGCTACACTAGAACCTACTAGACGCAGAGAATGAGAGTGACCAAGAATCACAGGAAACTGGCCCCTGGCCTCACTCCTTCCCTACCCCCCAGGTTGCCATTATGGTGGCATCTTCCAGAACTCCCCAGCAATCCACAAAGAAAGAAACAAACTCCTTGAAAGCTTTCCTATCAGATAAACTCTGGGAAATCACTAACATTCAGGTTCAGAATGCTGAAGGAAGACGGAGTAGTATTAAAGTATTTTGTTGATGTTCATCAATTGGCAAAATGTAAAAAACCATTGATTTTGAATGATGGGAGGTTCGCAGCAACTCCTGGCCCTCCTCCTTCCCATCCATGGTACCAGGAATCCCACCTCTCCCAAGTGTTCCCTCATCCACATCCACACTGCCATCACTTCCACTCCACCACCCTCACTAATACACATAGTGTCCTTATACTAAAATCAAAGCAAGCATGTTGCAAAAAATCCATCCGAAGTTTGAAGTTAGGATGAGGCAAGGGTCCAAATACTATGAGGGGAAAAATGAGCTAGTAATTCACATGCACAATTATAAGAGTGATTCACAAAGTGGGTACTGTGCTCTCCGGGGTTTTTGACTCATGAAAGCAAAATCTGTTTCCAAAGCAGGATAAGCCAGATCTTTATGATACATGCTTTCTCACATATGACAAATGTTCAAAAATTAAGTCTATGCCCGAAAAACTGAAAAGTCTGTCACTGTAGTTTATGTTCCCCGGTAGGAGATGCAATTCCATTGTTTAGAGGCAAACGGAATAATCCTTTGCATGATGATTCTTTCAGAAGAGATTTGCTCTCATGTTTTTTGAACATACCTCCAATTGATTTAATAGCATCCTGGTCAGGGGGGTTCACTTCCTCTTTAAGGCAAGGTGAATTTTCATGATGTAAGGTCACGAGAAAGAGTTTCCAAGGACAGCAAGTTATCAGTCTTCAAAAAAAAATGGAAAGGAGATTTGGGTTTTGTTATTTATTTACATGAGGTCCAGTGCTAACGACCCTCTACCTCCATTATTCCGCCTGTATAGTATTTGGGAGTTCTTTGGGGATAAACTTTTCTGCCCCTACCTTTAGCCACAAGGTAAAATCAGAGTGACAGCACCAAGGCTTTCTGGCAAAGACTGCAGTTTGTTCTGGATAACACATATCAAACTAATATGATGCTGCATACTCCCTTTATATATGATCTTCTGCATTCTGGTCCTTATGGACCCTCAGCCGGTTTCCTTCTTTTCATTTCCATATCCCTCATTGCTTAGAGTATTCTTACAAGGAGAACCTATACAACAAAGAGGGGAAACCCCGATACCATCATGTTTGGCACCACAACCATAACCACTGTGAAACCATTTATAAAAAGCCTATTATTCCATTTATAATCTGCTTTCGTGATTGCTTTTAACTAACTCGAGGAGTAGCTGCACTAAGGTAGAAAGGTTTGTGACCCATCTGTTGAGTGTATAATTTCCTTTTCATTGGCTAGCAGAGCCCAATAAAAAAAAATATTATTAGGTGCACTAACTCAATCAGCAAACAAATGACAGGCAGATGGTCTTCAAAAACAATACTGACCATGAATGCCACAGAGCCACAATGCGGGTCTCAGCTTTTAGGCAGCCTTTGTCTGAAAACACTCCACTGGGTTAAGTGATGCAAAATAAGACAGAAAGAGAGAGAAGCTGTGTGTAAATGAGGGAGAAGTTAACGGCCTCTGAAGTGCTCCATGAAAGGCTATGATAATTTTACTGGGAACAGGAAAAAAAAAGGCATCTTACTTAAATAATATCAGCTTGAAATGGTGCTGAAATCCAATAGATCACATTCACATGATACTTCTGTTCTCTTTATTTTAGTCAGAGTTATTTTCTCCAAAGGGCCCTTTATCTGCCACAATTTTTTTAAGTTTTGTCTTAGCTGAATGATGCAATTTGGTGAGTAAAAGTTTTTGTTATGAGAGAATTTCACTGGAAGGAAGGAAGGAAAGAAGGAAGGAAGGAAAGGAGGGGAGGAAGGAAGAGACTTTTAGAAGCTTTTGAAAAATCAGTGAGGTCAGAAACTGGTATGAGTAATTTCAAAGTTATGAAGGATTTATATATATTATATATGTAATATATAATATATATATATATCTTTCTATCTAGAGAGTATAGTACATTGCTTGTTATATAGTCGGCTCTCAATAAGTTCTCAATGAAGATGACTTGTGCATGAATTAAATATATATATGTATATATGTATATATACATATACATGTATATGTATATGTATATATACATATATATATATATAATAGAGAAAGAAGGTATATAATAACCTTTAATGATTAGTCATAGTGAGCAGGTAACTAGCTCCATGTTCTGGACAGCCCACCATTCTCAGGGCATGAGCTTTGGTTTGTCTGGTCAACAGTAGTTCAGGATATGAATTCAATATCCTGCACGTCTTCCTTGTAAGTGGTGGCATGCCTGCTTTCTGTAATCTCTAGACCAGTATCCCTGAAAAAAAAACAACTATGTCTAGCTGACATATAAAAAGTGGTTTTTTTCTTATAAAAAGATGCAAGCTTGAAGTAAAAAAATTAAAAGTACAGAAAAAAGTCACTTAAATCCCACCACCTGGAATACCTCTTAATAACATGTAATATATTCTCCCAGTATTTTTTCTTTGCACTTGTTACATATTTGAAAACATTTCATTTTGCGTTTTTTACTTAGACTTATATCAAAGCTCTTTATAAATATTATTTTAAATGGCTGCATAATATTTCACTGTTTATGTAGAAGACAATCTTTTTAACATCTTTTTCTTAATATGAAATTTATTGTCAAATTGGTTTTCATACAACACCCAGTGCTCATCCCAACAGGTGCCCTCCTCAATACCCATCACACACACACCCCGTCCCTCCCACCCTCCATCAACCCTCAGTTTGTTCTCAGTTTTTAAGAGTCTCTTATGGTTTGCCTCCCTCCCTCTCTAACTTCTTTCCCTTCCCCTCCTCCATAGTCTTCTGTTAGGTTTCTCAGGATCCACTTAAGAGTGAAAACATATGGTATCTGTCTTTCTCTGTAAGACTTATTTCACTTAGCATAATACTCTCCAGTTCCATCCACGTTGCTACAAAAGGCCATATTTCATTCTTTCTCATTACCACATAGTATTCCATTGTGTATATAAACCACAATTTCTTTATCCATTCATCAGTTGATGGACATTTAGGGTCTTTCCATAATTTGGCTATTGTTGAAAGTGCTGCTATAAACATTGGACAATCTTTTTAACATCTTAAGGAAACGTGTGGTAACTTCTGTAAATTTGGGAAACAAATAAAATCTTCTGAGCCTCAGTTTTCTCATTTGTAAATAATATAATAAAAATATCTACAAAATTATATTGCTGTGAACATTGACTTAAATAATCCATTGTAAGAGTTTAGCACACTGCCTGATACACAGTAAGCACTCAATAAAAGTTACCAATGATGATGACTTGGGCATAAGAATTATTGTTCACATTTCAGAGAATTGCCTTAAGAAAGATTCCTAGATATGAAATTAAGGACAAAAGATTTGAATGTACATATGATCTTAATATATACCATAAAATTCCTCCATGCCCCACTGGCAATACATAAGTAGCCACCTTGCCAAGGCCTTACCTATAATGGGAATCATTCTTTTAAAACTTTGCTTATATAGGTTAAAATATTATATCATTACTTGCTAAATTTGGGGTTCCTTGTTAAAATGCAGAGTTTGTATTTCTAATAAACTCCCAGTTGATATTGATGCTGGTTTACTTTTCAATCTACTCAGGTACTAGGGGTATCCTGTATTTGACCCAATCTATTAGAGCCCAAGAAAAGCATCTCCCCTTCATTATTTTCCATTTTTAAAGGGAAAAAGCTGCAGATGGATAACACCAAGAGAAGACAGCTAGCTGCCAAAAGGCCTCCCAGAGTGTAAATATGCATGGTCCATGGTCTAGAAATGGTAAGGTCTGAAATTTTCCATTGTAATGACTGATGTCAGGATTTTGATCACCAGTTATCAATTAGTTTTGATTTATAAGCCCATTGATACCCTGGCATCTGTTTATCTGCCAGATCAACTAGCTATCATCACAGATCTTTGGGCTCTGGTATCCTGCTAGCCACTCTGGCCTTACTACCCATTAAAATAATTAGCTATGCTTAGGTGATTAAATGTTATCACATGCCTTCTGTGTTCCAGGGAGCTCCATTTCACGGTTCATGCAGGCTGCAAACGAAGCTACCACTGAGCCTCTCAAAGATACTGGAGGTCTCTCACCAGTGAATTCCATACTGCTTCAGTGAAAGTAGTGTCTTCCATGGCCTCCCAGAAACCAAAATGGGGTGGTAGAGTCTCTGTTCTCACACATCAATCCATTCCAATACTCCCACCTTCATGGGCCTCTTACTCCTCCTGTAACACCTTGCCAATGTGGTCTGCGGTCCTACCTCATCAGCATGTCCAAGTATCAAGGGTCATAGTAGGACCAATTCTAGGTGTTCTTGTCAGTACCCTGAACCTCAAGTCATGGGTGAGTGCTCCCATGTCAATACATTTTCCTCTTTCTAGCTATAGACTCTATTTCCCACCACCCCCATCCAACATGATGTTATTCAAGTTCATGAATATTAGCCAGGATGGGAAGGTCTTTGGTGTTTCAACCATTTCCTCATAGACTAGGAACAGTACTTTACTGTTGGAGCTATGCAAAAACCGAACATTCTTTCTTGGTCTAGAGGCAATGAAGGAAGACAAGGGCAGATCATGAGCAGGGCAATGGCATCTTGTGAGACACCCGCCTCAGATGAGGTCTTTGCAGGGTCTCCAGGCAAGGGGAGGCTGGTATCTTCTTGTGAGAGGAGAGGGGGCTGTGTCTGCCAGACTAAAGGAGATAAGGAACCTGGGGAGTTAAGATATTCAGGCTTATCTACCCAAATATCCCCAGATCAGGGCTCAAGATCCCACTCTTCTATTATAAGGCCCTGACTTTGTCATATAAGATTTGTCAAGGCTGTGCATTCAGTATCCTTTGCTGTTCAGCTACCCTTACAAGTAGATCCTGGATCTGATTTTCAGTGGCTGAAGGAGACAAGGGCCTCCTAATCACTAGCCATAGAGGCCTTCTGATTTTCATATCATACCTGATCTTTTCTCTTTTTGAAGCTTTTAAAGGAGTTAACAAATGGCAACCATAAAATTACACAACTCTTATTGTTACCATAGCCTCCATAACACTCAGGTGCCACAGCCTTAAATAAACCGGCACCTCATCTCAATTCACTATAGGTAGCATCATAATCTGAGCAATTATGATGCTACAACATGTTATCATCACTCACTTAAAATTAGCAATGGGTTTTTCTACAGTCTGACTAGTGAGGGATCCAGCTTAAAAATCCCATCCAAAGAATATACATTCTGGGAACTCTCCCAGTACCAACTGTCTAAGCCTGAGGTTCTCTGAAAGTCATGCCTGAGACAGGCAATTTATTAAGAATGTGATTCCAGAGTCAGGTATATTAGGATGAAGGGACAGGGAAGGAAGAAAAGTCCACACAGGGATGTGGTTTTTGTATTGGCCACTGCTATAGCCTACTGATTCTCAATTCCATGGGACCATCTGAGGATTCTTTTTTATGTTCATTTATTTTTGAGAGAGTGCAAGCAGAGGAGAGGCAAAGAGAGCGGGACAGATGATCTGAAGTGAGCTCCGCACTGACAGCAGTGAGCCAATGTGGGGTTTCAACCCATGAATTGCGAGATCATGACATGAGCCGAAGTCGGATGCTCAACCAACTGAGCCACTTGGGCACCCCCATCTGAGGACTCTAATAAGATTGTGTGTCCAATGTGTCAGCCCAGATGGGGAAGCATGTATCCATCAGTTCCCGTCTCTTGCAGGTCAAAGGAGGCCTCACAGGTATTAACTCCCTCAGACTTACAGGTCATGTAAGCGTAAGTGCTGAGCAGGTTCCTGTGAGCACCCAGGAAGCCCTTGCTTATATCAAACCCATCAGAAAACGGACAACTGCATTATCTTCTTTAGGTAAATGGCATCTCCTATCTCCATACATTTTCTGGCATTGGCCAGGATAGGAATGGTTGAAAGAAAGTTAAAAGTACTAGGCTTTATTTTGTATTGTATGCATATTAGGTATGATCTGTCTGCAAAGTTTATGATCCATTTTTCCCTGTTCTAGGTTGTGTCCTGATAGGAGCATTCCTTATATCTTTTAAAAGGCTCAGCTCTGCCATGATGATTCATACAACCTTGGCTTTTGTTATGTGAGACTTTTAGTAAATCTCAGGTTATTCTTTGAAAATTTTCTACTGAAAAGGCCTTTGGCCAAGGTTAGAAAGTTCTCTTTAAGAAAGGGAAGCCACTCTGCTTCTTCCAGATATTTATTTCACTAAAAGTGCTCATTTCAAATTAGGGAGCATCCTTCTCCTTCTTTCTTTCATTCTTTTCCTATCTCAACCTTCTACTTCTCACTAAGTAAGTTCTAACACTCCAGACCATGTGTCCTTTTAGCATCTCAGGCTGAAATGAAAGAGTCAAGCAAAGAGAACATTTAAGTCATCATTACTCACATCTAAATATCTATGATTAAAATGTGCACATGGGAACAATCATGTTTAATTCCAAAATTTTATAAGAACAAATGTGGGGACTATCAGAATATTCATTAGGAGAAGGAGAAAAATAAAACAGGCCTGGGAGACAGATTTGTAAAGTGTGGATGTGCAGAGCCAACACATGAGCCTGACGCCTCTGAGCGTTAACACATGGTCCCTCCATCAAAGGTCTGTATATGCAACTCAGCTGCTGGACTGACAGAAGATTTGGGGTTGTTAACACACACTTCATTAAAATACCAGCTAAGATCCAAGTTCAAAATCCCACAGTTTGTGTTAGTTGATAAAACTCAATTGCTTCTAATTACTGTTAGTGCAGCTTTAAAATAATATTTTGTTGTAATAAAGGATTCAATATGACAAGTGAGAGTTGGCCCACTGAACTGGAAACACCGGGCCAGAGGGAATGTGTGCACACATAGGTTTCACCACTCTGCCTGACTTGTTTTTCTGAAAATTTTCTAAGCATCCAACAGAGAAAAAAATGACCAGTCTTCAAATGGGTTTCAAAAGGGCAAGGACCACTCAAAACATTAGCTGTTATTTGCATCTCTCATTAGTCACTGCAGCTTAAGAGGTGGAAGATTGAGTTGAAATGAGACAGGCAGAGTTGTGGTTTTCCAATGCTTTTATGGAGCATGCGTGAAAATTAGCCAGTATCATCTTCTTTCATATTTCCATCTTCTCTCTCCACTCCCTCTTTAAAAGGTTATCAAGATTGGCACACCTGATAAGATGAAACATCTTCAAATACTGAAAGTTGTTGCCCTTACCATTAGAGAAAGAAAGGGAAATCTTTTCTCTCACCAATTTTCTCCACTCACTGTAATCCAGGAGCACTGGTCTTACTAAGAATTCTCCAGGGGCTGAGCAACTTCCCACCTCTTGGCCCTCACACTTGCTGTTGCTCCCAATGCCTACCACCTTTGTCCCACCCTTCTTAAGCTCCTTAAGTCCTACTCAACCTCAGTGTCTTATTCTAAACTATAGTCCTGATGGAAGGCTTCCTTGGCCCCCCATATTTAAGTCAGGCCTCCATCACCATCACACCCTTCATGTCTCCTTCAAGGCACTTTTATCAAAACTTTGATTAGTCTCATAATATTTATTTAACTGGCTTTCCTGTTAAGCTTCAAGGCATGGGCATCTCTTTTGTCCTGTCTTTTCTAAAGCCATATCGAAAACACACAGGACACAGTAATTGACTGCCTAAGCAAACTATAATAAAGACAAGAAAATTGAAGTGATTTTCGCAAGTACTGGGGGAAAAATAAGGTAGTAGTATGGAGACATTGGCTAGAAGCAAGGTAAAATGTTTGGTAAAACACCCCTCACTCAACAAGGAAGAAAGGAGAATATTCCCATCCTGTTGGCAGAGACCTCAGAGGAATCTATAAAATGCTCTTGGAAAAACCCAGGTTTATATACTGGCCAACAGTTCTCTATTAGGAAAGACAGTCATAGATATCAATGTCTTGTCACACATGAACAGGTGTCCCAAATTAATCCATACTTGCAACATCTCTTCTTCTCTCCAGGGACTTCTCACTATTTGACTCATGCACAGCCATAAATCCCATCTTAGCTCTGAGTTCTCACATCATACATTAGAGATAGGTCTCAGGCATAGATCTTCTCCTTCAACTTGTAGCAATTGAGAATAAAAATGATGATAGTAATATTCATAACAACAATAATACATGTAATGGTGAGGTGGTTTTGGCTGACCAGTATCCATTCTACCTTCTCTGGCAGTAATTTCCTGATATCTTAGGTAGGAATGATAATTACCCAATAATTCCAGTGGTTCTCTACCTTCTCTTCACTAGGCTACTCAGCTGCTCACTCCCTATAATTTGAATCTTAAAAATAACAATTAGAAAATGGTTTGAGCTCAGCCAACATAAGAGAAGCACCCTGGAAACAGTATTGGGAAATTCCTTCTTGAACTGCCAGAGCTCCTTCCATTCTTGGATTAAAATCTTCTGTTTTGCCTTCCAGCTGTTCAATGTCTAGAGAGAGAGAGAGAGAGAGAGAGGGAGATAGATAGATTTTTTTTACTTAAGCAGCCAGAGTCTGTTCCCATTAGTTTCAATCAAATTATGCTGATATATGCTTCATAATATGAAGATGTAACAATTAAGATGATAATGATGAAAATAAATACCTCATGGTAAAGTAATGTTCTTTACCAAAGCTCAAGTCATTCTAAAAGTATGACACTCAGTCATTCTGATAACTTCTCTGGAATCCAGTGGTTCAAACTTAAATCATTTCTCAGTGGTTACTTGTTTAACATACAAAATAATATGAAGATTGGATTTATAATACAGTCTGATGTCTATTATTCTGTGAAGATTGGATTTATGATACAGTCTGATGTCTATTATTTGGCCTAATATTGTTATTTTAACTGTTATAAGTGTTTGTTGGATCAAGGAATATATTTTCCATAAAATTGTCTCACTAAGAAACTCTCTACTAATATTCATATTGCAAAATTTTCCCTATTTAAATTTGAAAGTTCTAAAAAAATATTTCTGTACAAAAAATCAATGCTTTCATAATCATTGTTAATTATTCTAGTGCTCTTATTTCAATGCATCAACTGAATAATAGAACTTTATGAGATAAAGCTGTTGAGAAATATTTCACTTTAAGTCAAATCTTGAATGTTTACCTTATATGAAATTGCATAGTCATAGGCTGTATTAGACAGATACGCTATATAAGCAACCACCTCCAAGATTCAGTGGCTTAAAACCACAATTGTGTAGTCTTCCTCATATATCTGTAAGTCACCTGAAAATCAGCTGATGTAGGCTGGGTGACTGATGCAAGCTGCAGGACCAGCTGGACTCGGCTCCTCCCTGTAGCTTGGGCTCAGGTCTACTCTGCAGGTGGGCATTCTGGATCCCAGGCTGATGGAGCAGCAGCTGCTCAGGAGCTATCCTCATGGTGGTGGCAGAGGTGGAAGATAGAAGGCCAACTGCACAAGCACATTCCAAACTTTTGCCTATATCACAACCACTAACGTCCCATTGCCCAAGCACATCACAAGGCCAAGCCCAACACTGATAGGAAGAGGAGTATATCCCATACATATGGGAGGGGAGAGAGTAAATTTTCCTGAATAATCCAAATGTAAACTGGCAATGCACCTGAAAGACATACCTTGCTTATGTAAATAACACTGACTCGTAACTTATTTGATCATGGACAGAGTCCAAGATACCAGAAGTGACATTGAAACTGGTATATAGTTAACTGGCTGTCCAAAATCTAAGGCCAAAGCTAAAACCTCAGTTCATCTAACCTAACATGCACAAAGTTGTATAGCTTTGGAGTGGCATAGCTGGAGTTTTAACCCAGATTCTTCAGACTCAAACCCCATGTTCTTAAGCACTAGCCTGTAGCAGCTCCACCATGAGTATCATGTCTTCACTTTGAAAAAGAAAAATTGAAGCACAGAACACTGAAGCATTAAATATTTCCTATATACTAGGCTTTGAGCCAGAGGTTTACCCATATTATTTCATTTTGGCTTTAATGAGGTCAGGGTAATTTTTCAGAATTTACAGGTAAGAAAATAATCATTCTGGAAATGTTAAAACTTACTTTTCTAAGGACAGGCAGGTAGAAAATCTAAACTTTTGAAACCAGCCCCAACTGACCATAAAACATATGCTTTTCTGATATGATACACATAATCGTCTCAAAGTGTTCAGCAATCAAAACTGAAAGCTAGTACCTGAACCCATGCGTCTTGAACCAGTGATTTCTCTATTATTGTTTCAGATCATATTTCCAAATCCATAAGTTTTGTTTTAATATGTGGTTTAACAACTGGCCAAAATATTTGAATTGAGGATTCTCCAACACATCTTGTTGTCACAAATATATGACATGCCTCCTTATTAATTCAACCACCATCTGTGACTTTTTCAATATAAGAGAATAAGAAGCCATATACATTATTTCAATTAAGTGTATTGTCTTTTACCATTAAGAAGAAATTTGCATTGAAAAGGTGAAAGGGGTCTAAATATTGATCAAATCTGTATGTTCCGTTGTCCCCACATGTGGAAAAATGTTGCATCCTGGCAATGATTAATAATAATAATAATACAAAATTATGCTTTAAAATTCTCAGTCCTCAGAATTTAACAATGATTCTTTTAATTGACACATTAACAATTCCTTTTGGGTTATTGTATTTTGATAGACTTTATAACACATTTTTTTCAAGAGAAGGCCACTTTTGCACAGATTTTAGCAAGGTCAGCACTATGAATACACTTTGTACTTCAAAATATAAAACTAAGCTCCTCTACAATATTGTATGTTGAATTTACTGAACTGCATATATACAGAACCTCAAACCAAAGAGCTGGCTATCCTTTGGATAATGATTCACTGGAATTATACTATGTGTTGACTTATTAAAATTAGAATGGCTGCATCAAAAGAAAAAGAAAGAGAATAAGAATTTGTTACCCCAACTTGAGGTGATAGGATAGAATACATAAAGTAAATGTAAGAAATGACTATTTTTCCCAGGTTTATCGAGGTATAGTTTACAAATAAACATTGAAATTACCATGAGGAATAAAATGTAATAGGAGGGACAGTGTTCCACTTCTGAGCCTAGGACTCCAGAGGCCCTGCAAGCTTTGGTCCTCTCTTTTGGAACCCTGCCCAGACACCTATATAACCAAGCTTGTGCTAGCCTACTCGAATATGAAAGTCATGTGGGGTAGGGCTCAGCCAACCCAGCTGAGACCATCCTAAATTCACTAGTGCTCAGTCAACTTGGCAGCTGACTTTAACCCATGAATGAACCCAGCCAAGACCAAAAGAACAATGCAGCTGAACTCAGCACCAATTCTTGGCTTGCAGAATTGTGAGCTATATAAATACTTGTTTTAACCAACTAGGTTCTTGGAGGAGTTAGTATTCAGCAAAATCTAACCAATTAAAAGGGCGCTAACTGATATAGGACTCAAGGCAGGGAATTGGATTAGGTAGGGATTTAAAAGGAAAGGAAAATATATGAAACAAAAGAGAAAGAGTGCTGACATTTGTTGTTCTAGGTGGTGGATACATGTGTGTTTGCCTGAAGTTCCAAAAAAAATATTTTTAGTGAGGAAATCTAAGACATTACATAACAATTTAGAGAGAGGTAGGAGAGACCTTAATGAAAACTAGAAATCCAGAGGCTATAAAAGAAAATAGACATATATTTGACTATATAAAAATTCAAAATTTTTGTGTATCAAAGAAACCATGAACACAGTCAGTGAACAAAACCGTGAACACTGGTTGGAGCCAAGTGAAACACAAACAGAGGTGTGATGTTTATGAGATACAAAAAGTTTGTACAAGTCACCAGGAAGGAAATAAGGAACCCAATAGAAAAACAGGCAAAGAACATACAGGGGCAATTCACAGAAGAGCCAGTTCAAATGTCCACGTAACACAGAAAACAATCTTAAAGCTGGTCAGAACAATGCAAGTTAAAGTAAGAGTGACAGAGCACTGTTGACTCCCTATACTGGTAGGAAAAAAAGATTTCACTGTTAAGATGAAGGAAAAGGTCAAGGTACCCACAAAGATGGCTGATAAAAATGTAAATCATTGAAGTTTTTTGGAAAGCAACCTTTCTAAAAGCCATTAAAATTACACACACAGACACACACAGAAATCCTACTCAGAATAGTGGGATTCTTTCAGAAAGATAAGCATCAATACAGAAGGATATTTATTACATTATGGCATTTTTGTTAGTGGCAAGAAAAGCAACAACAAACATAAATTGGACAAACAGGGAATGTCCATCAACAGAGAAGTGGTGGACTATGTTGCCATGCATTTTTTCTATGAAATATCAAAAGAATGAATTAGAAATATACTTGAATATAATACTTTATCAGTGAGAGACAATTGTCAGAAATAGAAATGTGCAAATAATATGATCTCACTTTAAAAATGTTCCAAAACACTAAACATATATATTCACATGTTGATATATGTCAGTGCATTTGTATATTATCACATGGAAATGAAATAAAATGCAAGGAAATATGCTGGCTTATTACAGCAGGTTACTTCAAGACAAGGGTGTATAAAATAATTCAAGGGAACAGAAGGAAGAAGGAACCAAAAAGGAAAAAGAAGAAAAACATACACTAAAAAGAATAATATAAAGAAATCACAGTTACATATTTATGTATGTGTGTATATATGTACATATATACACATACATACATACATATGTATATATTGATGTACATTTTACATACAAACATATCACATTCATATATTTATGTGAATGTACATATAAACAAACGCATGAGGGAAAACCTTTCAATTAATTGTTTTAATAAAATGAACACTTTGTTGTTCGGGGTTTAATAGTGTTCCTCAAGAATTCACATCTTCTCAGAACTTCAGAATGTGACCTTATTTGGAAATAAAGCATTTGCAGATGCAATCATTAAGAAGAGGTAATACTGGATTAGAATGTGACCTAAATTTGGTGACTAGTGTTTTTATAGGAAGACCATGTAAAGACACAGAGGGAAGAAGGTCATGTGAAGACAGAGGCAGAGATTGGAATCATGCTACCATGAACCAAGGAGTGCCAGCAGCCACCAGAAGCTCTCCTTTAGGCCTGTGGAGGGAAAAAAGGACTCTCCTCTAGGCCTGTGGAGGGAGTGTGGCTCTGCTGACACTTTTATTTTGGACTTATGGCCTCCAGAACCACAAGAGAAAAAATGTGTTCTTTTAAGCCACCCGGTTTGTAGTAATTTGTCACAGCATAACCAGAAAACTATGACAACTATGGAGCATAGATTTTATACGTTTGGTCACGTGAAAACCATTGATCCTGATTCTATCTCCAGGTGACTTTACAAATAACACAGCTCCTGCTACATTATAAATTCCATGCCTATCTTGTCCACCCATGTATCTCTAGTACCCAGTACAGCACTGGCACGTAGTAGGTACTTAATAAATGCATGAAGAATAAATGAAGTAACAGATTAATGAAAAATATACATAGTCCATGCATTTGATTTTTGAAAATAATTTGATTTATATGTGTTGTTCAAGTTTGGGGCAAGCTCCCAAGAATACATTTTGTTTCTGACCAAGCTCACTGGCTTTCATTTGATGTAAGTGTCAGATCAAGACTCAGGGCCCAGTCTCTCCATATATAATAACTGGGGCTGGGGTGGGGTTGGGAATAATAGCAGTAGCAGTAGTGGTGGTGGTGGTGGTGGCAGGAGAATCTAATAAGGAAACCCAACCCTTTCGCCTGCACATTACACTAGTCCTTTAACAATCCCTTTACATAATTTCTCAGCCGTTTTCAGTGAAGCTGAAATAACTTCACCACAGGATATGCACCAGGACAGTTTGGACTAGCTGCTCCTATCAGAGGTCTTCTCCAAAAAGTAAGTTTGTGTCGCATTGCGTAATAAAGTGTTACAGAAACTCTTCTAGAACATAGAAGTTATTCCGGCATCTGACTGAAGGTTACCGTGAGCACTCTGGATGAATTTCAAAAGGAACAGAAAGGCTGAGCAAGTGCGTAAAGTCATTTCAGAGCCATCCTTGAAGGGTAATGCCAGCATTCCAGAGGGATTTCAGCGCCCGGCTAGAGGGCGGCAGAATTATGGCTGAAGTATTCCTTGCGGAGAGCTTTAACCTCATGGCCGAAGTGTATTCAAAGCAATTCTGCTGCGATAGTAAAAAATATATATCCATGCTGTGCATTCCCAGAAGAGCATTCTGGCCTCCTTATTCACATGAGCCAGGAACTGAAAAAGAGCTGAGGGGGTAAACTGGTAAAGTGCTACCAAAGAGATTTTACTCTAAATACTGGTTGGGGAAGCCCCATGGTCCCAAAAGGTTAGAGACATTAGATGTTTTACAGGGTATGTGCCAAAATGAATAATTCATAGAAAAATGCTCCTAACTCTATTCAGGTAAGATTATACAGTAAAGTAAGAGAAAACAGCAGATAAAATTTTCTTTGCTCTGTGGTCCTTCTGCCAATCCTCTAAATTAATCCTGCACATGTACCTTGTGCATAGCACTCTGCTAGGTACTAGGGGGACAGAGCGGCTGCCTCTCAAGCTAATTGAGCATGTGAGACATCCATATATTCAACAAATATTTATTTAACACTGAACTGTTAGGTGCAAGGAGCTAATGAGCTTCTGACAGGCCTTTTCTTCCAGTCATGTTCCTCTCCTGTTCCCACTCTACACAGATCAGAACTCCTCCTCATCACTTCCAGAGGTCCTGGTGTTGAGAACTTTATTCTGCCGCCCTGATCTCCTGCCACTCCTTCCCAGCTCACACTGCTATAGTCAACTTCTTGACCTCCAAACCTCCAATTCCTCACCTTCAAGACCTCTACCTTTAAGGCCACCCCACATCTCTTTACACAGCTTGGTTCTTCCTACCCTTTGGGTCTTAGCTTCAGTATCGTCTCCTTAAATAGGCCTTCCAGGATGCTGTCTACAAAGTATACACACCCTCACACCCTTTATTTTTAATCTCCTTTATCTACTTGACCCTCTTCCTCCCCTCCACATATCTCCCCTCTGGCATATATCAGTTTGTTCTCTGTGTTTAAGAGTCTGTGTTTTGTTTATTTGTTTGTTCATTTGTTAGGTATTTTAGATTCTATGTACACGGGAAATCATACGGTATTTGTCTTTCTCTTAGCAAAATACCCTCTAGGTCCATCCATGTTGTTGCACATGACACAATCTTCTTTTTTGTAACTGAGTAATATTACATTTTCTTTATCCATTTATCTATTGATGGACACTTGGGTTGTTTCCATACCTTGGCTATTGAAAATAATTCTGCAATAAACATAAAAGTACATATATCTTTTCAAATTCATGTTTTTACTTTCTCTGCTCAATAGTAAAAGGATTACTGGGTTGTATGGTGTTTTTATTTTTAATTTTTTCAGGAACCTCCATACCGTTCTCCACAGTGGCTGCACCAATTTACTTTCCCACCAACAGTGCACAGCGGTTCCCTTTTCTCCACATCCTCACCAACACTTCTTATTTCTTGTCTTTTTGATACCAGCCATTCTGACTGGTGTGAGGTGATATCTCATTGTGGTTTTGACTTGCATTTCCCTGGTGATAGTGATGTTGAGTATATTTTCATGTATCTGTTGGCTATTTGCATGCCTTCTTTGGAAAAAAAAATACCTATTAAGGTGCTCTGTCCTTTCTTTAATCATATTGGTTTGTTTGTTTGTTTGTTGGTGTTGAGTTGTTATGAGTTCTTTATATATTTTGGATATTAACCCCTTATCAGATATATATTTGCAAATATCTTCTTCCATTTTTGTTTTATTGATAGTTTCTTTTGCTGTGCAAAAGCTTTTTATTTTGATGTAGTCCCAATAGTTTATTTGCTTTAGTTTCCCTTGCCTGAGGAGATGCATCAATAAATATGTTCCTAAAACTGATGTCCAAGAGATCACTCCTATGTTTTCTTTTGGGAATTTTATGGTTTCAGTCTCACATTTAGGTTTTAATCCATTCTTTTATTACTTTTGTACATGGTGTACAAAAGTAATCCAGTTTCATTCTTTTGCATATAGTTGTCCAGTTTTCCCAACACTACTTATTGAAGAAACTGTCCTTATCTTACTGTATATCCTGCCTCCTTTATGTAAATTAATTGGCCACATAGCATGAGTTTATTTCTGGGTTCTCTATCCTGTTCCATTGATCTGTGTCTATTTTTGTGCCCATACCATACTGTTTTGGTCACTATAGCTTTGTAGTATATCTTGTTGAAATCTGGGATTATAATACTTCCAGGTTTATTCTTCTATCTCAAGATTGCTTTAACTTGCATACACACCCTTTTATTCCCTATCTCAGTTCCTTTTTTGTTGTTTTCTTCTCAATATTTATTTACAATTTATACTTATTTTATTTATTTATTTTTTTTTATTTATATATGAAATTTATTGTCAAATTGGTTTCCATACAACACCCAGTGCTCATCCCAAAAGGTGCCCTCCTCAATACCCATCACCCACCCTCTCCTCCCTCCCACCCCCCATCAACCCTCAGTTTGCTCTCAGTTCTCAACAGTCTCTTATGCTTTGGCTCTCTCCCACTCTAACCTCTTTTTTTTTTTTTTTTC
>NW_024412376.1:98927652-99023345 GCF_014898765.1 Herpailurus yagouaroundi | reverse complement strand
TATTCATCAGGGATATTGGCCTGTAGTTCTCTTTTTTTACTGGGTCTCTGTCTGGTTTAGGAATCAAAGTAATACTGGCTTCATAGAATGAGTCTGGAAGTTTTCCTTCCCTTTCTATTTCTTGGAATAGCTTGAGAAGGATAGGTATTATCTCTGCTTTGAACGTCTGGTAGAACTCCCCTGGGAAGCCATCTGGTCCTGGACTCTTATTTGTTGGGAGATTTTTGATAACCGATTCAATTTCTTCGCTGGTGATGGGTCTGTTCAAGCTTTCTATTTCCTCCTGATTGAGTTTTGGAAGAGTGTGGGTGTTCAGGAATTTGTCCATTTCTTCCAGGTTGTCCAATTTGTTGGCATATAATTTTTCATAGTATTCCCTGATAATTGTTTGTATCTCTGAGGGATTGGTTGTAATAATTCCATTTTCATTCATGATTTTATCTATTTGGGTCATCTCCCATTTCTTTTTGAGAAGCCTGGCTAGAGGTTTGTCAATTTTGTTTATTTTTTCAAAAAACCAACTCTTGGTTTCGTTGATCTGCTCTACAGTTTTTTTAGATTCTATATTGTTTATTTCTGCTCTGATCTTTATTATTTCTCTTCTTCTGCTGGGTTTAGGCTGCCTTTGCTGTTCTGCTTCTATTTCCTTTAGGTGTGCTGTTAGATTTTGTATTTGGGATTTTTCTTGTTTCTTGAGATAGGCCTGGATTGCAATGTATTTTCCTCTCAGGACTGCCTTCGCTGCGTCCCAAAGTGTTTGGATTGTTGTATTTTCATTTTCGTTTGTTTCCATATATTTTTTAATTTCTTCTCGAATTGCCTGGTTGACCCACTCATTCGTTAGTAGGGTGTTCTTTAACCTCCATGCTTTTGGAGGTTTTCCAGACTTTTTCCTGTGGTTGATTTCAAGCTTCATAGCATTGTGGTCTGAAAGTATGCATGGTATGATTTCAATTCTTGTAAACTTATGAAGGGCTGTTTTGTGACCCAGTATATGATCTATCTTGGAGAATGTTCCATGTGCACTCGAGAAGAAAGTATATTCTGTTGCTTTGGGATGCAGAGTTCTAAATATATCTGTCAAGTCCATCTGATCCAATGTCTCATTCAGGGCCCTTGTTTCTTTATTGACCGTGTGTCTAGATGATCTATCCATTTCTGTAAGTGGGGTTTGTTAAAGTCCCCTGCAATTACCACATTCTTATCAATAAGGTTGCTTGTGTTTATGAGTAATTGTTTTATATATTTGGGCGCTCCAGTATTCGGTGCATAGACATTTATAATTCTTAGCTCTTCCTGATGGATAGACCCTGTCACTATTATATAATGTCCTTCTTCATCTCTTGTTACAGCCTTTAATTTAAAGTCTAGTTTGTCTGATAGAAGTATGGCTACTCCAGCTTTCTTTTGGCTTCCAGTAGCATGATAAATAGTTCTCCATCCCCTCACTCTCAATCTGAAGGTGTCCTCAGGTCTAAAATGAGTCTCTTGTAGACAGCAAATAGATGGGTCTTGTTTTTTTATCCATTCTGATACCCTATGTCTTTTGGTTGGCGCATTTAATCCATTTACATTCAGTGTTATTATAGAAAGATATGGGTTTAGAGTCATTGTGATGTCTGTAGGTTTTATGCTTGTAGTGATGTCTCTGGTACTTTGTCTCACAGGGTCCCCCTTAGGATCTCTTGTAGGGCTGGTTTAGTGGTGACAAATTCCTTCAGTTTTTGTTTGTTTGGGAAGACCTTTATCTCTCCTTCTATTCTAAATGACAGGCTTGCTGGATAAAGGATTCTCGGCTGCATATTTTTTCTGTCTAGCAAACTGAAAATCTCGTGCCAATTCTTTCTGGCCTGCCAAGTTTCAAAAGAGAGATCAGTCACGAGTCTTATAGGTCTCCCTTTATATGTGAGGGCACGTTTACCCCTTGCTGCTTTCAGAATTTTCTCTTTATCCTTGTATTTTGCCAGTTTCACTATGATATGTCGTGCAGAAGATCGATTCAAGTTACGTCTGAAGGGAGTTCTCTGTGCCTCTTGGATTTCAATGCCTTTTTCCTTCCCCACTTCAGGGAAGTTCTCAGCTATTATTTCTTCAAGTACCCCTTCAGCACCTTTCCCTCTCTCTTCCTCCTCTGGGATACCAATGATGCGTATATTATTTCTTTTTAGTGTATCACTTAGTTCTCTAATTTTCCCCTCATACTCCTGGATTTTTTTATCTCTCTTTTTCTCAGCTTCCTCTTTTTCCATAACTTTATCTTCTAGTTCACCTATTCTCTCCTCTGCCTCTTCAATCCGAGCTGTGGTGGTTTCCATTTTGTTATGCATTTCATTTAAAGCGTTTTTCAGCTCCTCGTGACTGTTCCTTAGTCCCTTGATCTCTGTAGCAAGAGATTCTCTGCTGTCAGCTATACTGTTTTCAAGCCCAGCGATTAATTTTATGACTATTATTCTAAATTCACTTTCTGTTATATTATTTAAATCCTTTTTGATCAGCTCATTAGCTGTTGTTATTTCCTGGAGATTCTTCTGAGGGGAATTCTTCCGCTTGGTCATTTTGGATAGTCCCTGGCGTGGTGAGGACCTGCAGGGCACTTCCCCTGTGCTGTGGTGTATAACTGGAGTTGGTGGGCGGAGCCGCATTTAGACCTGATGTCTGCCCCCAGCCCACCGCTGGGGCCACAGTCAGACTGCTGTGTGCCTTCTCTTCCCCTCTCCTAGGGGCGGGATTCACTGTGGGGTGGGGTGGCCTGTCTGGGCTACTTGCACACTGCCAGGCTTGTGATGCTGGGGATCTGGCGTCTTAGCTGGGGTGGGTAGGCAAGGTGCACAGGGGCAGGAGGGGCAGGCTTAGCTTGCTTCTCCTTAGGTGATCCACTTCAGGAGGGGCCCTGTGGCCGCAGGAGGGAGTCAGATCCGCTGCCGGAGGTTTGGCTCCGCAGAAGCGCAGAGTTGGGTGTTTGTGCGGAGCGAGCAAGTTCCCTGGCAGGAACTGGTTCTCCTTGGGATTTTGGCTGGGGGATGGGCGGGGGAGATGGCGCTGGCGAGGGCCTTTGTTCCCCACCAAACTGAGCTCTGTCGTCAGGGGGCTCAGCAGCTCTCCTTCCCTTTGTCCTCCAGCCTTCCCGCTTTCTGAGCAGAGCTGTTAACTTATGACCTCCCAGCCGCTAAGTCGCGCTTGCTGTCGGAACACAGTCCGTCAGGTCCCTCCGCTTTTTGCAAGCCAGACTCGGGGGCTCTGCTTGGCTGGCGAGCCGCCCCTCCGCCCCGGCTCCCTCCCGCCAGTCCGTGGAGCGTGCACCACCTCGCCGCCCTTCCTACCCTCTTCCGTGGGCCTCTTGTCTGCGCTTGGCTCCGGCGACTCCGTTCTGCTAATCCTCTGGCGGTTTTCTGGTTTATTTAGGCAGGTGTAGGTGGAATCTAAGTGATCAGCAGGACGCGCGGTGAGCCCAGAGTCATTCTCCGCCGCCATCTTCCCTCTCCCTCTAAATGTTTCTGAGGTGCTTTTTTATACACCCACTGTCAATCTCACTTCTTATGGCAAGATACCTAACATCTGCCAGATCATTCAGTTTTTCCATTCTTTCTCTGTTGTTGCCACTGATTCACACTCTGCCAAAGGAGGCCTCCTCAAAATGGGTAACTGGCCTAAAGGATTGCAAAATGGTCTCTATATCCTAATGTTCCTGTGCCAAAATCTCTACTCCCAAATATCTGACATTTACCTCCCACTGATGGGCTATTAGCAATTTATTATACATGGAACTACTGACCCTCAGACTTGGCGTATCAGTTAAGTATTCAGCACTTACCATGTCCTGAGCACTATACTACAAGGATATACAATTTTGTAATATATCCTAAATTCTAAGAAATCATTTCTGCTCTCAAGTTAGTTAAAATCTACCAATAGTCTAATACTAGTCTGAGTTAGTACAAATGCATACTAAAGTAGAAGCAAAAAAATTACAAAAATAACAAAAGAAGTTGGTGGGAATCTAAAATTGTGCAAGTTCTATGGAAAATAATATGCCATTTCCTCAAAAAATTGAAAGTAAAATTACCATGTGATCTAGCAATCCCACTTTTTGTATATACCCCCCAAAAATTGAAAGAAGGGTCTTGAAGAGATATTTGCACAGCCATGTTCATAGCAACATTATTCACAATCGCCAAAAGGTAAAAGCAACCCAAGTGTCCATCGATAGATGAATGGGTAAACAAAATGTGGCATATACATACAATGGAATATTATTCAGCTTTTAAAAGGAAGGGAATTCTGACATATGCCACAACATGGATGCACCTTGAGGACATTATGCTAAGTGAAATAAACTAGTCACAAAAAGACTGTATTGTACAATGTTGTATAATTCCACTTATCTAGAGTAGTTAAATTCATAGAAACAGAAAGTAGAAAAGTGGTTGCCAGATGCTAGGGAGATGGGGAGCTGTTTACTAGATATAGAGTTCTAGTTTTGCAAGGGGAAAAAGTTCTGGAGATTGGTTGTACAACAATGTGAATATACTGTAAGTAAACTTTGTGTTAGGTGGATATTATCAACAGAAATTAATAATAACAAAACAGAAAATTCAATTGCTGTTTGGTTTGGCTTGTTGTCTTTGTGAAAGGCCTCCACATGGCAGATGGCTGCCCTCCTTTATATGGCACCATTTTGCTCAGACATGGCTGCAGCTGTTCTCCACCAATGTATAAATAGCCTGGAAAATCCCTTACCTGAGATTTAAACAATGATTCTCTCTGAGCTCTCAATTCGACAGTTTTCCTCCTGAACAAGTTGAAGGGCTAGCCTCATGGGTTCCTGCTGGTGTCCTCCCCAAGACAGGCTGGAAAGAAGAAATGAGACGGATCAGCACTTAAAAATGTTGAATGTCCTTCAAGGACGCACCTTGTCCACAGAGGCCATTGTGGGAAAGGTAGGTACATTAATCATCTCCCCTGCTGGAAATGAAAGAGGAGAAAGAAATAAACAGCCCATCATCATGATCAGGTATCAAAGGTTTGTTTTAGGTCATACCCCCATTAAAACGAATTTCAATGCTGTCAGGAGCAATGTCATGAATCTTCTGTACTTTTTTAAATGAGTAATTTATGCTGGGAGGAAGCATCCTCCCTATGAGCTCCATAATGAGTGCCCCGTCACTTCTCTACCTCTTCATTTTTGGCAATCTTAGAGCAAGCCTACAAAAGTACCATTTGTTCACCCCTGCATTAAATGCCTCTGCCTTAAATAAATACTAAGTAAAGTTAACATAACTGGTGAGAAAGTCAATAATTCAGTAAATGCTCTCAGCATTTTATTCTATGTTTGTGTCTTATCATGGGGAGGTTATCACTTTAATGTTACTACTTAAATCTCTTAAAAATAATTCACCTTTTTTATGCATCCATATGGAAGTGTTAAAAAAAAGACAATCAAAAAAATGAAAATAAACATTGGCTCTCCCACCTGCCCAGTGGTAAGCATTAGCACCTTGGTATGTACCTTACAAAATCTTTTTTTCAGGTACACACACACACACACACACACACACACACACACACAAATAAAATACTTTGGAAAAATGAGACCTTGTTGCCCATTTGAGAAACCGAATTCTGAGATGCCCTCAGTATATTCTGTCAGACATTGGAGGTGTCCCCAAGATATGGTATTGGCCTCTAGGAACTCCAGGAAACTACATGGAGAGGTAAGCATAAACCCATGACACATCCAGGAAAACAGGCCCAAGAACATATCCTAATGATGTAGCATCAGCAACACTGTTTTTATGTATCAAGGATAAAAATTGTTTTGATTCATTTAAATGGATGGATTAGGGAAAATTTTTAAATATATAATTTAAAGATGTGTTCCCCTTCCCATTTCAAGAGGTAATTCAGGAAAAGAGCCCACTGTCTACTGAAATCAATAAATCTTTAGTAAAAAAAAGAAGCCTTGGACCTGTTGTAGAGAAAGTAAAGTTATAGCTGTTGGATTGGAGGACAGATATGTTTTAGTCTGAAATTCTTTAAATAGGCCCCATTGTTTTTACTATGTGTTTTTAAAATATGGTAGCTCAACTCCCACACTATCCTGCTGCCCAAGATCTAGCTAGTAGCAAAGAGAATTAAAATAAAACCTGAATAAATAAACAAAACTCTAAACCTTCATTCTATGTGAAAAACAAAACAAAGCCAAAACTGACTTGTTCCCCTTTCTAACAGAATGTCTAAAACAGAAAATTTTTCTCACACTGTGAAACCCAGCCATCATTAGATTCCCATGGGCAAGAATGCCATGTTTGCTAGTATATAAAAGAATTTAGATAGCTTGTTTCTTTTCTTGAAAATAGAATGATTTAAATCCCAAGGAAAACTATGTTAATGCCTGAAAAATTCTGATTCCTGACAAATTCTTTAGGAGAGGTTATTTTTGTTTCAACCATTATTATTTATTAACAATGAAAAGATTAGATATATCTCATTTTTTTGCATTCTTTTTAATTATAGAATACACATTTATATTAAATAACTAATTTTATCAACAGATTTATTCCTAAAATGAGTATATACGTATATATATCATCTTAGAAACCTCTAACCATATTAGAATAATATTGTATTTTCCTTCCTGCTATAAACAACCATAAAGCAGAATAAAATATATGAAAGAGCTTTTCAGATGCTGGACAAGACTCAGCATTTGACTGTGATCTTGAAAGAAAGGAAGTAACTCAACTGATTCTTGTAAGAACCCTGGATTTCTTCCTGGAGTCACTTTCAGACTATAAAGTACAGGGAGGCAGAAGATGAGTAGATCATCACGGCCTCTCTGAGTTGAAGAAATAGAGACTAGAATTCACGGAGGTTGAAGCAGGTAAGTTGTGTGGGGCACAGCACTAGAAAAACAGAAACTATCCAGAAAAAAGAAAACATTTTTTTTCCTAAACTTGTATATAATGATTCTCTCACGTCTGTTGCTATGCTTAGGCTATGCTTACACAAGATAAACCTCAGGATCCTAGGCTGACAACCACCAGGGTACTGTCAGAAGCCAAACAATTGCCAGAATTCATGTATGCCTGGGAGATGACTGAATTGTAACAAGCTAAATGGAAAGTCCTCACTGAATATCTGGAGCATTAAGTACACACTCAGAAGAGCCATGCTTTAGAAGTAGGACTAAACCAACTCTAGAACATAAGCTACTCTATCTAGATTTGCCCTATCAAAATTTTAAACAATCTTCAAATGGATCAAACTGAACAGCAAGTGACTTAATTGCCTAGGAGAACAAGGCCCAGCAACCTTTAGAAGAAAACAATAAAAGCCAGATACTCAGCAACATAAAATTTATGACCTTCAGCACCCAATCAAAATCCAATACCTGATGGACTAGGTATTCCATCAAAAGCAGGAACATGGGATCTAAAACCAGAAGAAAAATTAGTCAATAAACATGGAGCCAGAAGTGGATAAAATAAAGACAAAAAAATTTTGACAGGTATATGTAAATATGGTCAAAGGAAAACATAAACATGATTTAAAAAAGAAAAATTAAAATATACAAAATGTAAAATTTTTTGCGTAATAAAGATTCATTAGGTGGGATTAACAGACATTTAGGCACTGTAGAAGGAAATGTCAATGAATTTGTAGACACAGAAATAGAAGTTATCCAAATTGAAGTTCAGAAGGAAAAAGAGACTGACAAGAAGTTAACCGAACCTCAGGACCCCAGGGGCAATAAAAAGGAATCACACATATAGCTGGAGCCCCAGGAAGAGAAGGAAAAAAAGATTGGGGGAGAAATTTTTGAAGAAATAAGGGGAAGCTTTTTCCAAGTAGGATGAAAACAACAAATCCATAGATCAAAAGTTCAATGTCTCCTAAGCAGGATTTCACAAAGAAAACCACACTGAGGTACTTCATAATCAAATAATAAGGAGAAAAAAATTTAAGCCACCCTATACACAGGGGAGCAAAGATAAGCATGATCACAGACTTCTCAGAAATAACATAAGCCAGAAGATATTGGAATAGCATTATTAAAGTTCTGAAAGGGGGTGGGAGGAAAGCTGTCAGCCTAGAATTTTATATCCAGCAAAATACCTTGCAAAAATGAAAGTAAAACACAGTCATTTTGAACAACTAGGAGAAAGCTGAGAGAATTGAATTCCAAGAATTTGAACTGCCGCTAAATCACAAGAGATACTGAAGAAACATTTTTAGGCTG
This sequence comes from Herpailurus yagouaroundi, assembly GCF_014898765.1. Classification (NCBI taxonomy): domain Eukaryota; kingdom Metazoa; phylum Chordata; class Mammalia; order Carnivora; family Felidae; genus Herpailurus; species Herpailurus yagouaroundi. The sequence goes on along the minus strand of NW_024412376.1, from coordinate 99,015,106 downwards.
AAGGAAAATAATTCCAGATGAAAACATTTTTTAAAAAATGGGAGAGAAGAGCAGTATAGCCTGTATGATGATCACAGGATTCAGAATCCTGACTGCTACTTATAGAGTATTTGTTTCCTCATGTGTAAAATGTGGATAGTTACATCTGCATCACAAATGTATTACAAAGATTTAGTGAAATAAGGTAGTCAAAACGCTCAGCACAGTGACTGGAACATCCTAAGCACTCAACAAATCACAGCTTATTAGTGTTTTGTTAATATCTATTAAATATGCCAAGAGATGACTAATAACTCTTGATGAATACTGTTGCACAGAGCAGCATATACTTAAAAAAGAGATGGGGTGCCTGGGTGGCTCGGTCGGTTAAGTGTACGACTTCGGCTCAGGTCATGATCTCACGGTCCGTAAGTTCGAGCCCCGCGCCGGGCTCTGTGCTGACCGCTCAGAGCCTGGAGCCTGTTTCAGATTCTGTGTCTCCCTCTCTCTCTGCCCCTCCCCTGTTCATGCTCTGTCTCTCTCTCTGTCTCAAAAATAAATAAACGTTAAAAAAAATTTTTTAAATAAAAAAAAAAGAAAGGCTGCTTGATATTAAGCTTTATAATGTATTTTGGAAACAGGGAGGTTGTTAAATATTTTAGTATTATTGGTGCTTTGAGGTGAAGGAAACTGAGAGGAGACAAGATACTGATACAAGTTACAAAGAACAGTTCATAGGTGAGAAGGGAAGATTCTCCACTTTGAGACGAAAAATCCAATCTTATTGGTTTGTAATAAAAATCTCATCATATTTCTGACTATTAAGTAAATTTTGGCCTTTCATTGTGCCTCCTGATTGCTGTCAAAAAATAACTATTTAGGGGCACCTGGGTGGCTCAGTCTGTTGGGCATCCGACTTCAGCTCAGGTCATGATCTTACAGTTCGTGAGTTTGAGCCTCACATCGGGCTCTGTGCTGACAGCTCAGAGCCTGGAGCCTGCTTCAGATTCTTTGTCTCCCTCTCTCCTTCTGCCCCTCCCCTGCTCTCTCTCTCTCTCTCTCTCTCAAAAATAAACATTAAAAAATATTTTAATAATAACTATTTATAATTTTTTTTATTCTTAACTTTGTTTCCTTAGGAGTCATTAGGAAAAAAATTATTAAGCAGCTATGTATGTTTATGGTTCTACAAAATAACTGATGCAATGGATAGTCTCAAGTAACCTTAAAGACCAACATACATGTGGAAAAATAATGAAATGAATTACATAAATTTTAGTAAATACATGGGTGGGTTGAATAAACCTGTAAACAAAGTCTAGCACAGTAATAATAATTGTAGCATACAGACTATGGAATCTGACTGCCTGTGTTCAATTCCTATTCCATCCCCTACTAGCAGTGCAACCTTTGGAAGCTACGTAACTTTTCTCTCATCTTTCAAATAGGGGAAAACAATAGTGTCTATCTCATAGGGTTGTTGGAGGATTCAATCAGTGAAAGGGGTAGCACATATGGCAGGTAAGCATTTGGGACTGTATTATGTAAGCAGTGATGACAGCCTTGAAGAAAAAGTTAGAGGCATTACTTACTAATAGTGACACTGTATAAATTCTCTTTTCCAAATGTCTTTCCAGTTTGAAGTTGTTTTCAAACTGCCTAGAGATAAAACATCATTGCCACTAGCATTACTACTAGCCATTTAACATGAAATATTGGTTTAGTTTGTCGGTGAAGGAAGGAAAGCTCCTTCCAGTGTAAAGTCCCTAACAGGCTCAAGACAACACCTGGGTTGCAGCGACTACTAATGTACAAGGAAGACCATCCCCGTCCAACGGCAGTAGCCAGCTCTGCTCTAATCATTCAGCTGAACAAACAAAACCCAGGATTTAGTTATTTTCCCAGAAACTAGATAAACAGACACTTCCTTTTTAGTGTCTTTTTTTAAAGTAAGAAGGTACACATCTCTCCTAATCATCACTTCAGTCTGTATTTCTATTTTAAAAGTTGCTTTTTCTAGATTTTTGCTATTTTAGGCCAAAAAAAATGGTTACAGGCAAACACAGTATGCTCTTTAAATAATAGATGAATGTTAAGTAATATGCTGTTGTTTGTATATAACTTTAAACCACAAATTAACCCAATAGTCTATTTGGGGTCAGTAGTGCACTATTAGACTTATTTGTTTATATGGACAGAAACCCATTTCACTAAAGATATCAGAACTGGAACAGGTTTAGAAATCATGAGGAATGTGGATAGCTCTGGAGACAGACTATTTTACACAGTCTCTTTCAAGGACCACATGGTTTTTCCCTGTTTCATGATGCCTCTGTTTCTCTCTACACATCTGATCTTTTCTTTTTATTACCACCTGACTTCCATCTTCTGATAGTTTCCATTCCCTTATAGCTTTTACTTATACTTAAGCCGCTATGAGTTTTATCTTACTTATAGCATCTCTGAATTCACCGTTTGGTTCAAATCCTACTATCTTCCCTATTCAAACCACCATCCCCACTGCTACTCCATGTATTGGTTCAATGGGTAGAGCAGCTTTCACTAGAAGGAGAGCAAGCAAGTAGGCATGAGAAATGTATCTAGTAAATATACTCAAAGAAAATAGGCACGCCCAGACAACGTTCTGTGATGCACACTGTTTATTTGGTCTGCCCACTCTGAGAACTAGGGTATTGAATACGTTGGTTGAGCTCATGTTGGTCAGATATTTTGTAGCAGTATCTGACAGGATTATTTTTAGCATAAGAATTAATAAATTCATCAGAATGGCTCCAGTTCAGAATTACTGAAATCATAGCCAGAAACAAATTATAAACAATTCATTTAACAGAAATCCTAAATCTAAGTACAGATGCAAACTACAGCTGCAAATAATATATTCACATAGCCACAAAATGGTCCCAGTCTCATTTAACTACTCTGTCCCTGAAACCTTGGGGGCCTTTGGTTTCTGTAAAATCTTTACATACTGTCATTTTTCTTTTGCCATTATTATGATGTTATGCTTTCTACTGCTTGACACTGACATCCTTAAAAATTCCTGTTAGGCTAACCACCTTCATGTGTCTGGGCTATGTTAGCTGAAGTACATCCTTAATCTCTGAGATGGTAATTTCTTAACAGTTGCCCTTAAAACTGCAATTTTATGAACTGTATGTTGCTCTAGGTATTTAATGCTCTGTTCATTAATGCAGAAAACCATGCAAATGATGCAGATACACCAACTGCCCCATGCCTTCTTCCTCATGTTGCTGTGAAATACATATCCCTAGATTGTTTGGTTTTATTTTTTAATTGGTATCTTTTTTTTATTTTGCTATAGATCAAACTTACAGAAAACTTCTAAGAACTGTGCAAAAGAACTCCTAAATTCCTCCACTCAGATTACCAAATTGTTAGCATTATACCACGCATAAAACATTATTCCATGTATATATTTTTTTCATTTATTGATTCATTAATATAGATTTTTTCACTCTCCTGTCAGTATTTCAAGCATTTTCTCTTCTTGTTGGCTATTACGTAATATTGCAATACCACCATTCTTACATGTCTCCTTTTTATACACGCACAAGAGTATCACCCGGTCAGCATTTCTCAAAATGTAGTTCACAGACCTCTGGGGATCTCCAAGTGTTCATGAAGTCAAAATTATTCTCATAATAATACAAAGATATTATTTCCTTTTGTCGCAGTGTTGATATTTTTACTGAAAGTACAAAAACAATGGTGGATAACATTTGCTAGTGATTTATCAAAGCACTGACAACAAAAAGTACTAGCTGTCATTATATTCATTATATTCTTCACCACCATGCGGTTGCAGCTTTTTTGAGTGCTGGTTTCTCTTTAAAATGTCTTGCTAAATCTTCCATTTTATTTTTAATTATCATTTTATTTATTATTAATTTATTAGATCTCAACCTTTGAGATTTAATAAATCTAAACCATTTTTTAATATTCTGTGTGTGTCAGAAGGAAGCATGAAGCATTTCTGCTGCATATGAAGTAAGGTGTTTACCTCAAGATAAAGTGTTATGTGATTGATAGAAGAGCTAAGCTAGGTGCTCTTTTCAAGGAACACCATTTTCACTTGAAAGAATGACTAATTCAGACTCTGATATTTGACAAACTTTGATATTTTTATAGAGTTTGTGACTTTGGGGAAAACAGTTGACAGTATTTGTTGCCCCTACTGAAACTTAAATTTCAACTGAAATTTAGAATTTTGGAGACCTGTATCTGCCACCATGACCTTAGCAGCTTAACAACGTCTAAAGACTTTTCTGATAAGATATGTGATGACATTAATGACTGTAATATTTCATATGGTATAACCAATGTGCTAATATTTGGAATATCTACAAAACTAAGTGAATGAGTATTTTCCAAGTGACTAACACATGATGTTACACAATCATCTATGAGTTAAAGAGCCTCTGAAATTGTAAGATAGATCAATGTAGTTTAATGCAACAGATTACAAATTTTCACATTGACACTAACCTTTAAGAGATTAATACATGTTAAGTTTTGATGTGATAACAAAAAGAATATACACAATTATCTGAAATAGCTCTTAAAATAATACTCTCATCTCCTACTACATATCTGTGGGAAGCTAAATTTTCTTCATTTGAGTTAAACAAAACAACATATTGCAATAGATTGAATGCAGAAGGAGACATGAGAATCCAGCTATCTTCTGTTAAGCAAAATCTGAAAGATATTTGTAAATAAGTAAAACAATGCCACTCTTACTCTTATTCTTTTTTAAATTTTTTTAACATTTATTTATTTTTGTGTGAAAGAGAGAGAGACAGAGACAAAGTGTGAGTGGGGAGGGGCAGAGAGAGAGGGAGACACGGAATCTAAAGCAGGCTCCAGGCTCTGAGCTGTCAGCACAGAACCAGACACAGGGCTTGAACTCACAAACCGTGAGATCATGACCTGAGCCAAACTCAGACTCAAACAAACATGACCTGAGCCGAAGTTGGACACTCAACTGACTAAGCCACCTCTACTCCACTTGTGTGTATGTGTGTGTGTGTGTGTGTGTGTGTGTGTGTGTATAGGAAATACAGTTATTTAAAAATATTATTTATGTTAACATGATTTATTATTCTTCTTCCTTTTTTTAAATTTTCTTAATGTTTATATTTGAGACAGAGAGAGACAAAGCACAAGTGGCGTAGGGGCAGAAAGAGAGGGAGACACAGAATCTGAAGCAGGCTCCAGGCTCTGGCCTCTCAGCACACAGCCAGATGCAGGGCTCAAACCCATGAACCATGAGATCATGACCTGATCTGAAGTCAGACACTTAACCAATGACCCACCCAGATGACCCTCTTGTTTCTAAATAAATAAATAAACCTGTCTTTGTAATCTTTCAGATTTAAATTCTAATATGATAAATATAACTCACATCAACAAGAGCTGTTTGGAGTTCTCTACAATTTTTAAGAGTGTAAGGATAAGACTTGTGGGGAAGATGATGGAGTAGGAGGACCCTAAGCTCACCTCATCCCATAGATACAACTGGATAACTTGCACATTAGTGTAAATAACCCAGAACATGACCCAGAGACTGGTAGAACAGACTCTCCACAGTTAAATGTAGAGAAGAGGCCACACTGAAGAGGGTAAAAAAGGTGGAGATGTGGTCAGGAGATAAACGAATCTGGAAGCCTGTCTATGGGAGGGAGGGATATTCCACAGGTGCAGAGAAGGAAAACAGACCCTCATACCAGACACTCCAGGCATAGGGAACCTGTATGGAGGAAGATGAATCCCCATAATATGTGGCTTTGAAAACCAGAGGAACCAAACTTCCCTCTGGCTCTTAACAATCAGCAGGGCTTGAAACTTGGAACTTTATTTTGTTTTCATTTGGTTCTTTTCTCCTTATCAAATTCTTGTCTGCTCATATTTGTCACAAAAGTATGTGTTATTTTTTTATATTAAATATAATTGATTGTCAATGAACTCTGGCCATTTGTAGCAATGTGGATGGAACTAGAGAGTACTGTGCTAAGTGAAATAAGTCAGGAAGAGAAACCTGGAACTTTAAAAAAATCACTGGGGTCCTAGAAGAGCCAAGAGGGTAAGAGTAATCTGAGTTTCTTCCCTGAAAGAGATAGCACAACAAACAGCCCCACAGAGATACAGCATAGAAGCAGCCATTTGAAAAAGGTCTAGACTATATGGAAGGGACATTTGTTTACTAATCTCAGAGTATATGCTGGAGTGGCAAGGATTGTTGGGAGACTTCTCTAGGAAAAAGGGAGCTAGCAGGCACCATTTCCCTCCCTGCCCCAGCCGAGGCATGGCACCAAAACTTACCACCTAACAGGCTAACAGCATGCCCAACCCCATATTCTCCTGTAGACACACCCCCTCCTGCCAGTGCTCAGCTCCAGGTATTCTCACACAGCAGACCTGCTCAAACCTTGCTAACACTGCAATCTGCTCTGTGCACTTCTGCAGATCCACCCTCCTCCAACCCTACCTGTCTTGGTCTCTGGTAGCTGCAGGTCCCTTTTCATAGGAGAAGGACACAGGAGTTATGGGAACCATGTGCCCCACCCCTGAAATCTCTTACAGTTTGGTGCTATTGTATCTGTGGTAAACACCTGGTCTGACTCGATTTAAGCTCAAGATGGCCCCAGACTGGCCCACTCACAGCACAGGCACCAAAATCTGCCAACAGGCAAGGAGAGCCATTTCAGATGACTAGACTGAAGGCAAACATGGCTTAGCCACAACACTAGAGTGCACAGAACACACATAGGAGACACCCCTGAAGTGCCAGGCTCTGGTGAAGAGGGGACACTGCAGTACAGGGCAATATAGGACCTTTTCATAAGACCACTACTTTCAAGAGGAGGAGGTGTAGCTAACTTTCTTAATACATAGAAACAGACACAGAGAGTTAAACAAAATGAGGAGACAGAGAAATATGTCCCAAATGAAAGAACCACAGCAAGAGAGCTAAATGAAACAATGATAAGTAATATGCTGGATAGAGAATTTAAAGTAATGGTCATAAAGATACTCACTGGACTTGAGAAAAGAGTGAAGATCTCAATAAGACCCTTAACAAAGAGATAGAAAAAAATTAGAAATGCAGAACTCAATAACTAAATTAAAAATACACCAGATGGAATAAAAGGTAGACTAGGGGAAACAGAAGAATAGATTAGTGACCTGCAGGGCAGAGTAATGGAAAGCAATCAAGCTGAACAAGAGAAATAAATAAATAATAATACTAAATGAAAAAACACATAGGAAATTCAGTGACAACATCAGGTGTAATAACATTTGCATTATACGGATCCCAGAATAAGAGAGAAAGAAAAGGGGGCAGAAAATTTATTTGAAGAAATGATAGCTGAAGTCTTCCTGAATCTGGAAAAGAAAACAAATCCAGATGCAGGAGGCACAGAGAGCCCCCAATAAAATCAATCCAAGGAGGTCCACACCAAGACACATAGTAATTAAGATGGCAAAAAGTAGTGATAAAGAGAGGATTTTAAAAGTATAAAAACAAAAGAAAACAGTTACATACAAGGGAAACCCCATAAAGTTATCAAGCTGATTTTTCAGCAGAAACATTGCAGGCCAGAAGGGAGTGGCATGATATGTCCAAAGACTGATAAAACAAAACAAAACAAAACAAAACAAAACAAAAAAACATTAAAAAACCCTCCAGCCAAGAATACTCTATTTAGTAAGACTATCATTTCAAATAGATGGAGAGACAGTTTCTCAGACGAACAAAAGTTAAAGGAATTCATGAACATTAAACCAGTCTTACAAGAAATGTTAAAGGGGCCTTTTTGAGTGGAAAGGAAAAACCATAAGTAGGAGTAAGGAAAGTAGGAAACACAAAAGCAGTAAAAATAAGTATATCTATAAAAATCAGTCAAGGGTTTCCTAAAATTCAAAAAAAAAAGTGAATTATGACACCATATACCTAAAATGTGGAAAGGAGAAGAGTAAAGAATGGGTTCAAATTTAAGTGACCATCAATTAAAGACAGACTTCTATATGCATAAGATGTTATATATACAAGCCTAATGGTAACTACAAATCAAAAGCCAGTAATAGATATACAAAAACTAAAGAGAAAGGAATCCAAGTATATCACTAAAGAAAGTCAACAAACCATAAAAGAAGAAAATAAGAAAGGAACAGAGAACTGCAAAAACAACCATAAAACAAAATGGCAATAAGTACATACATATCAATAATTACTTTGAATGTAAGTGGACTAAACACTCCAATCAAAATACATAGTGTGACAGAATTAATAAAAAAGCAGCACCCAGGGTGCCTGGGTGGCTTAGTCGGTTAAGCATCTGACTCTTGGTTTCAGCTCAGGTCATGATCTCATGGCTCTTGAGTTCAAGCCCCACATGGGGCTCTGTGCTGACAGCATGGAGCCTGCTTGGGATTATGTCTCCCTGTCCCTCTACCTTACCCTGCTCACTCTCTATCTCTCTCTCCCAAAAATAAATAAATAAACATTAAAAAAAAAAAGCATGACCCCTCTATATGCTACCTACAAAAGACTCATTTCAGACTTGAAAACACATGCAGATTGAAAGTCAAGGACAGAAAAGCATGTATCGTACAAGTGGAAATGACAGCTGAGGTATCAATACTTACATTAGATGAAATAGGCTTTAAAATAAAGACTGTAATAACAGAAAAAGAAGGACACTATATAATAATAAAGGGAATAATCCAACAGGAAAATGTAACAACTGTAAATTTTATGCACCCAACACGGGAGTACTTGAATACATAAATCAGCTAATAACAAACGTAAAGGAAATAACTGATAGTAATACAATAATCGTAGAGTACTTTAACTCCCCACTGATATCAATGGACAGAAAATTAACAAGGAAATAGTGGCTTTTAAGGACACAGTGGAGCAGATGGATCTAACAGGTATATTCAGAATATTTCATCATAAAACAGCAGAATATACATTTATTTCAAGTATACATGAAATATTATCCAGAATAGATCACGTTAGGCCACAAAACAAGTCTCAACAAACTCAAAAGACTGAAGTCATACCATACATCTTTTCTGATGACAATGCTATGAAACCAGAAATCAACCATAAGAAAAAAAATCTAGGGAGAACCCAAATACATGGAAATTAAATAATATGATATTAAACAATGAATAGGTCAACCAAGAAATCAAAGAGGAAATCAAAAAATGCATGGAGACAAATGAAAATGAAAATGAAAACACAATGATCCAAAATCTTTGAGATACATCAAAAGCAGTTCTAAGAGGGAAGTTTATAGCAACACAGGTTTACCTCAAGAAGCAAGAAAAATCTCAAATAAAAAGCCTATACTTACATCTAAAGGAGCTAGAAAAGAACAAACAAAATTCAAAGCTAGTAGAAGGAAGTAAATAATAAAGACTAGAGGAGAAATAAATGAAATACAACCTGAAGAAAACAAAATAACAGATCAATGAAACTCAGGGCTAGTTCTCTGAAAAGATCAACAAACTGATAAACCTTTACCCAGACTCATCTAAAGAGAGAGAGAGAGAGAGAGGACTCAAATAAACAAAATCAGAAATGAAAGAGGAGAAATAGTAATAGATACCACAGAAATACAAAGGATTAGAAGGGAATATTATGAAAAATGACATGCCAACAAACTGGACAACCTACAAGAAATGGATACATTCCTAAAAACATATAACCTCTCAAAACTAAATCAGGAAAGGGGCATCTGAGTGGCTCAGTTGGTTAAGGGTCTGACTTCGGCTCAGGTCATGATCTTCTGGTTTGTGGGTTCAAGCCCCGTATTGGACACTGCGTTGACAGTGTGGAGCCTGGAGCCTGCTTTGGATTCTGACTCCACTCTCTCTCTGCCCCTCCCCCTCTCACACTCTGTTTCCCACCCTCCCTCTCAAAAATAAACATTAAAAATTAAAATAAAACTAAATAAGGAAAATATAGAAAACTTGAGCAGATTACCAGAATGAAATGGAATCAGTAATCAAAACCCTCCCAACAAACAAAAGTCCAGGAACAACCAGACAGCTTAACAGGTGAGTTCTACCAAACATTTAAAGAAGAGTTAATACCTATTTTTCTCACACTATTTCAAAAAATAGAAGAGGAAGGAAAACTTCCAAATTCATTCTATGAGGCTAGCATTACCCTGATACCAAAACCAGATACAGATACTACAAAAATGAGAACTACAGGCCAGTTATCTCTGATGAACATGATGTAAAACTCCTCAACAAAATATCAGCAAATTGAATCCAACAATACATTTAAAAAAATCATTCACCACAATCAAGTGGGATTTATTCCTGGCTTGCAAGGGTGATTTGATATTTGCAAATCAATCAACAGGATACATCATGTCCACAAGAGAAAGGATAAAAACTGTATGATCATTTCAATACATGCAGAAAAAGCATTTAACAAAGTACAATATCCATTCATGATAAAAATCCTCAACAAAGTAGGTGTAGAGGGAACATACCTCAACATAATAAGGACCATACATGAAAAACCCACAGCCAACATGGCGGAAAACTGAGAGCTATTCCATTAAGATCAGGAGCAAGACAAGGATGTCCACTCTTACGATTCTTATTCAACATAGAACTGGAAGCACTAGCCACAGTATTCAGACAAGAGAAAGAAAAAAACAAAAGGCAGCCAAATTATTAAGGAAGAAGTAAAACTCTCATTATTTTCAGATGACATGATATACATAGAAAACCCTAAAGACTCCACCAACAAACTACTAGAACTGATAAATGAATTCAGTTAAGGTCACAGACACAAAATCAGTGTACAGAAATCCACTGCATTTCTATGCACTAATAACAAAGTAGCAGAATGAGATATTAAGAAAACAATTTACATTTACAATTGCACCAAAAATAATAAAATTCTGAAAATAAATGTAATCAAGTAGGTGAAAGATCTGTACTCTGAAAATTATAAAGCACTGATGATAGAAATTGAAGATGACAGGAAGAAATGGAAAGATATTCTATGCTCATGGACTGGAAGAATAAATATTGTTAAAATGTCCATAATGCCCAAAGCAATCCACAGATTTAATGCAATCTTGTCAAAATACCAACAGTATTTTTCACAGAACTAGAACAAATAAACCTAAAATTTGTATGGACCACAAAAGATCCAAAATAGCCAAAGCAATCTTGAAAAAGAACAAAACCAGAGGTATCACAATCCCAGAGTTCAAGATATACTACAAAGCTGTCATAATCAAAATAGTATAAAACTGGGGGGAAAAATAGGCACACAGACCAAGAGAACAGAAAAGAGAGTCCAGAAATAAACCTAGAATTATATGGTCAATTAATCTTCTACAAAAGAGACAAGAATATACAATGGGAAAAATACAGTCTCCTCAACAAATGGTGTTGGAGAAACTGGACAGTTACATGAGAAAAAAAAAGTATCTGAACCAGTTTTTTTACACCATACACAAAAATAAACTCAAAATGGATTAAGACCTAAATGTGAGACCCAAAACCGTAAAAATCCTAGAAAAGAGCACAGGCAGTAATTTCTCCAACATCAGCCATAGCAATATTTTTCTAGATATGTTACTGAAGCAAGGGAAACAAATGTAAAAATAAACTATTGGGACCACATCAAAATAAACAGCTTCTGCACAGTGAAAGAAACAATCAACAAAACTGAAAGACAACCTACTTAATGGGAGAAGATATTTGCAAATGGCATATCCAATAAAGGGGTTAGTATCCAAATTATATAAAGAACTCCTACAAATCAACACCAAAACCCCCACATAATCCAATTAAAAATGGGCAGTAGACATGAACAGACATTTCTCCAAAGAAGACTACAAATGTCCAACAGACACATGAAAAGATGTTCAACATCACTCATCATCAGGGAAACACAAATCAAAACCACAATGAGATGTCACCTCACATCTATCAAAATGGCTAAAATCAAAACCACAAGAAACAACAAGTGTTGGCAAGAATGTGGAGAAATGGAAACCCTCATGCACTATTGGTAGGAATGCAAACTGGTGCAGCCACTGTGGAAAACAGTATGGAGATTCTTCCAAAAATTAAAAATAAAATTACCATGTGGTCCAGTAATTCCTCTACTGGGTATTTACCCCAAAACATGAAAATACTAACTTGAAAAAAATATAGGCACCCCTATGTTTATTGCAGCATTACTTACAATAGTCAAATTATGGAAGCAGACGAAGTGTCCACTGATCAATGAATGGATAAAGAAGATGTGATATATATATATATATACACACACACAATGGGAGATTACTCATCCTTAAGAAGGAATGAAATATTGTCATTTGCAACATCACGGATGAAGCTAGAGAGTATAATGCTAAGTGAAATAAGTCAGTCAAACAAAGACAAATACTATATGATTTCACTCATACATGAAATTTAAGAAACAAAACAAATGAACAAAGAAAAAAAAGACAAACCAAAAAAACAGACTTTTTTTAATGTTTATTTATCTATCCTGAGAGAGAGAGAGAGAGAGAGAGAGAGAGAGAGAGAGAGAATCCCAAGCAGGCTTTACACTATCAGTGCCAAATTCAAGATGGGGCTTGAACTCACAAACTGTGAGATCACGACCTGAGCTGAAACCAAGAGTTGAATGCTTAACTGACTGAGCCACCCAGGCGCCCCAGACTCTTAACTATAGAGAACAGATGGTTACTAGAGGGGAAGTGGGTGGGGGTTGGGTAAAATAGGTAAAAGAGATTAAGAGTACACTTATCATGATGAGTACTGAGTAACGTACAGAATTTTTGAATCACCATATTGTACACCTGAAACTAATATAACACTGTATGTTAAATATACTGGAATTAATGTATGTATATTTCAAAAAGTGTGTAAGGACTTTCAGAGACTGAAAAGTTTGTAGATTGCTTCTGCAGGCTATAAATCTGGAAATGAATTTGTGAAGCTGTAGGCTATGTGTAGCTTCAATATTACTCATTAATGTCAAGTTCTCCCCATCCAGTCTTGAATTACAGGTCTACATATGCAAGTTGAGAGACGATAGATTAATTGAATCATCATAATGCTTTCTTGGCACAGACTAGTTATTAAAAAGAAATTGTTTAGGTAAATTTCAGATACTATTAAAGACAACTTTAAAACAATTCTGTATCACTAAATGCCATACAATTTTATTATTAAATTAAAAAATTCAAACAGGTTCAAGTATTTTTGGACAAGTATACAGGTTAAATGCATCCATAGATGTTAAATTTCATTACACTGTTTTATTAATAATTAAGTCAAACAGGTATTCTAGATAACCAATAAATTGAAAATACTATATATTCCTCCTGTGTAGCTACAATATATAATTATTCAGGGAGGCTATGCACTGATTAAAAGAGGTGCAATGATTAAAAACATGTGGTCTATTACCATGTAAAATAGGTTTGGGATTAATTCTACAACTGTTTGATATTTAAAATGAGTGTGTAATTCAGTATATTAAAGAGTTTTTATGTATATACAATAGGAAATGATTTTAGATTTCTTAACATTAAAATATAATGCAAGAAGGAGGTAGAAAGAAATTATATTAATTCTCCCAGAGCAAGACATTATAATAAGCTGAATCATACAATTTTTAATTTTAAATTTATGGGTTAAAAAGAATGAAAGCCCTTGGGACTAGATGGAATAAGATAAGATTACAATCCCAACAGGGAACTTTTGGAGATCTTTTCTACAGACATCATATCATCAAGACCTCATGAAAGAAATGGCCTTTCAATCACATCTTCTGAAGTCATAGAGAATTTTATCATGTCTCGTGTATAATGAAATGTTAATGTGATTTTTCTTGACGGATATAATTCTAAGTGAGTGATTCATTTTCAACACCAGTTCTCACTCATTATAAGACTGATTTAATTTGGTACTATAATTAGAGCCTGTTTTTCAAAATGGCAACTGAATCCATAGGAGTAATGAACCTTCTCATTTATAGGAGTTTTCTTTAGAGAGTAATATTCACTGGACTCTGTTTTCATTAAACTAAACTTTAGACAGATATAGAAAAGGGTTTATATATATATATAATCTTTAGTTCATCAGAACCCTTTCCCCTAGTCTTTCCATCTGTAACACCACTTCAGGTTCAGAAATTACATGAAAACATTTTAAGTATTATTCTATATGAAAATTTTTTCGTCATTCATTATTCTTTATTATTAAGGTATTTATAGTAGTGGGAATATATACATGAAATTTACCTCAATAAACTGCCTAAATTAGTTGCAGAGATACATGTGCTAGGCATGTTCATCATAAGTTGGGACCTGAAAGTGCACCCAAAGAAAAATTATCTGACACTCAAAGATGAACTGTCCATAGGACACTCAGAGTACAATACAGACAATGAGAGGGAAGTTTCTATACACACAAAAATGAAGGAGTGACTCCAGCCCACTGCTTTTCTTCAAGTTCAGGTTTGCAGGTTCATAATCCAGGTTTGCAACTATGACCTCAGAAAGCATACTCATACACAACTGAAGGACTATAAACATCCAGGAAGCCACCCAACTTGGAAAGCTTCAGAGCTCACCTCCCATGTAATTCTGTGATGGACATCCAACTGTTGGACAAGCCTAGAAAAGTTGCTCAGACTGTCATCTGTGGATCTGGCCATATTGCAACAAGGCTGAGTAAACCAAGAGCTAGAAAAGAGTTTGAAATACTTCTCCCCTCTCATCTCCGTTTTTATGCTCTGGGTAAACAGAGGTAGAAGAAGGCTAAATAATATTTTTTAAAATGCTATTGCCTTTGTTCTAATTTGTGTCTTAAATTTTTTTTTTCAACCTTTATTTATTTTTGGGACAGAGAGAGACAGAGCATGAACGGGGGAGGGTCAGAGAGAGAGGGAGACACAGAATCGGAAACAGGTTTCAGGCTCTGAGCCATCAGCCCAGAGCCTGACGCGGGGCTCGAACTCACAGACCGCGGGATCGTGACCTGGCTGAAGTCGGACGCTTAACCGACTGCGCCACCCAGGCGCCCCTGTTCTAATTTGTGTCTTAAAATAATTTTAAAGAAATAATATTCATCATGGAAGAAATGATAAGAAACCTGGAATGCTTTGTGCAGTATCTTGGTATTCAAAGCTCAGTTTCAACCTGCAGTTTCTCCCTGCAGGAGCCATTCTTTTTTTTAAAAAAAATTTTTTTTTTCAACATTTATTTATTTTTGGGACAGAGAGAGACAGAGCATGAACGGGGGAGGGGCAGAGAGAGAGGGAGACACAGAACTGGAAACAGGCTCCAGGCTCTGAGCCATCAGCCCAGAGCCCGACGCGGGGCTCGAACTCACGGACCGCGAGATCGTGACCTGGCTGAAGTCGGACGCTTAACCGACTGCACCACCCAGGCGCCCCTGCAGGAGCCATTCTTGACCACGCAATCTACTTTCTATCACATGATCCTGTATTAGTTTTCTGCAGAGAAAATAACATCATTTCATAGTGCCCCTGTTCGTTGGTTAGACAGTGAGATTAGTGTAGACATTTTAAATGCAGATCTTGAGTCATGCTACTTGGATTGGAATTCTAGTCCTCCTTAATATTGGGTAAAGCTCTATGCCTCAGTTTCTTCCTCTAAAAGTTGAGATAATAATATTACCTACATCACAGGATTTGAGAGAGGACTGCACTGATTAATAAAAATGAATAAAAGTAAAGTGTTTTATACTGGAGGCAGGCACATAGTGAACACTTGATAAAAATGAGCTTTCATTCTTCATTTGGTATCTGTTCCCCCCGCCCCCCGCCCCCAACACTTGTCTGCTTTGGTAACCCAGTACCGAGAATGGTGTCTGGAGCATACATGAAACTTTCAATAAATACTTTATTAATTAACAAGTATACATTAGAGTTCCCTTTTTAAGCTTTTCTTTTTTCTTTTTAAAGTTTATTTTTGTTTATTTTGAAAGACAGATAGAGAGCAAACAGGGCAGGGGCAGAGAGAGAGGGAGACAGAATCCTAAGAAGGCTCTATGCTGTCAGTTTAGAGCCCGATGTGGGGCTCAAACTCATGATCCATGAGATCATGACTTGAACCCAAGTCAAGAGTCATAAACTTAACTGACTGAGCCACCTAAGCACCCCTAGAGTTTTAAGATTTAAACCCAACTCAACAGGCTTTAAGGTGCAACTGCAAACTCAATAGTTCACAGGAAGTACTAAGTGTCAACTATCTATGATAGCAAAGGATACCAACTCTACTCCTCCTTGCTTTAGTTGCTGAGAAATTCTCCTAGTGATTTTCTGCTCTGTAAACTCTACCCATCTGATAACCTCATTTCCTGTCATAATGAGTGTTGACTCAAATCTATGCCACACTACTTGTGTCATCTCAGGATCTACATTGGAAGTCTTTCTGTCTTCATTCTCTCTCACACTTTCTCTGGAAGTTACTTCTCTATGTACCGTGACTATTTCCACTATTATCTGCCCTTTAAAAAGAAAAAGCTCGGGGTGCCTGGGTGGCTTGGTCAGTTGAGCATCTAATTCTTGATTTCTGCTCAGGTCATGATCCTAGGGTCATGGGATCAAGCCACATCAGGCTTCACATTCAGTATGGAGCCTGTTTGAGATTCTCTCTCTCTCTCTCTCTCTCTCTCTCTCTCCTCTCTCCTCTCTCTCTCTCTCTCTCTTCCTCTGGTGCTCTCCCCTACTCATACTCTCTCAAAAAGGAAAGGAAAGGAAAGGAAGGGAAGGGAAGGGAAGGAAAAGGAAAAGGAAAAGGAAAAGGAAAAGGAAAAGGAAAAGGAAAAGAAAGGAAAGGAAAGGAAAGGAAAGGAAAGGAAAGGAAAGGACAGAACAAAGAAGAGAAGAGAAAAGAAAGGAAAAGAAAAAAGAAGAGAAGAGAAGAGAAAGGAAAAGAAAAGAAGAGAACAGAAAAGAAAAGAACAGAACAGAAAAGAAAAGAAAAGAAAAGGGACGCCTGGGTGGGTCAGTCGGTTGAGCACCCAACGTCACCTCAGGTCATGATCTCCCGGTTCTTGAGTTCGAGCCCCACATCACTAATAGCTCAGAGCCTGAAGCCTGCTTCAGATCCTGTCTCCCTCTCTCTCTGCTTCTCTCTCTCTCTCTCTCTCTCTCTCTCTCTCTCTCTCAAAAACAAAAAAAACATTTAAAAAATAAAAAAAAAACAAAAAAGGAAAGGAAAAAGAAAAAGTTCTAGTTATCAGGCTCATACTAAATGCTCCAGGACTATCAGAAGGTGTGAGTGAATATTTTATGAAGACAAACCCTCAATATACCCTGAGCTGCCTTCAAATCTAAGTTGCCCTTTTTTTAGTTAGTTGGACCAAGCAGATATAATTCCAGATTAAATCAGGGGCTCGAGCGGAATAAAAATTGTTGTTGAAAATAGATCCGTTTTCTCAAATAACCATACTCAAAATAATCACATTACCATTCCCTCTCCATATTCTAGTGATGCTATGAAATACCTTATTTGCTGATAGACTTGATTGAAGGGTCATCTCTTCATTCAGAGGGGATTCAGTGTAAAGAGGATTTATTGCATAGGTGTGTTCAAGAGGCTCTCAGAAGATACAAGAATGTGGGGCTGTCATAAGCCCAAGGAAACTCTAGCTGTTTCCATTGATAGAAGGGAAATTGACAGAAAATTGTGGGGAACAACACAGACCATAAGATCCTTGAAAGGAATGGAACCATGATAGAAGGTCTTGTTATGAAAATAAGAAGTCAGCTAGGAAATAATTGCATCAGTGAAACTTTATAACCTCAAATGAATATATAATGTTATTGCCACTCTGTAAGAACCAGGAGGCACTTCTCACAGCAGTTGTCAACATTTCTTATGCTCTGGGCTTATTGCTTTTCTGGCCCCTTTCTTAATCAACTTGGAATTTGTTTAATAGACATTTATTGAAAGCCTATTATGGACTAGGCACCATCCTATCATTTGGGATACAGGGGTGAACACAAACAGACACAACTTTGCCCAAACAGAGCTCACAGTCTGGTGGGACAGACTGAGACTACATCTGTCAACCAGCCATCCAATCACGTGTAAAACTGAAGCTGTGTTAGTGCCATGAAGGAGAAGGAGATGGTGTTCTAAGAGCATATAATAGGGATTGGGCTGATCAGAGAAGACTTCCCTGGGTGAGCAAAATTTCATCTTAAAACTGAAGGAATAATAGTTGTTAAGTGGGTGAAAATAGGGGCAGAGAGTAGGTGATCTTGTAGGCTGAAAGACTAGTATGTGCAAATGCCCTGTGGAAAGGAGGTCACATGGAGTATAAGGGACTGAATGAAGGCTAGGTTCACTGAAAAAAGAGAGGAACCCCACACATGATGTGTGTGATGGGCAGGGGAGTAGGGAGGAACCAGACTGTGCAGGACTCTGTCAATCATGTTCTGGAGTTTTGTTTTATTCTAAGAGCAATAGGAAACCTTTGAAGAGTATACTGAACTTCTACCGCACAATTCCACCATCATCCCAGCCAGCACTTTGTGCATTCCATGCAGCATAGTACCAGACTAAATCTGGTGAAAGAGTAAGAAAGCAACTAGTGGGATCTGAACAAGCTTAAATTACAAATCCCCAATCAAGATTCCTGTAGACAATGGGAAAGCACAACAATGAACCTGAAGCTCAAGGCAAAATTCTGTGGATCAAAGCCACTTGGATGTTATTTCTGGATAAAATCCATAGAGTTCCCACAAATCACAGCTCCTAGGCCTCCCTTCTCCCAACCATTTAGCCATTTGAAGATTTTCTTATGTTCCGGCCCTTTGAATGCCCATCACAATTGCAGAAGTAAAATGACTGGTAATAAGAAATTGATTTAAGGTCTTCCCTAAGGTAAAATAATGATTCATTGACGTTTGTAGCATTTTATTGTAAGTGTGGTGGAAATGATTATTATCTTTAATGGTTAACTGAGTAATTGATTATTGATAAATGAGTACTCTATTCAAGCCAGGATCCATCTTACATCACCTGGAAAAGGATGATGTTCCTACTCTTTTAATGACCATTAAGTGGTAAATAAGGAAGTGGAAATGTTTCATAACTTACATATTAAGTATCTTTGGTCATTTAACCACCTCTACAATGAGAGCAATAAGGCAGCTGGGGGTAGGTAGCCGACTTAAGGAAAGATCAATGACTGTTTTTCAGAGTTTTATTGAAGGTGCATTATAGATTGTCTTGCTTTTAACATTATTACTTCATTGAATAACGATATATGAGTAGGCTACGGGGAAAAATTAGAATATAGCTATGCAAGGTTATCTGTGTGACAGGATGAGAATTACACAGTAAAATGGCCTCCAGAGAAAATTTCAATCCCACTCTCCACTCTGTACCCAATACAAGTGGGGTTGGCCACTGGGAAAACAGCAAAAATGAATGAAGTTTGTCTTTGTGCTGCATCCACTCCCTTTCTGCTGCATACCCGTTTATCTTCCCAGGTCTTTTAACAGTTATCCACCTGAATTCCTATACTGCCCTCCTACCACCCAGAGTTCACCCCACAAACAACTGCCACATCTCACTGAGCCTTATAATTCACACAAGTTTCCCATGTGCCATGATGATCTCTTCTGCAATCACAATATTTTATTCTAACTCCCATTCCTTCAGTATTTTTATCTCAGCCAAGCCTTAAAAAGAAAGCAATGCAATTTAACTAATGTATTATTTCCATTTGATCTACTTTGTTCAGGCTTCATTTTAATAAATATGCCATTTTCATATTTATCTTTGATGAGAAGAATTTCAGGCGGTTAAACAGAGTGATATGAAGTTTCGCAGGACTATGTATTTGGGGAAAGGTGGAGGAAACACAGGTGCACTATGTATTGCTAAAAGTGGTTATCAGAGAGAGGATTAAATGGTGACCTTGAAGTTCAACAGAGCTGGGTTCAAATCCTGGCTCTCTCTCTTACTAGCAGGGCCCCTTCTAAGTCTGAGAGTCATCTGTGAGGTGGGGTATTATGGTCTCATGAGATTAAAGTGGGTAGTACAAAGAACCAAATTATCACTAACATTTTTACATGGATAAATGGGTTACCAAGGCATTCTAACCAGTGTGGACTACTGATAATTGTCTGATTTTTCCTGATAATCTCAAGGAAGAATTGAGTGGGCCAACCAAGAACTTAATAAGGAACAAAAGGCTTGCCTAGAGTTAGAACATCTGAACATGACCATCCACAAAACAAACAGCCTCTGACTCCAAGTCTAATCTAACACTTAGCTTGAGATCTATGAATTTTTAAAAGGTACTCTCTTTGCTTTGGCCTCAGTCCCAAAAGCAAGGGTATTAGTACTAACCTATTAACACTTCAAGATAATTTGAGAGCTCACTCAACATCCAGATATTTATGTCAACCACAGAATGATTCTAGGTGAAGTAGGATAATTTTGTGCTTATAGGTCATGATGATACAATCACCAAAAGACCAGGTGTTGTTTTTTTTTTAATACTTTCGCTTATGCTGGTATCCAGCATATTTCCACCTAACATATCTTCTGATACTTTAAAATTTGCAGTATTTACTATTCACCTAGCCCCTAGCAAGTAAAAAAATCTTATTGCCTCCTGTCCTTTCCTCCTCCTAATCCTAAACTCAGCAACAATGGCTGTGGCTTTGGTCTTTACTTCACCTTTCAATCACTCCTGAAGCTCATGGTAAATAATGAGATAGTTTGATTGGGTTTGGAAAATATTGATTTAGTACATTTCTCTAAGATCATTTCAGGAAGAAAAAATATTTATAATTTAATGTTCCAAATATGCCATCTTTTTTAAAAGTGAGAGGAGGCAGAATCTAGCCATAAATTCATTACTTCTAACCCCTGACCCCAAAGCTTCAAGCCATTCATATATCATAGAGCAGAGTCAAAGTTCAGAGTCCCTTTAAATCATACATAGCAGTTACTCTCCTAATAGTCTATTGAAAAGAGCCACCAATCTACTTTAAATGAAAGAAGAAGTCCATATTTACCACAGCCCCACTGCTGTGCAGTTTCTGCACTTCAGCGGGAAAAATACATGGAGAAAGCTGGAGGACTGAGGATGTTGGCAGTCATGGGGAGAGTGGATAAGCATTGCATTAGGTAATTGTATAACACTGCATTTCCCTCACTGTATTTACCCAAGGCAGTGATATTCAAATTGTGTCCTTTCTAGCCCAGGGATTCTGCAGAGCTGCCCAATGCAAGATCCAGGGGAAGGCAAAGCAATGAGGTTTAGGGGATATCCTACAACTGGAACAACTCTGCTTTTATCATCTGGCATCCATATACAAGATCATATAGGAAAAAATAAGAATTCTATTTCTAAGAAATATTTGGGACTCATCAGTATAAGGTTCTAGAGGATTACTGGTTTACCTCAGTAGCCAAAAAATAAACAGAGAAAAAATATGTACCATGTTTTTTGAAACATCTTTATAAATTACTATTCTTTGTTTGTCAAAGATGAGATGATAAAAATCATATAAGAATAGCTATGATGTATCAAGTGCTTATCATGTTCCTAGGTCTATGATAAGGGCTTCACATTGATAAATTTCGTAACAACACAAAGAAGCATGATATATTATGATCTCCATTGTACAACTAGGAAAACCCAGGGTCAGAGAGGCTAATAAGCTGTGTCCAAGGTTACACAGTCAGACAGGAATTAAAAGGGAAGGATAACTATTGAAACAACCTCAAATTCTCTGTGGCTTAACACAGGTTTATGGCTCATTCACCTATCAATTCATTGATAGTGTTAGGTAGATGGTCTTTCACTGTGTGATTCAGGGACCCGGGCCTCTTCAATACTGTGACTCTCTCTAGAACTTCAGAAGCCTCTGCTGGATTTCTGCATCTGGTCACCAGACAGATAACAGGGAATCCAGTATTGCATAGGAGGTTTTTTAAGAGCCAGACCTCAGGGATACATAATTTCTGCCCATATTCCTTTGATCAAAACTCATCACAAGGATGTGTCCAACTCTAAGGGAAGTTAGGAAAATGTGGTCTGGCTATATGCCCAGGAAGAAAAGGAAACTGGTTACTTGCCAGTCTCTACCACGATGATAGGGCCAGGATTCGAACTCAGGAACTTCAAATCTTCCAGAGCACTCTACAATATGCAATTAACTGGTCTCCAGACATAAAATAAGCATTATGAATCATGATGTCTAGGGTCATTATTTCAGATTTGGGATAATCCTTAAGATCATTGCACACGTACATTCATTCATCATTTATTCCTTCAAAATGTATTGAGCATCTAGTATATACCAAACAGATATTCATTCATTCATTTATGCAAAATTTTTGAGCACTCAGTGTGTGCCAGGCTAATTGTTGGGGCAGCAGCAATAAATAAGAGAGAAACAATCCTTCTC
The DNA here is from genome assembly GCF_014898765.1 of Herpailurus yagouaroundi. Lineage (NCBI taxonomy): Eukaryota > Metazoa > Chordata > Mammalia > Carnivora > Felidae > Herpailurus > Herpailurus yagouaroundi. The sequence goes on along the minus strand of NW_024412376.1, from coordinate 98,992,611 downwards.
AATGTGGAACTCACATCTAAATGACATGGATTGTATTTTACACATAAGGCACTTTACTACTTTCTACAAAATTCATGCACCACCATGTGCTTTGTGCCCTTTCAGCTTCTTCCACTTAGCTTCAATAACGTATGAGAACACAGGAAAATACATGTGTTCTATTGAGGATATCTGTTGAAATTCCCTTGAAAAGGCAGAGATCTTACTGTGTCTGTCTTTGTATCTCTGGTACCTGGCACAACATCTGGCATGTGAATACATGCCGGTGTCATGGACAGAGCAGTACACTAAGAATTGTGAGGTTTAGGTTTTGTTCTTGTTCTGTGGCTCACTTCATGCATCACTTGTGTGTGTTTCCTCACTGCAAAATGCAACACTTTGAACAGAAGTTTTCCAGGTCCTTTCCATGTCTAAAAAATATGCTTAACAATTTTGAAGACATGTGGTCTAATGGAAACTACATGAGACCAGGGGTCAGCAGATATGGACAATAGCTCTGGTTCTCCAGTTCCTAGGAGAAGTCACCCCAGATACCTGGTCCTCAGTCTATTCACTGATAAACAAATTATTTTGAACATTAAGAGTATATTTTCAAATTCTATTCTATTAATATCTATATTACTAATGTTAGGCACCAAAAGATCAGATTCCTGCTTCAGAATTTGATTCCCTAAAGATGAATCCTAAACAAGGATCTCCAAAGATGTGAAAAAGGCAGCACTCCTTCCATGTGTAGCAGGATTAATTTTCTCTCCATACCTGATCATTTTAAGCATCTTTTTCTTTTCCCCAAAATTCACAACCATCCTGGTGTCAACTTCCTATTTAGCTCAGCTTACTTGACTAATTCATTACTTAATAGTTGCATTACTATGAACCCTCAGATTTCCTCCACCGAAATTAGAAACCATGTCAGAGCAAAGTGATTCATAACAGCCTAAACAATGAAGCTGTCTCTCTTAATATTTCCATTTATCATGATGTCATATTTATTTAAGGTTTCAATCAAAATGGGAAAAAACATAGTCTTCATAATAAGGAAGAAAATACTACTAATGCTCTGGAAATCAAGAGGTATGGACAATTAAAATTCATGAAATGTTTAATTTTAGCAAAAGTTAATAAGACCTATTGCTAATGAAACCAATTCTATTTGTAATATTGGTTGGAGAGTTAATGAAATAATACCTGTGGTGCATATGAGGGCCCTGAAAAGAAATGTAGATGACACAAGATATAACTATGGTGATTTTACCAATACACAGGGGACGTAAACATCTATCTGAAAGTGTCTACAACTATGAAAATAAACATAAATCACAAAACTAGGGTTCAATTGTTTCCAGGAGGTAGAGGGAATTCCTTTCTAAACTAGAATCAACCATAAGTCAGAATCAGATTGCTTATAGATTCTGTCCATAGGCTAGAACATGGATTTTGATCTGGGTGGAGGCAGGGGGCTACAAGCATTCTATAGTTAAGAACGGAGAATTAAAAGTCTCAAAGCCAAAGGTTTGTGATGCCTTCATTCATTATTTAAAAACAAATCTTTTTAAAATTAAAGACTGCAATTCAAGCATTATTTGGTCCCAGACTAATATTCTCCAGGTTCGCTTTACTGGATGCCTGTGAGCCTGAAAGATGCTATTACTCTCTGGCCAGCAATGGCTGTGCTAACTCTGAGGCCCTGAGGGAAATGGAAAAGTCAACAGCGGTAAGCACATCCCATGTGCATCATTTTTTCTCTAAGTACATAAATCCTGCAGAAACCAGTCCCCACTCTTGTATCTTCAAAGCCACACTCAACAGAGCCTTATTCTATGATACCTGATAGGAAGACTTGGATAACTTAGTTTCTAAATCTGTGGTTTCCTAAGTGTGGGAACAAAAATGATCAAGCAGCACATGAAGAGAAAATATTAAAACTTCATCTCCTTAGTTTTTACTAGTACATAATATGTGGATGGTGACTAATACATGTGTATATTGAAAAATATTACATGCCTTGGAGGAATATAGTCAGAATCTCAGCAGGAAACAGAAGGTATCTTCAAATTAAATAAACTGAGACGAGTTTAATAGAGGAATAACTGGCATATGTTTGGAGCACCACATTTTAGTAAAACCAACAACAGAGGATACCTTCCAAACAAATAACTGCAGGGAGGGGCAAAAGGAGGGAATGGATAATAGAAACAAAAGGAGAGGTATGAAGAGAACCATGTGACAAGAGCTGTAGCACTTGGGAGAGGAAACTAACCCACAGCCACTGAACAAGGTGTGAGTCAGAAATAGTACCCTGTCCTCACTTTCTCCTATTCTCCAGGTTTCTTGCCAAACCCACTGGAAGTCAGGACAAAGGAGCCCATTGAAGTGGTCCATATGGACCTCCCCATATGAACTGGAGAGGTATACAGAAGCTATCCATAGAGGATGTGTCCGTCCCCTGGTATTTTTACAAATAGGGCTATTCATTTGTATAATCAAAAGAGTTAGGATACCACTGCTTTAAATAATTTCACTAGATTCCACGACTATGTTAGGAAAAAGCTAAGCTCAGAACGCTTAGCTATACTTAGGTTCAGTGGTCCATAATTAAGTAAGAAAGTCTGTTCTGCACAAGGGAAGGGAAAGTGTAGCATTTGGGCCATGTTTATTCTATCTCTGCTTTGGGTTATATCAAGCTAGTATTTACTTCACTGGATTTTATTTTCATTCATCCACTCTCATTCATTTATCCATTTGTTGTGCCAGGCATTGTACAGGTGCTCAGAATACAGATATGACCCCTGGCCTCAAGACTGTATAAGTGTATAGAAGGAGACAGACATACAAATAATATGTAGAATAGTATTGTAATCATGCTGAGAAATCAGAGCAGGTTATGATGGGATTACAAAGGAAAAAATGGTCATTTCTATGAGGTTGGAAGAAGGTCAAGAATTGTAAACATTAGTTTGAGAAAACTAAAGGAGAAAACAGACAACATATTCTAAGCTAAGAAAAACGACTCAGTGATTTGAGAGAATGGAAATATTTCAACACAGCTGAGATTCAGAGTAAAAATGGGGAAAAACACACAATGCAGCTGGAAAGGTAACCGGACCAAGACTGTAGAACCTGATTTGCAAATCTAGAAAGTGAAACTTGTTATCTGAATGATTTTCTATTGAGTGCTTAGTTTGATCAACTCCACCTCAATATATTTGGAGCAGTTACCTTAACTGGAAAATAAAAACTATGGTCATATGCTATCACACAGAATCAATGAAAAAGTCATTCTGAACTACAGTGTTAATAGCTACCATTATTTTATGGTGAAGGAATCAACATTGAAAAATATGTCCTAAAATCAGTTTGGGATGCTTTAAACAGTTTCTTTAAGGTTATCTAGACTACTTCAAGAAAACCATGTGGCTTAAATAACCTAGCTCTGTAATTAGAATTAAAATTTATATTATCAGCTGGATATGTTAATGATAATCAAATACAGTCTAATTAAGACAAGGCATTAAAGATACCTCTTTCCTTCTTATAGGTTTTCCTACCTATTGAAATGAAGTCCTATTAAAAGTTCTCAGTCTCACCACAAAAGTTGCAAAGCCCAGACATTTTTCATGGACATCAGATATTGTCACAATATTATTATCCTGATGATCCAACAGTTTCCCAGCTAGCTGACCTATATGGGTGTGAGAGCATTGGCTTTGGCATATTTTATTTCTGAAAACAGAGGAGGCTAATTAATTTGCCCTCTCTATGCTGATAAGTACTAGTACAAATAAGTCTGATTTTCAGCCTTCCTCAATCACAAAATATCTATTAATTGTATAAAGCAGTTTAGAGAGTGCATTGGCTATTTGACAACTCAGATGCACAAAGAAATTCAATAAAGATGGTTTGTAAGGAACAATGGAGTAAAGAATAAATTCTGAAAGCACTGAAAAGTCAAAGTTGACCTCTTAAAGGAGTACATCAAATGAATGAACAATAAATTTTCCATAAGGCAAAAAGCATATTTTATAAAGCAAAATTGTCTCCCCTGAATACTCAACGAGGCACCTAATGGGCCCAATTCTTTTCTAATACAACTTTTACAGAGTGAATCTGTTCTTTCCCCAACACATCCACTGGCACTCATATTTCATTAGGTTATTCTCAATCAATATTCTTGCCCTGACTGGCTAAGGCACCACAAACAGGGAAGCATTTGGAGGACTTGCCAGCAGTTGGGTCCTCCTGAGGACAAAGTAAAGTGTTTTGTTGCCTCTTCAGAATTCCAAGGCAAAAAAAGGCAGACACCTTCCTATCTATAGTTACTCTTTTTGAGACAAGCTGGTAGAACTTCTCATTATAGACCAAATTTTCAACAAATTTCTCTGAGGGGTTTTCATAGTTTACATTTGAGCTAAAGGAGCTTTTACCAAAAAAAAAAAAAAAAAAAAAAAAAAAAAGCTACAGGAGCTTCTAAAGGTCAGAATGATTAGGTCCAGCACCCATCCCAAGTACCAATGGCTATAAGTACTGGACCACCCTGAGCCAGCAGAAATGCAGGGGGAGGTGTGGCAAGTAGGTGGTGAGATCTCCTCTGCCACTGAGGAGATCAAAGCTCTCTTCTCAAGAAACCAAAAAGAGCCAGGAAGAGGATAATGATGTCATAACGAACCTCCTAAAACTCCCATTGCCTTCTTTCACCTGCATCCAGTCTCCATCACAAGGAAAATAGTGAGAAAGATCCCCAGAGTCTCTTCATTGCCTTTCAGTTATTCATCCTCATTTTTTGCTGTAATCTATGAAATCAGTGCAACTGAAGGAGTTGCAGATGGATTGATTGTGAACTGATTTATGATCCTTATTGCACCAGAGAAGTAATTTTATGCATATAACTTCTTTTACAATTACCTCCACATGATTTCAAAGGAGTTCACTGCTTATGGGAGGAGGCCATCAATACGTGACACTTGCATATTCATTCATTTCAATCAGAGATTTTTAAAGACTCAAGGGAATAGTTCAATGCCATTGAAAATTACTTTCTCTTTCATCATGTTTCCCCTTTTTTCAGAGAAAAAAACATATGGTACAATCACTGTCTGTTCTTATTTTACTTAATTTTACTTTTACTTTTAAGCAATTATATTCAAGAGAGTTAAAAAGAGAGGCTGTGTTTATTAAATGCCAGCTATGTGCCTCAAACTGTGCTAGCCCATATTTACATGAAGACTTATATTCTTTCCAAGGTAATAATTACTTTGCCTGTACCACTAGAAAGAAACTCATAGACATTATAAGTATTTGCCCAACATCAAACAGCCAGTAAGTGTCAGACAGGCTGATGTTTGAACTCCTATCTGGCTAACTGTAAAATCCATTTCTTTCCATGACTTCACATTGTCCTCAGCTTTGGGGGATAAAACTCAGTATATTTTATATTTCTCAATCCATGAGAAGGTTTTTCAGGGTTCTCAAAAATAATCTTAGACTGTTTACTGCACCCCAAAAGTCTTGTGAAGCACACATTCTTAATGCTATCTTTTCCTTTTTTCTTCTTTTTTTTTTAAACATGACTTACATGGGGGAGTTCCTGGTACCTACCAGGATCTGGGGACCATGTGTTCAAAGCATTGCTTGACCCTGATAACTCAGCCAAACTAATGCTACTTCAGGGAAGAGATCATAAAATCACTTGGCTTTGGGACCTTGTGTTGACCAATTTTTCCCAAAGTTTAATTACATATAACATCTACACCATTTTACCATATCTGAATGGTACTGAGAAATTATTAAGTTTTAATATAACTTTAATCAATTTTAATATAACTCTATGAATATTTTCTTATACATATTAAATACATATACATAACTAGTAAAAGGGAAAATGTCAGTATTGCAACCAAAGTCACACTTGGGAAGTGTGGTTGTTTTTTTCCCATTTTTTATCCATTTGTATATGTGCCATTTGTCCAGGGTCTCATGATACAGTTTTTATTCATTCACCCAAAACACATGTATTGAGCACCGTATAATTGACACTGTCTGGACACTAACAGCCGTGTGGAGAATGGTTTGTGCCAAGTAAAGAATGAAAATATGGAGGCCAGACAGAGAGCTTCTGGGTTATTATAGGAACCCAGGGAGAGGTGAAAGGGCCTGAATGAGATCAATAGTAATGGAAAGGAATGGATATGTTTAAGAGACATTTCAGAGGTAAAAATCAACAGACCTTGGTATTAATTCAATTCACAGTGGTGGTTAGGAAAAATAAAATGTAAAAATGAGCCTAGGACTATTTAAATATTTTAGGTACAATAAATTTTTAATACTTTTTGTCTTCTTTAACAATCTTAAACACAACTGTAAACTCATAAGGAATGGAAAAAATGGTGGGGGGTGGGGGGGAAACCGTGCTTAAAACCAGATGTAATATTTAACATATTTAGCAACCTATATGGTACTGGCCACCAAGCAATTGGGAAAAAAAGGTGCTTAAAAGGTCCCAGAAGGCCTCCTTCTGAACTCCAGGAGGTAGAGTCAGGGGAGGGTATGAGAAGGGGTTACATGTGGTAGGAGGTCCAGGGTATAAGCTACTTACCCAGAAGTATGAAAACATTTCAAGATTTTGCCAGTGGTTGCAAAACTCTGGATTATCATGCCTACTTAAATCCCTGTAGTGGCCTCCTCAATTCTCTCAGGTGAAGTCTTTGCTGTAGTTCCCAAGGTCTGGACCATGCACTTCTCCAGCTTCATCTCAGCTCCAATCCCTCATCTTATCTCTGCTCCCCAACTCACTGAAATCCCAAGCTGCAAAGCTTTCATAAATGCCTCTCCTGAGAACACTCATCTGTCCTTCTTCCAGCGAGCTCCTAGATATCCTTCTGGCTCCATTTGGATGTGGTATCTCACATAAGTTTCTCCTGACCTTCCATACCAAGACAGGTTTTCTTTTTACACACAGTAAGTACTTTGTTCTCTCCTTCATAGCATTCAAAAACATTGGGTATACATAATTTGTTGGATAATTATTGTGTTCTGTTTGTCTTCTATATTAAACTCACTAAGCTTTATGAAGGCAGGAACTAGGTCAGCTTTTTTCACCATCCTTTTCTCAAAACCTCACATAGAGCTTGCTATTTCAAAGATACTAAAAAGTACCCAAAATTTTTTTCCTCTGTAGGAAGGGAGAGTAGACAGTGTCCATTCACTTACTATTGTTAAGGGGAGGTTTGGGACATTCACATGAAAATTATCATTTCTAGAACTCATATCATATCCAAGCACTGACTTTGGAACTTAATTTTATTCCATTTAAGTTTCACTATAAGTCTGAAGAGTAGGTATTATTCTGTTTTTTAGATGAGGAAGCCAAGGTTTAGAGAAGTAAAGAAACTGGCTCAGCATCACTCAGCTAATAAGTAGAAGAGGAAGGATAAAAAATTCTGCCCCACTGAATGCAAGCTGGTGCAGCCACTCTGGAAAACAGTATGGAGGTTCCTCAAAAAATTAAAAACAGAACTACCCTACGACCCAGCAATTGCACTACTGGTATTTACCCAAGGGATACAGGTGCACTGTTTCAAAGGGACATATGCACCCCAATGTTTATAGCAGCACTATCAACAACAGCCAAAGTATGGAAAGAGCCCAAATGCCCATCGATGGATGAATGGATAAAAAAGTTGTGGTATATATATACAATGGAGTATTACTCGGCAATCAAAAAGAATGAAATCTTGCCATTTGCAACTATGTGGATGGAACTGGAGGGTATTATGCTAAGTGAAATTAGTCAGTCAGAGAAAGACAAATATCCTATGACTTCACTCATATGAGGACTTTAGAGACAAAACAGATGAACATAAGGGAAGGGAAGCAAAAATAATATAAATAGGGAGAGAGACAAAACATAAGAGACTCTTAAATATGGAGAACAAACAGAGGATTACTGGAGGGTTTGTGGGAGGGGGGATGGGCTAAATGGGTAAGGAGCATTAAGGAATCTACTCCTGAAATCATTGTTGCACTATACGCTAATCTGGATGTAAATTAAAAAAAAATTCTGTCAGGGCGCCTGGGTGGCGCAGTCAGTTAAGCGTCCGACTTCAGCCAGGTCACGATCTCGTGGTCCGTGAGTTCGAGCCCCGCGTCGGGCTCTGGGCTGATGGCTCAGAGCCTGGAGCCTGGTTCCGATTCTGTGTCTCCCTCTCTCTCTGCCCCTCCCCCGTTCATGCTCTGTCTCTCTCTGTCCCAAAAATAAATAAACGTTGAAAAAAAAATTAAAAAAAAAATTCTGTCCCACTACAGCTTCCCAAGGTTGGTTATTGAACTTTCCCTGGCACATGTTGGTGTTATAATTATTGCCAGCAGACAACAGATAACAAGAAGGTAGAAGAATTTTGCTAGAAGCTTTTATAGTGAGAAGGGACAGCTGGTGGCATGACCTGAAGTGAGACCACCCAAATCAGCCAGTCATAGAGGGACCAAGAACAGTGGTTCATAATATACTATATTACAGTAAGTGTGTTATAGTAATTGATGTCTATAAAATGGTGACTTTAATCTAGCAAAAAGATTTATTTATTCTCAAGGAATTCTGTTTAATAAAGAAGTATGTATACATTTAAGAAGTTTTTCATTAAAATCAGTTCTCTTTTTAATGTTGTTTTAGATATCTGGGAAACGTATCTTTTCCAAAAATGTTCTCCTCTGTCCGGATCAATATGGCATTGTAGCGCTTCCAGACTAGACCACACAATGGGCTCAGAATGTTTAGTTCCCCTCCGAAGGTAAAGGAGACATAAAGATAGAAACCTAATCCATTGATAACCAATCTGATTAAGATGCCTTTTTCCTGTGAAACTGATGGCCATTGATTAACTTACAGCCAATTAGAGGCCTTTGCCTTGGGAAAATCACCCTACTTCTGGCAGAAATGAACCTTGTAAAACAGGTTGGAAACAAAAGTTGAAACATTGGTGTGACTCATCTCCACAATGATAATAAACACTCACTTCATTGTTCTAATTTCTTCCCTGGCATTTCTTGTGTGAAGCTACAACTTTATTCATTTAGCGGTTTTTCTTATACCACTGATTTCTGATACTCTGTCTCATCTTTTTAAAATGCTGCTTTTAGCCACACAGATGAAACATAAACTTCATATGATCATCATTTCTTTCAAATTGTCTATGAGAATGCAGCACTTAGAAATGTTGCATGATGCATTATTACATTGTCTAATATTACTATGAAGTGAACATGCCCAGTGACCAATGATCATATATGTCAGGACTTATAAAAAAATATAGGGATGATTTCTCTGTTACCATCCCATATTTCTTTCAACTGCATAAAAAGATTGGAGAGTATATGCCTTCTCAAAACTTCATACATATATGCCAACATACATGGGAGGAGGTTTTTCTAAAAATTCCTCTTCTCAAGAAAAGAATCACCTTATTTAGAAATCTTTTAAAAGTATCTCATATATATGGTTCCCTCTCAATTATTTCAAACAACTTATTTTTATTAAGAAGTTTACTTTACCCTATAATTATCTCAATCAATACTAGTTCTGGATGTTCACAAAAGATATCTTATTGAATTAATGAGAAAATAAATTAAAAAGTCAAAGAAATTTAATACAATTTGTCACTCTTCCTGGGGGATATTCTCCCAACTGCAAGTATTATTAGATGCTGCTGCAAAAAAGCCTTAAAAAACTACTTAAAATATACACACACATGCACATGGACACAGACACAGAGTACATGATTTTAATCAAACTGTGGCTTGGGATGGAATTTCCAAGGAGAACATATAATATACGTGCATTTTTAAAAGTATATAAATCAAACAATTTAGATGAGAGCAAAGATTATGCACTCTGGCAAACTGTGGCAATGACTCTGAAAGTGGTTCTATGATGGCAAAGATGCTCCTCAACAGCCTGGACAATATTGTTTTGTAAGTGTGAGAACAGACAAAATACTATTTCTACATTAACATTATTAATAAAATATGACTCTGAGTGTTATAATAAATAGATACCATATACAGACAACTCTTGTCTATAAGCCTAAACATTTGCATATTCAATTTGCTCCCCAAGTTATGTTGGTGATATTCTCATTGGGAAAATGAATGATCACCTTTTTTGAAAGCAGAGATACGTATCTTTTTTTTTTTAACTGCTATATTCCCACTGCCTAATAGAGCACCTGGAATATTATAGTTGCTTCAAAATATTAATTAATGTATGAAATATTTAGACCTCACTAGTACATAAGAAAGAAAGAAGAGGTGTCATCTTCAACTGAATCCACAAGCATAATAACCTCATGACACCCTTGTCAACAGATCCACTTTGAGATTCCTAAAGCTAATAAAACACATAGACTATCTGAATGGAAGTCATATCAGAGATCATCTAACCCAATCTCTGTATTTTACAGATGAGGAAATCAGAGCAATTAAATGCTCTCCTACAGGAGACATGGACTTGGAACTCTGAGCTTCCCATTCAATGGTACTACTGAGTTGCTCTCTTTGGGTAGTTCATCCCAGTCTGATTTATATTTCAAGTTGAAAGCAGCCAGCATCTTTTGTTTAAGAATGAGTTCTGTTGAGCAAGGCAAACACATATTAATTGGGCCCTAAGAACTGATGGATAAAGAGAGAAACGTAGAGTTTGTAATAGAAAATCCAAGTAGATGCCCTCTCTAAGTGTTCATGATCTGCTATGGGAATTAGTCACCTAATCATAGAGAAATATATTTATCTTTTTGGTTTTGACAAGCTTTCAGTCACTATTGGTGTTGGTTCCGTTGACAGCCCTGGAAGCTGTAAGGCAGAACTCCCATACCAGAGGACCAGAAGGAAAAACACACACAGGAGGTAAAGCAAAGCTTTCTTAGATGCTCAGTAAGCAGACCATGCAGTTGTGCCCAAGAAAAATCAATAAAAGTGCATCTCTTTCCTTGCATAATGTATTCTTTGTAAAATATAGATAGATAGATATAGATAGATATAGATATATAGATATATAGATATATATCACGCTATATCTCTAATAGGGATTCACAAACAGAAATAATGGGTATCTCACTAGCAGTTTTAGCAGAAATACCCAAATTTTTGAGTTTATAAAAATCCATTTGAATGCTGCTCACTTACTGTCAAAATACACAAAAATCCTCCCAGTCTTGCCTCTTTTCCTTTAATCTGTTATTTTCCTCACTCAGATTAACAGCTTCAGTATATCTTAAATTGCCCTGGAATTAGTTAACCATGCATGCTAAATTTCCAAACAGGCTTCAGAGTAGATGCATCTATCTTAAACAGCAATGCATATGTAATTGAGACCCAAGCTATATACATACAAAGCACACATATGCCTTTATAAGCCTTCAAGGAAGAATGCCACGGTCTCTAACACTGCTAATAACACACATGCCTCACCTACTAAGTGCCAGACATCCCCCAAACACTTGTATCAGTTTATATAATGCTCCTAACAACCTGGTAGTATCATCTTCCCTCTTTGTACAGATGAAGAAATTGAAGCTCAGAGAGGTGAAAGTAATTTAATAGAAGTAGTAAGTTTTGGTGGGGCCAAGATTTCAACCCAGGTAGTCTGGCTCCAAAATGTATGTTCTTAAATATTACAATGTCATTCTACAGCCCAGTTTGTCAATTGTTATTTTTACCCACTTTGTGGGCTTCTCATCTCTTTACTTTTTTTTACTTTAACAAAAACATTTCTTAATACTCTAATCTTTCAGTTAAAATTATAGTTTATATTATGTAAATTATTTCTAAGATTAAGTAAAACAATCTCTGTGCTCATAGAAAACACCAAGATTCTGATGGATCTCCCATCTGAAAGGCTCACAATATAGGCAAATGTGAAATTTCTCTAGATTCCCATATAGTTTGTGGCATTGTAAGTTTGTGGATTATTTGAGCACCAAAACCTTCTTCTTCTTTATTTTTTTTTAAAGTATCAGGGATGACTTAAATAATAAAACATGACCTAGCATGAATTATAGTATCTGAATTCATTTCTTCAACTAGTGTGTTTGTGGGCTCAAGGTTGAAAGCAATTAGGTGTGAATTATTACACCATCTTCTGTGCCCTGGACGGTTTTATGATGATTATAAAATTTTATTATTAATGGTTCACTGTTTTGGGAGGAGTTGTTAATTTAAACGTATATATTTATATTGTTAATTAATGAATAGGACAAAATTGGTTTGGTGAAATCTTTCTAGCGACCAGAAGCAGTTGAGGAGTGGAGATGTTGTTGGAAGCAGGGGTAGTAGCTGAAAGCTATGCCTGGAGAGAGACAGTGTGCTGCAGTTTGATCAATGGCTAGTAGAGTCATGGAAACCATCCTGTTCAACATTTAGGTTTTTAAACCAAGCAAAATAAGGGACTTTCCCAGGATCACACCACCAGTTACTGTCAGAGCCACATCAGCTTGGTCAATGGCAATTCAGGATCCTGGCTCCCAGCCCACTGACTCTCATTTTCAACAACTGAAGATCTGACTGAATAGCAGGGTGGGCATGGATTACATGTTTAGAAGCAAGAAGACCAGAAAAAAAAAATATAAAAAGTGTAACAGAGTTTCAGTCTAATTGGGCTAATCTGAGTGTCAAAATAATGCCCAGTTGTGTGTATAGAGAAGCTGAAAGAGAAGGAGGGGTCAGGAAACTTCCTGTTGATAAGACAGGTTGAGGAATCCAGGGTTATGATATTGAGATTGTGTAAAAGCCCGTGGGATAAGTAACGCTTTCCTAAGAATGCATTTTGTGCATGTTGAAACCAGAACTGGACAAACCAATTTACCCCAGCAACTATGGAGGTAATGATGGTGGGAGCCCAAAAACTGGTCATCCACCTCTGGACCTCCTCTTGCCATGCTTTTTAGCTCCTCTCTATCCTTCATCCCAAAATTTTCTGCTTCCTGCTCACTGAAGGGTGAAAATATTTTCTGCAACAAATTTAGTCACAAAAGAGCAATCGAAAACCGATTGGACTTTACCATGGGTCAGGCAAGAGAAAGGATGTGCAGCACTTGGTAAAGTTTTTATCAAAGAAATTGGTGATAGAAGCAACCATGCAGAACTGCTAGTACATGGAGCAGAAGTCTATCTTTCCAAGTAGCAAAACAGGGTCTCATTCCTGTTAGGATTCTCCAGGGGGGTCTGAGACAAATGTCCAAAATGAATTTGACATTGTGAACACAGGTGTATGTGTATGTATATTTTTTTCCTTCCCTTAGAACTCTAAAGGTTTGCCAGGCAAAGCCACACTGAAAGCCGTTGTCAATTCAATCTAACTGAGCAGTGACTGACAGCACCCTCTCAACTAAGCTCTTACCTATTTCTGATTGAGTTATTGCCTGGGCTCCTGGGAGCATGACCTGGTTCCTCCCAGTGTACTATTCCAGTCTCTTGATCAGAGACAGAAACAGTTCATCAGAAAAGAAATACATTTTGTAGAAATGAACATGCTTTACTTCAAGTTGACTATTGTACCCTTGCTGTTGGAAATAAATTCACTCACTTGGACCATGGCATCATCTAAATCTCTTTTTTCTAGAAAGCCAATGGCTCTCTAAGTTGAACATAATGCTTTTTCCATACCTTAAATGTTTCTCACTGTGAATTCTATTAATATCATAGGCAATTAGAAAATTGAGTAAATCACTCTACTAGGCAATACCCTGTCTTATATAATCCTATGAAAGAGACAATGTTTTGTGATGTCTCCATTTCTTCTCTCTAAGCCCCCATCCTGTGCCGACTGCTAACTCTGTTTTAGGGGAAAAAACTATTCACTAGAGCTTCAAACCCTGAAACCCTTATATCATGTCTAATATTCCAAAAGACAGCTTCTATTCACTTCCTCAAATAAAATCCCAACACTCCACATTCCCCAATACACAAAATTTCCAAAAACCCAGGATTCTTCTATTTTTGTCTCTTATTTTAGTGCAGCCTTTCATTTTTAACCAACAAGGGTGAAAACACCTCTATTATGATAAATCAAGACACATGGCACTAATAAAATGGGTCTTTCTCTCTTATTTTCAATCATTGGAACTTAGTGCTGCTAACATATTTTCCACTTGTGTCTTGATCTATGGTAACCTTTTTAACTCTGTCCTCAGTCTATTTGTTGCACTTAAATGCTATGAAAAATAGATTTCAAATAACATATAAAATTCACTACATGGTGAAATGTAAATACCATAGCTAAAAATGAACTATTCCATTAAGAGGAAAATATTCACTGCAGGCAATGGAGAAATAAATCTGTATGTTAGAGTTAGGTATAAAATACACATTATTTTACCAAAAATTCTTGGGAAAAAGCAAAGGCAGAGCAGGAGGGAGAAGCCTGTGAACTTGTATTAGCAACTACCACTCCCAGTTTTACTTGGCATTGCCTGTTCTGCTCTCCCCTTAAATTTGCAACTCTTGAAAAAGTTTTTACTGCAACTTTTCTTCACAGCATATATTTTAAGAAGAAAGAAGTCAAAAAGAGAGAAAACATCACATATTATAATAAAAAATTCAGATTATTTTCCAAAAACATATTTCCAGAAACAATCTGACCTTATCCCAAGGCTTAATTGTGACCCCTCCTCTCGTTCAATATGTTCTTATTTGGGTGGGTTAGTAAATTTTAGACTCACTGATGAACAGGGAAAACATGTTAAAGAAGCATATTCTGTTTCTTTTGTGATAATACACAATCTAAGTGTGATTAGAAAGTTGCTACACATTATTGAATTTTTAAAATATACACTTGAGGCGTTTAACATTGAACTAGGTACGTGCCTTGATAGATGATAGATAGATAGATAGATAGATAGATAGATAGATAGATACTTATGAGCCAGCTATTGCATTTAAAAATTTTCTCATACAAATCTTTGAGGTCTGGCATAATGCTATCTTTTTACAGACAGAATTGTCATTTGCTCCTGAAAGATACAGGTAGGCATTAGCAACCTGGGAATCCAGTTCAGGCACTGAGATTATTCTAGACCAACAAGATAATTTGATCTCATTCATAATGTATGTGAATTTTGGTTTCTTTCTGGTTTATCTTTACTTCTAGGATCCAACCCTTTGAATCCCAACCCCAAAACCAGGGTTTACCAGATCCCCCATCCTTCTTAGTCATGTATTCCAATTTTGTGCTCCTAATCCACAAGGTTGTCAAAAAGTACTCTCAGCCACATTTATTAGATGGGCAATCACCTGTAGGTAAAAGCTGAGCTTCCTATCTTAGACACTGGTCTCCTGGATATCAGATTAGTAATTCTCACTACCTGGTCAGCTCTCCATTGCCTTTCAGCAAAATTTTCATCCAACTTTTCTATACACCCTCATTGGAAGGGTTGGTGCATACTACCTAGGTCACGATTACATTTATACTTTAATAATATTTTCTGGGGGCGCCTGGGTCGCTCAGTTGGCTAAGCATCCAACCCTTGATTTCTGCTCCGGTCATGATGTCACAGTTTGTGAGATTGAGCCCTATGGAGCCTGCTTGGGATTCTCCTTTTCCCTCTCTCTCTCTCTCTCTCTCTCTCTGCCCTTCCCCCACTTGTGTGTGCTCTCTCGTTCTCTCTCCCCGCCTCTCTCTGTCATAAATAATAAATAAACATTTAAAATAATAATAATAATAATAATAATGTCTTCTGTATTTTTATGTTTCCAACAATGTACATGAGTTACTTGTATGATCAGACCACAAAAACTATCATTCATTTATTTGTTGTTTTTAAGTAGTATGTGAGCCTTTACATGATGAAAAATTTAAAATATTTTTCTGGGGGTGCCCGGGTGGCTCAGTTGGTTAAGTATCTGAATTTCGGTTTCAGCTCAGGTTAATATCTCCTGGTTTGTGAGTTTGATCTCTGAGTTGGACACTGACAGAGCAAAGCCTGCTTGGGATTCTCTCTCTCCCTCTCTCTATAACCCTCCCCTGCTTGCTCTTTCTCTCTCTCTCTCTCTTTCTCAAAATAAATAAATAAAATTTTTAAAAATAATGAAGTAAACGGGGCGCCTGGGTGGCGCAGTCGGTTAGGCGTCCGACTTCAGCCAGGTCACGATCTCGCGGTCCGTGGGTTCGAGCCCCGTGTCAGGCTCTGGGCTGATGGCTCAGAGCCTGGAGCCTGTTTCCGATTCTGTGTCTCCCTCTCTCTCTGCCCCTCCCCTGTTCATGTTCTGTCTCTCTCTGTCCCAAAAATAAATAAACGTTGAAAAAAAAAATTTTTTTTTAAAATAATAATAATGAAGTAAAATATTTTTCTGCACATTTATAGGTAATGACCATGCTTTTCATATTCAGTAACTTACATAGTTGGGGGAAAAGCATGCAAGATGGGCTCTGGTTACAAGAAAAGGAATTTCATCTGTTGCTCTTCTCTATATTCACCACTAGAAGTACTTCAGGGTAGAAGTTCTGCTGCATGAAATGTTGAAAGTCATTGATAATTAAAGAACTATTCACTGTGTACTCCAATCTATTTTCTACAATTCGGCCCAAGTAAAAGTTCTAGAATCAAAATCTAATGGAGTTGTTACCCTGCTTGAAACCCTAAAAAGTTCTCCCTTCCACTCTCAGTGGAAAAATCCAAATTTCTGAGCACAGTGCACATGGCCACTCCACTCTTGCCTCTTACATTCCTACCCTCCCACCCTGTGTCAGCATAGAGAACTACTTTTGAGTCTCCACAGGTTGCCATTCTCTTTTGCTCCTGGCTCTTTACACACTCCTGCTAGCAGGGATATGGCAGCAGCAAGGGCAGCTCTCTTGGACCTGGAGGCAAAAGGCACTTGCTGAGAGCAGCTACATCATTCAAACTTCCTACCTCTAGATGTTTATAAGAGATAAATCCATGTCTTAAACTTAAAATCCTGTTTAAGCCACTGTACTGTAAAGCCTATTTGTTACCAATAGTAGCCTAAATTCTAAGTAACAGGAAACTTTTTCCCCACATTTCTCATTCCTCAGGTTTCCAATGAGTTGTCACTTCTCCCAGGAACTGTTTTCTGTTTCCTTACACAGGTCAGGTGCCTCTCACAGTAACGCCACCACAGGGCACACCACTTGTATTGAAACTTGTCTGTCTCCAACACTAAGCTGCAGTCTCTAAGGTCAGAGATTGTGCTTCTCCATCTTTGTTTCCCAGCACCAAACACTGGGCCTGGCACATAATAAACACTAAGTAAATATGTTCTGAATTAATGCAAGATCAAGGAAGGATTACAAAGCCTAACTCCACATTATCAAAAGTCTGTGAAAAGTGATTACAGGATGGGTACCCTTGAAAATGCCCATTTTTATTTATGGACAAATATAGATGGGAGTTTTGGAGAGAATTATACCTCTTTGATCACCAGTTAAAAATTGGAGATATTTATAATAAACTACACAGTGGCATATACAATATGATTTAGCTTCTCCATTCTTCCTGAACCCTACTTTCAGATATCTTGGCCTCTGAGACAAACTGAGATTTACTACCATTAGATTTATTCCTTTGAGCTAAAACAGAATTTCTCTGAAAAGACTGCCAAAATGCAAATACGTTAAGAGACTTCAAACCATTAACACACATATGTCCCTTCACCAGGATTAAATATCAGAATGCATAGAAGATATCAGGACCTTCAGGAAAGGAGACAGAGAACTGGATGATTTTGTTAGGAAGAAGAGATTGGGACAAAAAGATATCATACGTGCTCCAATGTCTGTGCTAACGTGTGAAGAGGGCACAGAGCATTAGGAAGCACTGGCTCCTACAGGGAGCAAGGAAGTGTCTAGAAGACAGGCTGGGAGCCAGCAGACCAACCTGGTACACTGTATTATTTATTATTTGTCTTGATAGATTACATTAGAGGTTTCTGCTGTTGTTTTCCTTAGGCAGAATTACTCAAATGGTCAGATTATATTCACTGAGCCAGCATCTCATAGTTTCTTTGTTGAAGTCATTTGTCTTGAAACAAAAGAATCTTCATTTTTATGCCCAAATAGGTATACCCTAGCGGCCTCTTGAGATCAAAGGGAGAAATCACTCAAGCCCTTAGCTGAAGGGAGCAAACCAGATACATGTTATGATATATCCCAGAGAATCCTCTGGGGGCTTCTCCTGATTCTGCCTTCCTATGATGACACGTTCAACAAGAACAGAAACTCACGCCAAACTTAATGCATTTTTATGACCAGAATTGAAACAAGAGTGGCAAATGTCTCTCATTCTTTTATACTGGGTCATGACTGTAATCTCATGGCCCTGCTCAGATGTCAACCTCTTGACTGGAAGGGCAGGTAGATGATACAAGAGTTCATTCTTGTTCCACCTCCAATTTGTTCACTGCAAAGTGAAGAGGGGTGTCTCCATCATAAAACAAGGCATGTGCCTCTCTTTTTGCATTTGACTCCCAGTGTGGACAGGAGGGTGGACGGAGTTGACCTTCCCATGCTTTAATCTATCTGTCAAGTTATTTCTAGAGCTTCAGGTCCTGTGATGTGCACACGTGCATGCGCGCACGCACACACACACACACACACACACACACACACACACACACACTCTCCAATAACAATCACAAGCATATTTAGCCACTAAGTATGCTATTTGTCAAATGCAGCTCTCCTGGGACTTAAAGCAAATAGCATCTCCAAAGACTGGTTTATATGTACCCTAATCTGAAATCTTATTCTGAATAGTTAACTGAAGAAAAATTTAAATAAACTTGTTGTAGAAATGAGATATAATGTCACATATTTTTCTGAGAATGAAGGATCGTATAAGTCTATGGAATTGACTAATGGTCCTTATTTCATGCAAAATGGCACAAATATCATACTTTGGGATAAAAGGCTGCAGCACTGGGGTTCTTAACCTTTCCATGTCACAAAACCACTTTTAAAGCTATGGACACTTTCTCCAAAATTATAAACATACCCAGACAACTTTCTGTATTATATCAAGGGCTTTATTACTTTACAATTTGTACTCTAATGGTAACCATATATTTTCCAAAAATTTGATTTCACTCTTGGTCAAATTCTGTCAACAATGACTTTACAGTTTAATTTCAGTTGCTTCTTTTATCCTGAGATTTTTTTCTGTTTGAAAAAAAATAGAGAAATGACCACTTTCTTGATATAAAAATGCTGAGCACATAATTATGAATGGATGAATAGATGGATGAAGAAAGAAAGAATGAACAAAGGGTTGTAATTGTAACCTATAGTATCATTTGTTACCAAACCATTGCCAGAATGTCAATATAAATATAAGAATTATAGTTGATTTCTCAAGTGTGTTTCTGTGTTCTAAGTCAAAATGGAGTTTTTCACATATTGTTCAGAAAACTTCTAGAACCTTTTCCTCAGAGGTTCTGATCCATTTTATTTAAAACATTTCATGTAACTGGGCTGTAACCCAGGGACATTCTATCACATGGAACACATCCTTTTGCTGACACATCATGGAGAATGACTACCACACTGCTAGTCCTAAGAACCTGAGCCTTTCATTGCTCAGATATGCAAATCTTGGCTCTTATCTAGAAACAGAAGACAGAAACACATAGTATCACATCATAGACAAAATGTCAGTATGCTCTCAAGATTACTGAAAACAAAAAGCCTTCTTGACCAAGATTGCTGGGCCTCCTTCCTTATTCACTGGACAAAGATTTATAGAGCACCTCTTCAGCATAAGTTCCTAAGCTAGACCTCTACAGCACTTGCACTCTTGCAAATCCAAGCAGAATTCCCTGGTGAGCTCAGTCTGGTTGGCATCAGATGGGAATTACAGCCAAGTGAATTCTCCATATTGTAACCCTATTATCTCTCTCTCCCTCCATCTATCTCTCCTGCACTGTGCATGGTTGGGCCTTATGGAAAGTTATCATTTGGATGCAAAACAATTATCCTAAAACAGTTAGCCAGAGTGGTCTGGACACACAGATTTATCTTCCCTCTCCTTCAGTGAAGAACATCTATCTTCCATGACCTCTTGATTACTGAAGCCTTCAGAATATATTCTTTGGTCTGTGACACTGTGCTCAGTGCTGGGCTGAGCATTAAATATCACCCTCTATGATTAATTGGAAGTTAATTAAATCTATCACTGAAACAATGGGAAGGCAATGAGCTATGTAATCATTGCAATAGTAAATGAAATGATGTACAGGTCTCTCCGTCTCGCTTATTGACAATGATGGAGGGGTGGCAGGCCTCAGATGCCTAGCAAGGCTTGCTGCCTGACCTCACAGGCGGCTCTAACTTTCACAGAGCCCAGGGACAAGGCAACTAGAAGCGTGTTCTGACCACCTCTGCTGAATGGGAGAGCCCCACTTCCTGAGGCCTCCAAAGTGTCCTTGTCAGGGCCTTTCTGTCTGCAATAATCAGTGAGATAAGGTATGGGAAAGGCTGACTGGACGGAGCAAATACTGGTCAGAGCAAAAACAGTTCGGTGAAGCTCCAGTTTCAAATTTCAAGGGCCCTTCAAATGCAGTGAATAGAATGCATGTCTATTGATCACTGAATGCTTTTCTCTGTATTTAAAAGTTCAGAATTTGCAAACTGCTTTCACAGACCTAAGGGCATTTGGCCCCAGAAGCCCTCATCAGATGGGAGAACCGTGAAGCAGCGAGGTTAAGTGGCTTGCCTGAGTTCATATAACTGGTCAGGGTTTTTTTTATTAAGTTAATTTATTTATTGGGGGTGGGGGGGCGGGGGGGAAGAGAGGGCACATGAGCAAGGGAGGGGCAAAGAGAGACAGGGAGAGAGAGAATCCCAAGTAGTCTTGCTGTCATCACAGAGCCTGATACAAGGCTTGATCTCAAAATAGACATGGGGAAAGCTAATCAGAAACTAAACTGGCAGAGCCAGGCCTAGCCAAATCCTTAGTTCCTGTTTCCTAACTTGACTTAATCTGTGGATGTGAGGACCCAGAAGGCCATGAGGTTTGGAAAGGTAATCCTAAATTGCCAGATTGCCCCTTGAATCCAGATTGGCACACTTCAGCATTTGGAACAAATATTACTTTGTACCACAGGGTAGCCATCCAGATATTAATTTCCTTTAGTCTTCTTGGGCTGCCATAACAAAACACCATACATGGGTGGTTTAAACAACAGAAATTTATTTCTCACAGTTCTGGAGGTTGGATATCTGAAATCAAAGTGCCAGCAAGACTGTATTCTGAGAGTTATCTTCCTAACTTGCAGAGACCTGCCTTTTTTCTCTCTTCACATGTCAGGGAGAGAGAGAGAGAGAGAAGGAAAGAGAGAAAGAGATAGATGTCCTTCTCTTCTTAGAATGCCCCAGTCCCCAGCAGATTAGGGCCCTACTCTTAGGAGCACATTTCATCTTAATTACCTCCTAAAGAGTCTACCTCCAGATACAGTCACATTGTGGGTAGGGCTTCAACATACAAATTTTAGGGGGACACCATTCAGTCCATAGCATAATTTGAAAGTATATTTTTAAAGCTATCACTCAAGAATTATAAATTAGGATAACCTCTTTAAACTCTAGTCACCCAATATTTTAATTTCTTTTCTTTTGCTAAATGTCACGCAGAAGAGCATGTTCAGTCCTCAGAATTAACTTGGAATTCACCCTCCCCTTCTTTCCCTTCCATCCCTCTTAATGGGTCAAGCCCCAAGTTCTGGTGGCATGCCTCTTCTATTTGAGGAGGTTTGGTCCTGGAGGAGGTCTGTCCCTACCTTCTCAGATACACAATGGGTGTCAGGGGAGAGGAGATAATTATCAGTGTGCCATGGTTCTCATGGACCCAAGGGACCCTTAAAACGACTAAGGCATTATTTGGGGATCAATTGAAAACAAATTAATTGAATAAAGGTCCCTTATCACAGTACTGAAGTTTAATATCATTTAGTGGAAAGATGTTCAGGTGAACTTCTTATCAATGGTAACCAGAAAAGATATGCATCCCACAAAGGCATTTTTCTTTCTCTTTCTCCCCCTCCTGCTGACACACAATCTGGCCCATCTGCCTAACATAGTCTACACAAATATCCAGGGCTTTAGGAAATATCACATTGGATCTGAGCACAAAGTTTGGTCCTATTCCAGCTCCTCTCAGGGAAATCACTGGCTCACATGTAGTACAGTGGCTATACAGAAACCAAATCAAAGTCCCATTCAAAAAGAGAGTCTAAAGAAGCAAGGGGTGGGGCGCCTGGGTGGCTCAGTCGGTTGAGCGTCCGACTTCGGCTCAGGTCATAATCTCGCGGTCTGTGAGTTCGAGCCCCGTGTCGGGCTCTGTGCTGACAGCTTGGAGCCTGGAGCCTGTTTCAGATTCTGTGTCTCCTTCTCTCTCTGACCCTCTCCCATTCATGCTCTGTCTCTCTCTCTGTCCCAAAAATAAATAAACTTAAAAAAAAAAAAAAAAGAAGCAAGGGGTGAGCACACCTGCCTCAGGGCCTTTGCACTTATTCTTTCTGCTTGGAGCAACCTTCCCTAAATACCTGGATAGCTCTTGTCCCTACCTCCATCAAGCCTTTGTTCAAATGCACTCTGATCAAGTTGGGCTTTCTCTGACCATACTATCAAAATGGTGCCTCCTTTTAGCTTATCACTTTCAAACATCTTACCCTACTTTCTTTTTCCTTCTGAATATTAATCACTGCTTAATGTTATTCATTTACTTATTTTCTATCTTCTCCTCTTAAAATTTCAACTCTATGAAGTCACAGACTTTGCCTGTTTTCTTTTTTATCTTTTTATTAGGTGCTGAATGAATTAATGAATGAACGAACAAACTTAGAGGGTAAAGTCAAGGACAGTCAAAAGGTCAACATCACAAGGCCAAGCCAGCTATGGAAGCAGAGGATATATGAATGTATCTGAGATCTATTACAAGCTGTACACTTCAAGTTACTAGTTTAAACTTCCTGGACCAGAGTTTACTTATCTTTAGTGAGTGCACACAGGACTTTATTTCCAGTTCTAACATTCTATGAGCTATGAGATGAATTTTAAAATGATGATGTAACATACTGTCAGTCTCAGGTGTCCTGGTCTTGAGCCTGCTAGAAGGAGCCAGGCAGAGATAGTTGAAACAGATGTTTCATGACCATTTTTTGAGTTCCAGATTTTTTTAAGTTGAAGAGCCAGTATGAGCTATCACAATTCCCTCAACATAGTGGTAACTAAAATTTGATGCTGTTATCTTTATCTTGAGTCTAATCCTGTGTTTTCCCCAGATATTCACCTTCTTAGTCTTTCATAAAAACAAAAACAATGAGTTTCTCATAAGCTAAGCAAATAAATAAGTACAATCTAAAATTCTATTTAAGAAAAATGAACAGTATTAAAGAGAGAAAAGAAAGCTGAACAAAGAATTTCCCTGGAAATATTTTACATGGTGCAAATGGCATCAAAACATCAAAAAGATAAATAGAGATGGCACATTTTAGCTCAAAAATACCTTGGGCTAATAGAAGGGTATAATTATGTTATCAATGTCACTTCCGGTCATGACTTAGGGTATTATAGCCAAGAGAATATTACTAAAATAATTGGAGAAGTTTTGTTTACTTATTTAGCCTATTGACTTAAAGACTCTGGGCAAATGTACAAAATACTCATTTGAATTGCAAATTGAATCCATCAGCTAAAGTTCCATACTTTTTAAAGTCAGATCTGGAAACACAAGCCATTAATTCATAAATAGTCTTATGTAGAGTATATGAATTAGCCTATCACAAAGATAATGACATAACATTATTGAACAACATAAAATAACTTCCTTTTATTTTCCCATAATGTCTAAGTTCCAGGTTTCCTGGCTCTCTCATAATGCCTGATGGTGCCGCAGGACAAATACGTGTGAATTGCAGTTGCAGTATGAAAAGTGACTCCGGAAAAGGCGTGTTGGAGCTTTCAGGCTGATTCCCTGTCAATAGCCTCTACATCAAACTGCCTCAGTGTCTAGGTCAAGCAATGCTTTCCAGAGATGCCGGCACTGTCCAGTCAATGCAAGATCTGAACACTCAGATGTGCATAGTTGGTCTCTTACATCAGGCCCAGTAACAATGATCTGCTTGGGGTGGGAGGTGCACAGAAGGAGGAACCGACCTAATGTTACTTTATTGTGAATTTGTATGCTCATAATGGCCTTTCACAGAGAAGTGGAACACTTCAGGGTTGATTCTAGTACTGATCTGTAGGAGATGGATGTTTCCAGTCGGCCCCATCTCATGGTGCTATGACGAGACACAGGGGTTCTAGCTGACAAAAGCATAGGAGTTAGAGAACTTACTATGTAACCAAGCATAACTCCTTCAAAATAACTAGAGGGGAAGCAGACACATTTGCCCATGTCCAAAGCAAATCCTGCAGCCTTCAAGGGTAAAACAAACTTTGGCAGCCTCTATATTCAATCCAGTTAAAACAGAATTATCACGCTATTTGACATTGTGTAGCCTCTGTATTAAATAAAGAGGCAAAGAGGAGAGGATTGCATTTTTCACTTTCACTAGCATAAATGAGCATGCTGTTGCACAGAGTAGGAATCTAAAACAGTTTGAGTCATCACTTTCACAATGGTATTTGTTTTGTGATCTTGATTTTTTGTCTAAGGTTTGAGTTCATTTATCCGAGAATAACCAATAGAAAAGTAGAAATTTGGGTTAAACAGCATTTTTTTCTGTTTGATGCCCAATAATTACCATGACTGGATTATTTGATCAGACTGACACAGGCATTGAATGTCACATTGACATAGCCATAATCTGCTATCTTGATTCATTTATTAAGAAAATAAAGAGAACAAGTGATCTCCATGCTTTCTTTCAGCTATACAACATTTGTGAGGCCTGCAATCACTTTCAACCTTCATATTTTTCACAGACGTTAATTTTCTCAGATATTGACAAGTAAGAGAAGGTGATTAAGAGAAAAAGGGCTTTGAAGGCAGACAGCTCTGAGTTCAGACACTGACATGTCACGAATTAGGTACATAGCCTTGAGCAAGCTACTTGGCCTATTAGAGACTCAGTTTTTTCATCTTGAGCATGGGATGATAATATAGCTATATCATAGGACTGGGGTGAGAAATAAATGAGAGAATACAGATAAAACAGCATAGGGCTGGAAGTGTAATGAATACTCAGTAAATGTTAAGTATTTTCATTTAAAAAGGCCTTTAAATGACAAAAACAAAGCAAAAAAATATCATCTTCAGATATTGTTTCACAAGTTTGTATTTTAACTTGGGAAGAGAAATAATGTTCAAAGAAATTACCATTGAATACATAAATAGATTCTCATGGAAAGTTACTATCTTCATGGAATGAAAGATGAAGGTCTGTAAAATATTCCTTCTATGAAAACATTAGACAATGAAAGCTTCCT
Organism: Herpailurus yagouaroundi; assembly: GCF_014898765.1. Classification (NCBI taxonomy): domain Eukaryota; kingdom Metazoa; phylum Chordata; class Mammalia; order Carnivora; family Felidae; genus Herpailurus; species Herpailurus yagouaroundi. The sequence goes on along the minus strand of NW_024412376.1, from coordinate 98,967,182 downwards.
CAGCCTGCCTCTCACTTCGATCTCAGGAAAAATTGCAAATGCCCAATTATGGGAAGTGGAAAGCAATCAACTTTCCTGCTCCTGAGTCAGTTAACTAAGAGCATTAAAATTCCTTCACAAAAGCCCCTCTTCCCAATAGCTGACTAAACTTTTAGATCCTGCCCTCAGGGTGATGCAGACTAATGCCGGCAATGCAACAAGTGCAGACTCAGGAAGTGAGTTTTGTTTTGTTTTGGTATTTTGCTTTGCTTTCCAATGTCAGTAGAAAATTCAGATCAAACATGATCTTATTGTGAATTTTTAAAACTCTCTACCATTCACAGCATCACTTCTAAGATGGTTCCAAGGACGTGCTGTCTTGCTATAGGCCTGCTGGCTTTTAACCCATTATATCAGTATTCATGGCATGTTGGCATCAGGTGTGCTCAGTGGGCACCTGAGAGAGCTGGGTCATGGCCGAAAGCACTCTCGGTCACTCTTCCCACAGGTGTTTTCTGCAGAGGTTGGAGTCAACAAACAGAATATTTGATTTAATAAACCTCTCGCTTTATGAGACATGTTTTTTTTTAAATTATTACCCTCTCATTTTATTTCTAAAATCAAGCAAAGTCAGATTTGGGCTTTCTTTACATTGTGGTGGGGCACAAAGTAGGAGTCAGGAAGACCTATGTTCAAATTCTGGCTCTTTGCATTGAATGCATAGTTTGTACACTGGGCATGTGATTTCTCTTTCTGAGCCTCAGTGTCCTGAGATTATAATGCATATAAAGTGATTAGCATGGTGCATAGTTGTAGCAAACAATGAAGAAAGATTTGTTCTACTATCATATTACTACTACTATACAGTCTAAAAAGGAAAAAACAAAAAGAAAAAAACTCATCTAACCTGTTCACAAAGCTGGTCCCAAGTAACCTTTCATATGGCTTATTATTTTTTTTCAAGTTGGTCTTAATTAAACAGGTTCTTGTCTTAGAGATAGTACTCAGAGACTGGTCTAAGGAAGAACCAAAGAGATTTACTCTCAAATACATCTTTACAGCTTCATCACCATAATACCTAAGCATTCATGTGGACAACATCATTTCATCATAAATGAGAAGGTCGTACTATTGAACTGTAATCCATCCATTGATTTATGGTCCCAAGTTCCTCCAAGGATTTTCACAAATGCCTGTGACGTTTCCTAGTGCTGGACTTTGCATTTGGATCTGTGATTTAGATGACAGATGTGTGAAATCATATGTAGCCAGACAAATCCCGGGTGATAACACATTTGAGGGGGCTCAAGCAGTGATGGATTAAGGCCCAATCAACCAGATCAGCTAATCTGAGCCCTCCTCAGTGACACTGGCCCTGATGCTTTAAAGGGGCACCCCCAAATAAATTACTTTCCAGAAATAATACTTTCTGCTCTGCATCTGATCTTACAGTATTTCCTTTTCCACAATAAGTCCCAAAACCACTGGACAAACCCTGCCTGTTTCTGGAGAATAGATTATTATGTCTGGGATTAACATTTGCCTCTATTGACTGCTTAACTTTACTTGTAAAATCTCATATTCCAAGTAAAAATGGGATTATTAATATGGACAGTTTGACTGATAATAACCATTTTTGAAAGTCTGACAAAAGCAGAAGCTGCAAAACCAAAGACTTAATAAAAGCTTCTTAGATGCTAAAGAGTTCATTCCAAAGAAATCCAGCAACTCACATTCAGATGATACATAAAATCAAGACTTTCCTAGGAAGAAGCTAATATAATAATTTGACACTGAAGCCTTTCTCAAGAGTGAACCTTATGGCACCATGTATAGGCTTACTTTAAAAATAGATTATCCCACATATATTTTTATGGAATTAGGAAGGAGACAAGAAAAATCACACTTTAGCATAACAGTAAAGAAAGAGAACAAAAGACAAGCAGCTATACTAAAAGAAAAAGCAGAGAGTGTTCTCAGCTCCTGCAAGAGGATCTCTCTAATGCTGTTCAGTCCATGCACCACCTCAAGAGTGCTCCCATTCAATTTCATAAAAGTCAGGCTTGAATGCTTTACTATTCCATCGTTTCTCTAGGCCTCTCACTTGATTTTTGCTCTCAGAATCAACTTTAGACATTTTTTTCCTCTTTGATTGTTGTTTAAAGTGTTATCTAAAATGGGTCCCTGCAGCTGCAGGCCTCTATGCAAGTCTGTGCTGCATGCCTTGAATACTCAAGAAATTATTTGTAGTAAGGATCCGATGTCATTCATTATGCAGTGGGAGAATGAGAAGCAAGTAAGTTTATATGTCTCTATCTTTGATTTTACCTTGTTCTTGACTTGTTTCCTTACCTGAAATTTTTTTACTACCCTGAAACTTCTCTATGCTATTGTCCTTTGAACCAGGTTAAAGATGACATTCCACTCAGCCTAACAGTCTAGTAGTTCACTAATCCAAATCCCCCTTTGAAACAGGCCTGCCTCCTAGCAATTTATTTTCTTTGCAGAACTGCATCAAAACAAGCTTTTAGCAATGTTTCAAATGGTAGAACAAAACCTCAGAAGCTGATTTGTACCCTGCCTCCCTCATCCACTCTTCACACTAAAAACAAAACAAAACAAAAACAAAACACGGCCACTAGTGTAGCTATGAGCATAAGAGGGTATGCTGGCCCATATACTCCAAAGCAATCAGAGTCAACTAAACAGAAATCAGGAAGGGGCAAGAATATAAAGCATTCTCATCTTGTCCACTTTGCCAGTTTCGCCTCTATTTTCAGGACTCTTTCTTTACGGACTTCTTGGAATTCATAGGAAGACAGATATCGGTATTCTTCTGAAACAATTATTAGGGAAAAAAAGTAGTGACTGGGAGCAAGAATAACAATGTGAAGGGAACAAAGGTAAAATTCATAACTCAAGTAGAACTACTCAGATTAATTTGGGGGGTGGGGGGAGGGGAATATTATTAACTGATCCAGCGGTCTGCAAACTACAGACCAAGGGCCAAACCCAGCCTGCCACCTCTTCCACATCCATTGGTCTACTCATTGTCTCTAGCTGCTTTTGTTCTACAATGGCAGAACTGGGTCTTTGTGACAGAAAAAGTATGGTACACAGAGTCTAACATATTTATTATCTTTTCAGAAAGATATTTATTATTTTTTCAGAAAAATTTTGTTAGTCTCTAATCTTCAGCCAATGACCTATATAGTATTTAGAAATTACATTTGCATACTCAATACTCTTACAATCTTTGAAAGCTTTACATATTAAAATTCACCTATCTATGTTTAATATATTAGGGAAAGGGGCGCCTGGGTGGCGCAGTCGGTTAAGCGTCCGACTTCAGCCAGGTCACGATCTCGCGGTCCGTGAGTTCGAGCCCCGCGTCAGGCTCTGGGCTGATGGCTCGGAGCCTGGAGCCTGTTTCCGATTCTGTGTCTCCCTCTCTCTCTGCCCCTCCCCCGTTCATGCTCTGTCTTTCTCTGTCCCAAAAATAAATAAACATTGAAAAAAAATTAAAATAATAATAATAATAATAATAATAATAATAATAATAATATATTAGGGAAAGAATGCATGGGAAGGGGGGGACTGTACCTGCACACGTTTTGGAGGGTGCCCTAAAATGAAATATATAAAACATGTTTGCTAGGAGAGCTTCTTGAATACTCAGAGGGTTAGCATATACAGAGCATCAATGGTGTAATCATGGAAAGATTCAACTTGAAACCAAGAGCTAGAAGATAGAGTCCCGGTTATATCGCCTTGGACAAGTCATTTAGCCTCCCTTCCCTCACCTGCGTAGTGGGAATTCTGATGCCTGCCTCCCAAGGTTGTATAAATCAAATGGAATTACCTATATGTGTGTAAATCCTTTGTTAAGCTGTAAATCACACAGATGTTAAGTTGTTGTTTTTGTGCAGTGCCCTGAATGCTTTCCATGTACACGGTATTCTGCACAAGTATATCTCAGTGGACTGATTCATGTAGTTAGAATTTTCCCTTAACATCCCTTGCCTCCTCCACCCCACCTTCATGAGTTCTCTATATTTATCAAAGCACCATTTCAAAGAAAGCATCCCTTCAACTTGAGAAGTCTAAAACCAAGGATCAACACGTAAGATCCTCAGTCCAGGTCCATGTCTGGAGGAGTCATTTCAAAATAATCTTCATAGAAGTTTGCCATTTTCTCCCACCTACTATTTGTAGTTCATCTCATGGCATTTCTATACCTGACATTTCCTCTCTTAGCTGCAGCTCCATTCATACCTGTCCCTCCTCACACCCTCTCTCCCCACTCTCCTCTTTCAATTCCACCCCAGTCCCCTTTGATCCTTTTCTCATTTCTAATTCTGAAAGCCCTTTGAGAAAGGGGGAGGGGAGGAAAACAAAAGGTTAATTTTCTCCAGCCTGCCCAGGCCGACTTAATGTAACAGAAGGCAGCAAATTGTATTGATTTAGTGACATGCAACTGTCCAGAAAGAGCTATTTATACATTATTCAGGACAAACACTGTCATAATGGACAAACAGCAGCAGCATCTGGGATGTTAATGTCTACAAATAAGATTATTCTTTGAAAGGATTAGGATGAAGCATTTTGTGTAATTAGATTTCTCCGTTTCAGGAATGAATTGCCTTTTAGCAGTAAAAGCTGTCACTGAGGGAGCCATTAGCTCCTTATAACTGAATTAAATGCATAATTAGTGACATGATCACATTAGGATTTGTTTCATTTTTAACTAATCTGAGGGGGGGGGGGGAGGGCCGGGGGAACGCTGGGGAGTGGAGGCGGTGCCATTTCCAGGTCACTGCGGCCTTCCTCAGCTGGGATAGGCCTCAGCTGGTGTGCTGAAGTTGGTAAAAGTCAGGCGTGTGTGAATCAGAGCCCAGGCCTCGCCACGGCGACGGCCGAGCTATTCATCACTGGGTGGTGGGTGACAGTGACTGATGGGCTAGGCCCGGGCCTGGCACTTCACCAGTGCAAGAATCATACGAGCCAGGGAACAGAATGACAGCTGGAGCGCTGTGTCAAGTGGTGGAGAGACCAGAGCTATTAATAATGTGTGCCACATGATCTCGGCCGCAAGAAAACAATGACTTAGACATTGGTGAGAATAAAGATTTTACATTTAGTCCAGGGGTGACTCTTCTCCCTGGCACTTGTAGAATAAATCGCTATGCAATCAGCATGTATGAAAATCAGGCAATGCATATATTAGAGCCCAGCCAGTGAAGGAGGGGACAGGGGTGGGGATTTAAAAATCCGTGCATTGGCTATATATGCTGTTAATCCCATGCTCCTGACATTTCTGCAAATGCCTTGAGGTAGAAGGAGAGAATAAGTAACAAGACAATGAGGAGGGCCTTCATGTTTACTCACTCACTTGATCCTTTCTGCGTGTCTTTGCTGAAAGTCTACTATCCTCAGGGCATTGTTAGGTACTGTAAGAGGAATGAAGACGCATGGGGCATTGTCTCTGCCCTCAAGGAGCTTAGCAGAATTCAAACGGAGCTGAGACACCAAATACGTGTTGTTGCAATGCACTGACATTTTATTTGCTTTGAATGACCTCTAATTTTGTTTCTTAGTCTGAAAGTTAGGTTGAGAAGAAACGAGCAGAGTAACAAAGGAAGCTTGGTAAGGATACTTCCGTTTAAATTGCATATACATGACTCAATAATGTACATGATTTAACACCAGTAATGGCAGCACTAGGTAATGGTAACCTGGGGGAGATAGCAGTTGTTGAGTTTATGAAGAAGGAGCTCACTCCTGGCTTGGACAGAGCACTCTATTACTAGGGGAACTGACAGTTGTTGGGCATTAGGTTCTGGATGATTTCAAGTTTCTAGCAGTAGTAATGGAAGCTTCTCCAAGGAAGACAGAAATGGAGAGCAACTAAAATGCTCCAGTCCTTCAAAAACTCATCCTTCTTCCCCACCACTGAAGCCTATACCATAACTTCATTTAGAGATCCGTGATGATCAGAATTTACCAGCCCACGGTCATCTTTTGACAGAGTCCACCTTGAAGCCAGAAGAGAAATTAGAATCTAACAATTAGACGAATACCCTTTCAGACCTAAATGCTCAGGATGCTGCGATTAAGATGTGCTGTTGCAGAAAGAAAGACTTTAACTCATGCTTGGTAAAGACAGTTGTAAGGATATGTCACTGGTAAGCATGATGATTCAGTAAGATGTTCTTTGTGCCCTCCAAAGAGATGGTTTGAGTTCTATTAAACTCTGTTAACCTTTGCTGTACCAGAAACAGACCACATCAAATCACCTTAACTAACGGCTTCAGCAAAAGTCAACAAAAGAGAAGAAAGTAAAATTCTTATTTCTTAAAGTTATCATTGATAGAACTTAACTTTTAAAACAGACTTTTGTGAATTACTTGAGAAAATATAGAGCTTTCATGATGTTATGCCTAGAAAATGTATGTAAAAATTCACATATAACCTTTATATATTGGTGAGCATTAAGATTTCCTGTTCTTTGAGGCAAATATTGACCTTGACTTCACCTCGGTCAATATTTACCTCTCAGGTCAATAGATCTTGATGTTCACCTCAACAGAAGTCAATATCTACTTATTATCTCATTTCTATCTGTCAGGTAGCAGTGTGTAATCAGTAATGTGAATTTTCTTCCCTTATGCATTTCCTGAGGTTAAGATGGGATTAATTTTGGACCTTATCCTTTCCATTTGCTAAATACCTTCCCCCCACAGGAGTGAACAGAAGTTTTGTACAGAATATTAACTATGTATTTTCATCTTCTTCCCTTGCTTGGTCTCTGATACCCATCCCAAATTAAGGTAGCACATGGGTAGGATAAAATGTTTTCATATGAGAACTTCATTCATTTACTGAACAAGTATTTATTGTCCATCATATATCTGAACCAGGCTACATCTGGCATATAGTTGGGATATAGGTAGACATGGCCCATGCCCTCAAGAAACTTACTGTCAAGTGCAATACTTTCCAAATCCCAATTTTGGGGAAGATGTCAGGCAGGCTGCAGTAGCATCACTAGAAGAGTGTTTAGGGTCTTTTTGTTTGGTTTTGTTTTTAGGGAAATTATCATTTTTACAAAGAGCAGCCACATACCCAATGGTGTTCTGGTGAACAGGCCTTTATAGGAAAAAGGAAAAAAGCCCCAATTTGTTGCATTTTCTGACTTCTATGGTATAAACACTCTCTACCAATGTGAAATCACTGGTTGGGAAAAGATGCACAGAATCACAAGCAAGTTCACACTGGCTCCAGCAGAGCACTGCTACCCTTTGCTTAGTATTACCCACTGTTAACACTTTACCCTCTTTGATTTGTTATTGTTGCTTTACTCTCCTCCTCCTCCTCCTTTTTCTTCTTTCTTTCTTCTCTGCATAATATTTTGGGGAGGGGGGCTTTTTAAACACAGATTCCAAAACCCCAAATCAGGAGAGCTGCAGTGAGATTCTGGATGTGATAAAAATTCCACAGGTGATACTAATGCATGCCCAGGCTAAGCAAGAGTGGCGCATTCTAGTAGAGCTAATATAATTTCACTTACTCAATTTTGAAATTTGGAACCTTTATAGATTCCACCTTGACCTTTATTCAAGAAAGAACCAGATGAATTTTCCTGGACTCTTCTTGCACCATGCCATGGCACCACAGCCTTCTATCCACCTGGCTTTAACGTTTGGTTGGGCACAATCTACCCCTTGACTGATTATTCTCTATAAAATCTGATTTGAACTTTTCCCTCTTCACTCTATTCATGTAGAAAAATTACTTCAAAATGCTCTGTACCTACTCAGAGTAAACTGTGTAAAATGAAAGTAGTACATAAAGGAATAAGATATATTGTACTCTTCAAATGATCAAGGAATCCCTTTTAAGTCATTGATAAAGAACTTTAGATGGGCGTTGACATTTTTAATGCTTGTTAATTTACTCGTGGGAATGCTTTTCTGGATAAATTTAGCTGCTAAGCCCTGTCTTAATGTATACAGTTTCAGTAACAGATCTATTTACCAGAGAGCTCAAACTGTAACTTTTGGTTGACAAAATTCAATTGCAGACTTTCTCCATGAGAGTACTCAACCACAACCTAGTGATGTATACACTGTTGCGATGAAGCCACTGTAATGTGAAGCAGTGCTGATCTGTAAACATCTTTATCTTGCCAGATAGATGCATCCTTTGAGTTTCAGGACTGGACCATCATGCGCAGTCAAACTGCTTTGCAGGAATTCCTGGGAGCAGTACAGTTTTGAGGAAGAACAGAGGTTGACTCTTCCAAAAGTCTTGCCAGCAATCCACTTACTAGCGAGGTCATCTCCAACAAGTTACTTAGACTCTTTGACTCTCCATTTGTTCATTGGTAAAATAAGAGCAATAATAATATGCACCTCACATTTTTGTTGTGAAGATTAAGTGAGGCATCATAAATCAATTACCTAACAAAGTCTGATGGATAAAAGGACTGTAATAGATTTTATTTCCCTTCCTTCTGCCTACTACCACTGCAACTACCACCCATATCATGATCACACTGATGGTAATATTGTACATATATTTTAATGTTTCACATATATGTGCACACACACTCATGTACACACAAATATATAAATATATTTTATAAAGTGGAGTCTCAGAAATGAAGAATGATGAAGAAATGGCAATGGTAATGATGACAATGATTTAAAAATGAGAGAGAAAGAAGATGAGTAGTAAGGGGAGCTTACAGCAATAAAAAAAAAAAATCATGTTTGTAATTGACGAACGGAATCATTGCTTGGATAAAAAGTGTGTTACAAAGTTACCAGAATGGCTTAATATTGGAATACTAAAGAAAACAGAGATCAGTCTTGTTTTTTGTTTTTTTTTTTTTAGAAAAGTGGTGAATTCTATTTGTTTACTTACAAAAAACCTAGACAATAAATTTTTTATCTAGGTAAAGACTGACTTTATGAAAATTTAAATCTCCAGGAAACAACCTGAAAAGATTTCTCAAGTAGCGAGGGTAAGGATGGCCAGTTGTGAACACCAATAAACTGAAAAGCTTTCAAGTTGTTTTCATGCTGACACCTCCTAAGAGGAAGGGCTAACATAGAAATGTAACTTTTATGAACTGAAATTTACATTCATTCACAAATATAGTAATACTATTTATACTTTCCAGAGACAGTCTAATATTTATGTATACTCACTTGGTATGGTTTATGTTTAAAGTTCAGTATTGAGCTCCAAACCAAATTCTGCAAAGAAACTCCCTAAAACCTACAACTATCCGAGATGCCTCTTCCGTACACCCTGGGAGGGCTCTTTCTTTTCACAGACCCTCAACAACCTAACATGGTTCAGGTGTTTACAGAAATTATTTCAGTCTCATAGACAGATCTGCTCATGGCTTAGGTGACTGGTTTCCACTGAGGGAACACTCAGGTATTATATGTAGTCTGCAATTAACTGTTCTCCCTCCCTCACTCCTGCATTTACCTGGAGAGGTAAAAAACAGCCACCACAGAATTTCCCAGCTGCTTTTCATTGTCTTATTACTTTATTTTTCATCTACGATGTACAATATAGAATTCAATTGAAAGAACAACAGCTTCCAGTGGCAATGTACTCATTTCCAATAGATCCGTTAACTCCAACACAGTTAAAATGGTGATCATTTCAGTTTTAAACTGACTGTGACGAAAATCAATAGATCTCTTTCACCCCTGAAAAACTGGGTTCAGATCTGAATTTGCTCTCAAGTGAAATCAATTTGGTGGCCTCTTAACCCAGTGTCTGGGAACCACTGGTCCCCATCACACAATCACCCTGTTGCTTTTATTCAGCCTGGTTGCCTTTACTCTAGAGAGACAAGGGATCATAGGTGAGAGAAAAGCCAAGATGGACTTGAGGATGAAAGTTGACTTAGGGGAAATCTGACAACACCAGTCAGGTGACAGTAGTGCTTTATGGAAGGGGGTTGGGTTTGATGAGAAGGAGGGGGAAGGACGATAGATAGATTCTGTATCTTGATGTCAGGATTCACATCTTACATAGAGCTTCTCTCTTTGACTAATTCTGGATATGCTGCCCATTTCCTTTTCTCTTTTGAAACTGAAGTGAAATTTACACTTAAAAATTCACACTGAAAGTAGAACTAGGTGCTGAAAATAAAAACTTTGAAGATTTATATAAATGCTATTTACAATTTTAAGTCTTCAAGAACCAAAAAGTTAAAACATATACCAAAATCCAAATTCAACCAGGTTTTTATGTGACAAAAATTCTCTGACTTGGTTTTTTTGTTATTGATGTGCTGAGTAATATGTACATATTTAAAAATATAACATATATGATATATATGGTAATTTTTGTCAAAGTTATCAGCCACTATCATCAATGTTGAACAAGTAGATTTGTTTTTAAATTTTTTAACATTTATTTATTTTTGAGAGACAAAGAAAGAGCACAAGTTGGGGAGGGGCAGAGAGAGAGAGGGAGACACAGGATCTGAGGCAGGCTCTGAGTTGTCAGCACAGAGCCTGATACAGGGTTCAAACCCACAAACTGTGAGCCAAAGTCAGACACTTAACTGACTGAGCCACCCAGATGCCCTGAACAAGTAGATATTTTCAATTGGGCCTTTCTTTAAAATATTTCATTCTTTTTTGAAATTTGAGAATTCAGTTTTTCAGTATGGTAAAGGATTTAACTTTACTCCTTGTGAAAATTATGCTTTAGATTAATAGTCAACCAATAGAAATACTTTGCTTTAATAACAATAAAATATAAACTGAAACTTAAAAGTTTTAATTTCACTTCTTTGGAGCTCTTTTATTCATACTCAATGAAAATAAATATGGTTTATTTTCATTTCAAAGTTGTAAAATCACAATAAATCTGGAGCTTGAGCTTTTATATTTAATTGTTCTTACTATATTTACCTAAATAATTATTACAATCACATTATTTCCCTAAGTTGTACCATAAAATCTGACTACAGTTGACCTTTGAACAACACGGGTTTGAATTGAATGGGTCCACTAATATGCAGATTTTTTTTCAATACAGTATAGTACTATAAATGCATTTTCTCTTCCTTATGATTTTTTAAATAACATTTTATTTTCTCCAGCTTACTTTATTGTAAGAATACAGTATATATTTAATATATGAAATATGTGTTAATTAAATGTTTATGTCATTGGAAAGACTTCTGGTCAACAGTAGGCTATTAGTAAAATTTTGAGGGAGCCAAAATTTATAATAAGTGGATTTTTGACTGCAAGGGGGTTGGTGCCCCGAACCCCTGCATTGTTCAAGAGTCAACTGTATACAGATCCACTGAAGAATTGGTGTGGTTATTGGGATAAAGTCCTCTCTTCCTAACTAGGCTTATAGGGCTCATGATCTGGCCTTTTACTTTTTCAGTGTCCCTTGTACTTTATTTACAACCAATACTGAATTTATTTTAGTGCCTCAAATTGAAGTACTTTCTTGGCTTCTAGCCTTTGCAGGTGCTATTCCTTATGGCTCTTTATTCTTCTTTCATATCTTCACCTGACCCATACCTATTTTTTTTTCTTTTCTCTTTTAAGTATATAATTCAATGATTTTTACTAATTTATAGAATTGTGCATCCATCATCAAAATCCAGTTTTAGAACATTTTCATCATCTCAATAAGATCCTGTGGCACTTTGCACTAAATTCGCATTCCCACACCCAGCCCCAGGCAACTAATAATCTGCTTAATGTCTCTGCCTTTCTGGGCTTTTAATACAAATAGAATTATACAATATGTAGTCTTTTGTGTCTGACTTCTTTCATTCAGCATAGTATTTTTGAATCTTATCTATGTTGTATCATGTATCATTAGTTGGTCCCTTTTTATTACTAAATACAATATCCATTGTATGTACCACTTTTACTCATGTATTCACCAGTTGTACATTTGAATTGTTTCCAAATAGATGATTACAATTAGTGCTGGTATGAATATTCATGTAAAAGTATTTGTGTGGATAGATGTTTTCATTTCTGTTGGGCAGTTACCTATGAGTAGAATTATGGGTTATATGACAAATTAATGTTTAACTTTTCAAGAAACTGCCCAACTATTTTCCAGAGTGGCTGTATCATCATATATTCCCACCAGCAGTGTGTGACGATTCCAATTTCTCCACATCCTCACCAACACTTGGTATTGTCTCTTTTTGACTACAGTTATTTTAGTGGATCTCTTAGATGTGTATCTCATAATAGTCTTAATTTGGATTTCTATAACTATTGATATTGAACATCTTTTCATGTGCTGATTAGCTATTTGTATGCCTTTTTCAGTAAAAGCTTTTGAAGTATTCAGCTTCTTTTGATTGTATTGTAGTTTTGTCACCTGATTATTGAGTTATAAGAGTAATTTATTTATACATTCTAGATATGAGTGTCCTTTATCAAATATATGCTTTGCAAAAATTTTCTCCCCATTCTGTGTCTTGCCTTTGCAATTTCCTAACAGCTCCCTTTTGAAGCACAAAATGTTTTAATTGTGATAAAGTCAGTCCAATTATCAATATTTTTCTTTTACGAATTATGCTTTGGTGCTGTATCTGAAACTTGTTGCCAAAACCAAGACCACAAAGGTATTCTTCTATGGTTTCATTAACAGTTTTGCAATTTTATTTTTGTATTTAAATCTATGATCCGGTTTGAATTGATTTTTTTATATAATAGGAGATAAGATTTTAAATTCATTTTTTTGCATGTAGATATCCAATTGCTTTAGTTATTTGTCCAAAATACTAACCTTTTGTCCACTAAATTGGCTTAGTATCTTTGTCAAAAATCAACTGACCATAAATGTAAGGGTTTATTCTGGACTTTCAAATCTGTTCCACTGATAGGTCTATCCTTATGCCAGTACACACATTTTGATTACTAAGCTTTGTAGCAAGTTTTGAAATTGGGAAGTGTAAGTCTTCCAACCTTTTTCTCTTTCAAAAATTTTTGGCTATTCTGTGTCCTTACATTTCTATGTGAATTTTAGGGTTAGCTTATCAATCTCTGCAAAAAAAAAAAAAAAAAGGGCATGCTGGAATTTTGATAGCTATTACACTAAATTTGTATGGCATTGTAGGGGTAATTGCCATCTTAACATTATTGAGTCTTCCAATCCATGAACATGGGATATCTCATAATTTATTCAGATTTTTAAAAATATTTCTCAACAATGTTTCATAGTTTTTAGTGTACACATCTGCACTTCTTAAATTAAATTTATCCCTAAGTATTTTATTCTTCTTGATGTTATGTTTAATGTGATTGTTTACTTAAATTAATTTTTGGAGGGTTCAATGCTACTATGTAGAAACACAATTGAATTTTGTATATTGATCTTGTATCAAATAACCTGGCTGAACTCATTTCTTAGTTGTAGTTTCTGAGGATTCTGACTCCAGGTCAAAATCCTATGTGTGATCCTTCAGTCCTAACTATAAACAATTATAGACTTGGTCTGGCAGGCCTCATGGAGAGCAGCTTCCATTCTCATACCAGCCTTGGTGTACAACCAATGCACTGCAGTTTTCTTAATCCTGCGCCAAAAACTCAGTTCCCCAATCTGAGCCAGCCATGCTCATATGCATATCTGTGTTCTTAACCAAGGTACTTTCATTCAGAGGTGTCCTTATTGGAGGCCTGAAATGAGGCCCTTTCCCTGTATCTCTTCTGAGACCTCCTTATCAGGGCCCTTGGCTGAAGCACTTTGCCCCATTTTGACATAATACCTTCCTACTCTTAGCCTTTTTCCTTCTCCTTTTCTTTGTTCCCCACCCCCTCCTCCGGCCCGTAAGAGGCAGCATCCATTCAGAACTGTACTGTAGCCCCCTGTACTGTTACCCATCTGTACTGTATCCACCTGACCCATGTCCAAAACCATTCCATGAAGAAAATGGAACACTGAGAGCAAGTGCCTCATTCTGCCTCTTGCTTGCTTGGTCACATTTAGTAAATAAAGACTTGATTGTTACTTTCAGTTTGTCTAATTGTTCTAATTTACGAGCTCCACTTATTGCTTGATAGGTTTCTTTGTATATTCATAATATTTTCAACATATAGAATCAGTCATTCTGAATAAAGAAAGTTTTACTTCTTCCTTTCTAATAGATGACTTTTATGTATTTTTTTCTGTCCGACTTTGGTGGATAGAATATACAGTATAATTTTGAATAAAAGTGGTGAGAGCACACATGCTTGCCTAGTTCCTGATCTTAGGAGGAATGAACTCAGTTGTTCATTATTAAATCTTATATCAGCCATAGACTTTTTATAAATGTCCTTTATCAGCTTGACAGAGTTCCCTTCTATTCCTAGTGTGTTAAGAGTTTTTATCATGAATGGGTATTCAATTTTGTCAAGTTCTTTTTCTGCACCCATTAAAATGATTATGTCGCTTTTGTCCTTTATTCTATTGGAATAGTAAATTACACTAAAATTGATTTTGGGATATGAAATATGCCTTGTGTTTCTGTAATAAATTCCACTTGGTCATCGTATATGATCCTTTATGTATGTTGCTGTATTCAGCTTGAGAGTATTTTCTTGAGAATTTTTGCATCCACATTCATAAAGAATGATGGTCCATAGTTTTGTTTTCTTGCAATATCTTTGTCTGGCTTTGATATCAGAGTAACTCTCATTTTGTACAATGAGTTGGGAAGTATTCCTCCTCCCCTCTACTTTCTGGAAGAGCTTGGGAATGATTGGTATTATTTATTCTTTATGTGTTTGATAAAATGCATCTGTGAAGCTATCTGAACCTGGACTTTACTTTGCGGAAGTACTTTTAGTATTATTCAATTTCCTTATATTTTTATAAATATATTTGAATTTTCTATTTTTTCATGTTATTTTTGGTACTTTGTGTCTAAGAATTTGATCATTTTATCTAAGTCTTCTAATCTATTGATATAAAGTTGTTCATAGGAATTTATTTTAATCCTTTTCAGTTCTGCAAGGGCAGGAGGAGTATAGATGTCAGAATAGTAAGGGACTCTGGGCTTGTCTTATTCCTTGAACATAGCTAGAGCAAAACCAAACCATTTTGAACACCTAGAAAATCAATCTGAGGATTAATAGAACAATCTTCATAATTTGAGGGAGAGAACATGGCAGCTTCTCTTAACAAGCAAACCAAAGCACACCTAGGATCTAGCTTCCTTTATTTTAATTTTTGAATTTTTATTTCATTGTATTATTGTTGTTGTTGTTTCTTCCTCCAAAATGAAAAGATAGAGGAGTACACTTCAAAAGAAAGAACAGGAAGCAATGGTGGCCAGGGATTTAATCAATGCAAATATAAGTAAGATGTCTGAACTAGAATTTAAAACAAAAATTGTAAGGATACAAGCTGGGCTTGAAAAAGCATAGAAGACACCAGAGTTTCCCTTTCTGGAGAGATAAGAGAACTAAAATCTAGTCAGGCCAAAATTAAAAGTGCTATAACTGAAATGCAAACCCAAATGGAGGCCATAAAAATGAGGATGGATGAAGCAGAGGAACAATATAGACAATAAAAGTATGGAAAATAATGATGCTGAAAAGAAGAGGGAAACAAAGGTCAAGGATTACAAAGGCAGAATTAGGGAACTCAGTGATTTATTAAAATGGAATGACATTCATATCATAGGAGTCCCAGAAGATGAAGAGAGAGAAAAAGGGGCAGAAGGTTTATGTGAGTAAATTTTGGCTGAAAACTTCCCTAATATGGGGAAGGACACAGACATAAAACTCTAAGAAATACAGAGAACTCGTATTAAATTCAACAAAAGCTGGCCATCACCAAGACATATCATAGTGAAATTCACCAAATACACAGATAAGGAAAGAATCATTAAAGCAGCAAGAGAAAAAAGTCCTTAACCTACAATAGAAGACAGATCAGATTCACAGCCTATCTGTCCACAGAAACTTGGCAGGCCAGAAAGGAGTGACAAGATATGTTCAATAGGCTGAATGGAAAAAATAAGCAACCAAGAATACTCTATCAAGCAAATCTGTCATTCAAAATAGAAGGAGAAAGAGAGAGTTTCCAAGACAAATAAAACCTAAAGGATTTCAGTCCTACAAGACATTTTAAGGGAGACTCTTTAAGTGGAGGGAAAAAGAAAACCAAAAGCAACAAAGACTAGAAAGGACCAGAGAGCATCAACAGAAACACCAACTCTACAGGTAACACAGTGGCACTAAATTCATCTTTCAGTAATCACTCTGAATGTAAATGGACTAAATGCTCCAATCAAAAGACATAGGGTATCAAAATTGATTTAAAAAACCAAAAAACAAAAAAGCAAGATCCATTGATATGCTGCCTACAAGAGCCTCATTTTAGACCCAAAGACACCTTCAGATTGAAAGGGAGGGGATGGAGAACCATCTATCATGCTAATGGACATCAAAAGAAAGCTAACGTAGCCATATTTATCTCAGACAAACTAGATTTTAAAACAAAGACTAACAAGAGATGAAGAAGGGCATTATATCATAATTAAGGGGTCTATCCATCAAGAAGATCTAACAACTATAAATATTTATGCTACCAATTTAGGAGCACCCAAATATATAAATCAATTAATCACAAACATAAAGAAACCCATTTATAATAATACCATAATAGTAGGAGACTTTAATACCCCACTTACAACAATGGACAGATCATCTAAGCAGAAAATCCACAAGAAAACAATGGCTCTAAATGACACACTGTACCAGATGAACTTAACAGATGTATTCATAATATTTCATCTTAAAGCGGCAGAATATATTCTTTTCAAGTGTACACAGAACATTCTCCAAAATATATCACATACTGGGTCACAAATCAGCCCTCAACAAGTACAAAAAGATCAAAATCATATCATGCATATTTTCAGATCACAGCACTATAAAACTTGAAGTCAAACAAAAGAAAAAATTTGTAAAGCCCTCAAATACATGGAAGTTAAAGAACATCCTACTAAAGAATGAATGGGTTAACCAGGAAATTAAAGAAGAAATTTAAAAAATACATGGAAGCCAATGAAAATGAAAACATGACAGTCCAAAACCTTTGGGATGCAGCAAAGGCACTCCTAAAAGGGAAGTATATTGCAATTCAGGCCTATCTCAAGAAAGTCCCAAATATACAACATAAACTTACACGTAAAGGAGCTACAAAAGGAACAGCAAATAAAGCCTAAAGCCAGCAGAAGGAAATCATAAAGAGTAGGGCAGAAATAAATGATATAGAAACAAACACATACAAAAAAATAGTAGAACAGATCAACAAAACAAAGAGCTGGTTCTTTGAAAGAATTAACAAAACAGATAAGCCTTTAGCCAGACTTATCAAAAAGAAAATAGAAAGGATCCAAACATATAAAAATCACAAATGAAATAGGGGATATCACAACCATCACCACAGAAATACAAACAATTATAAGAGAACACTAAGGAAATTATATGCCAGCAAACTGGGCAATCTGTAAGAAATGGACACATTTTTAGAAACTCACAAACTGTCATTTCTGTGAGGACAGTAATGGTGTCCCCTCTTTAATTCCTGACTTTGAGTTTTCTCTCTTTTTTGCTTGCCGAGTCTCTATAAAAGTTTGGCAATTTTTAAAAATTTTTTCTTACCAAAAAAACCAACTTTTGGTTTCACTGATGTCTTCTATTGTTTTTATGTTTTCCATTTTTTGATATATGTTTTATTTCCTCCCTTCAACTTGCTTTAGGTTTAGTTGGCTCTGTTCTTTTTCTAGTCCCTTAGGTTATTTTTTTGAGATCTTTCTTCATTACTAATATGGGTGTTTAACACTATAAAAATTTCCTCTGAACACTGTTTTAGCAATCCCATAATTGTGTTTCCATTTTCATTCAATTCATATTATTTTCTAATTTCCCTTGTGACTTCTTCTTTGACCCATGAGTTCTGTAGATGCATTTCCTTTATTTTTCAACATTAAATACAACTCTATTGTCATAACAACGGTGCATCTTTAAATGAGAGCATTGACAAGACATTGTCTCTTAACCTGAATTTGCAATAAAAGATGTTTTCAGAAATAAGTATTTATGAAAATGACAAGCTAAAATAAGTTCTTAAGGCAAATAGTTATAAAACCTGGACAGAGGCTTCTAAGCTTTTCATCTTCTAGAAACAGCTTCACAAATCATTTAGAAAATCAATGTAGAGGTAATAATAATAAACCCCATTTCCCATCCATTCTTGAAGCCAATCTTTCTTGAGAATTGATCAAACAGTGCCTGCTGTTGAAGATTGCAATTAGGCCTGACCCCATACTTAAGTTTTGATTCTGGATCAGTTTTCTGGCTTGGGCTAGTCGGGAGTTACTTCCTTCAGAATTATCAGTGAATTTAAATGAGCATGCATTAACATTATCTTCTCTTTCAGCTCTGCAACAATTTCTGGTAGAAAGTTGTGAATATCTATCTCAGATTCATTTACTGTGACTTTTGTTTTTAAGAGCACATCATTTTGTCACTGAGACAGCAGCCAGGGCAGCATGGGTAGAATACAAATGGAAACCAATGGGAGTCCCACAGGTAATACAGAATACAAGGTTGTAAGTGCTCCCTTTGAACCAACCCTCAATGCCAACTAGGAAGGGAGCTTCCCATACCATGTCATTTGTGACTCTATAGAAAACTACAGATCCAAGGGACTGCAACAGGTCCCAGGAGAGGTGCAGAATCAGCGAGCACAGCATAGCACACCATGTGCATTGGAACACAGTGCACTTCTCGGGCTGCAGGATGACAGCCATGGGGCAGGATCCTGGCTCCTCTGCCTCCAGGCCCGCAGGGTCAAGCAGCAAGGACCCATTCACCACCTGTGTGTCCCACTCCATAGAAACTGTATAAAACAGTTGCCTTCTCAGCACCATCGCAAAAGTCACCCCACAGCAGCTTTGCTTGATGTGAGTGAGGCTGCCAATCTTCCTGCATACCACGCCTGTGTTTTGAACACCTAGATGTGTTTCTTTTCTAATTTTTCATAGATTCCTACCCTCCCAAAATTTCTTTCAGTTATCGACTTCTAATTTAGTACCACTGCATTAGAAAACATACTTTGTATAATTTTTATTTGTCAATTGTGCTTTGATGAAGCTGGGAAAAAATTTATAGGAAGGCATGACAATAATGACTCATCAAATAAAAAAACATCAATAAAGAGATAGAAATTACTTTAAGCGCTCAGTCATTTATCCTGCTTTTGCTTTTTCTGGGCTTTCCCATTCTCCCCTGTGCATTTTCTAGGCCTCACGTTGAGGTAGGGGGCATTAGATAACTAGGTCCTCTCTAGTCTCTCTTGGGAATGTGCATAGCCTTTTACAAGCATACACCCTTCAAAACCACCCAGGCTATGTGAGAGTTTAAGGCTCACTATGGCTACCTTATTTACCTAGATCTCCCTGCTGAATTTCTCGCTAGTATGCATGTCTATTGCTTACCCCACCTCAATGACAACACCAAGCTAGCTGTGAAGCTGGAATTTTCTCACTGTTTGCCACTGAGATTGCTACTGCTTACAATGCCTCAGGGCATGTGCCTGCTCCAAATCAAGTCAGCCTCTTCAAGTAGTTCTTACCCCTTACCCTACCCTGGTACAACTTCTATACCAATAGAGCTGAAGAGCTAAAACCCCACCGTTATTTAAGATTTTGTTGTTTTTCTTGAACAAATGTTTCTAAGTTTCTAGAGTCCTTAATAAATTGTTTTTTGAAAGTTTCTTCCATTTCTATCATTGATTTTTGAGAAAGGGACTTAGCCAGCCCCATATTCTGCTATTCCAAAAGTTCCTTTCCAATACCTACCATTTTCATCTTTATCTAACACCAAGTCCTTTAATATCACTTCCTAAGACTGAATTAAATTCCTCTTCAAAGTTTTGACTTAGGACCCTGTGTTGTTTCAAAAGATTTTTCACATTAACCACAAGTAGCTCTCTGTTTATTAATATGGCTACCTCACCAGACTATAAACTCACAGAGGACAGTGTGTGTCTCTTCTGTTCACTGCTTTACCTCAGCAGCTAGCATAGCATTTGACACATGGTAGACATTCCGTGAAAATAATGGATTTACTTAGATTAATGAAATGAAATTTAAATCCATAGACTCATTTATGGACAGTAGCTATCGTAATTCTGATATGGAGTCAGAACTGAGGTCGTTTGATGGTATCTAGGCATAATCTTTGACTCATACCATTTATCCAAAATATTGGATGTATGTCAATGAATGTTGATGAGGGGGAGAAATATGTTATTCAAAACTTGGAAGCTCAAAAACATTATAATACAT
This sequence comes from Herpailurus yagouaroundi, assembly GCF_014898765.1. Lineage (NCBI taxonomy): Eukaryota > Metazoa > Chordata > Mammalia > Carnivora > Felidae > Herpailurus > Herpailurus yagouaroundi. The sequence continues at coordinate 98,946,835 of NW_024412376.1, read as the reverse complement.
GGTATTTTCCAGTGGGAGGGTCACATGGATGATCAGCCACATGGCAAGAAAACCTGTAGTTACTACCACTTGAAATGTAGTGGTGAAATATAGTAACATTGACTTTTGGGGACAGTAACTATCAAGATACCTCTGAATAAGAGTATCAAGATACAGTACTGATAAATTTCAACACACACAAAAACACCGCCCTAAATCGTGTAAATATCTAATGCAGCATACCTCATAATGGTGGCAATAAAACCTGTCAAAGATTTTTAGCCTCACATTTAGTTTTTAGCTAAGGAAGCAAAAACAGATGCCAGTGCTATGCTTATTTTAGAGTCTTTCAAAGACATGCTTCTGTTTATTATCAGAAAGAGACTAGGTCAGTGGCAGGAAAGGACAGAACTTTCTCAGTTACTATGTGGTTGTATACAGGGAGGGCTCAGTGAATGCTGTCTGAACATTTATTGAACACTTTAAATTTTATGCAATCGGTTTTCAAACTATGCTCCATGGATTGCCACAGAAGTGCCTCAAAGAATGTAGCTAAGGACAGGGGAGAAGAAGTGAATAGGTTTCTGACCCCTTCTGTCTTTAACTTTCTCATGACACATGAAAAGATGCTCAACATCACTAATCATCAGGGAAATGCTAATCAAAACCACACTGAGGTATCACCTCACACCTGTCAGAATGCCTAGAATCAAAAGACAAGAAATAACAAGTGTTTGGCAAGAATATGGAAAAAAAGGAACCCTCTAGTACTAGTGGTAGAAATGAAAATGGGTTCAGCCACTGTGGAAAACAGTATGAAGATTCCTCAAAAAATAAAAAATAGAAGTACCATATGATCCAGTTTTTCCACCACTAGGCATTTATCCTAAGAAAATGAAAATACTAATTCAAAAAGATATATGCACTCCTATACTTATTGCAGCATTATTTACAATAACCAAGATATGGAAGCAATCTAAGTGTCTGCTGATGAATGAAAATGTATCGCGCGTGTGTGTGTGTGTGCGTGTGCGTGTGCGTGCGCGCGCGTGTATAATGGAACATGCCTCAGCCATAAAAATGAATGAGATCTTGCTATTTGTGACAACATGAATGAACCTAGAGTACATTATGCCAAGTGAAGTAAGGCAGAGAAAGACAAACAACATATGATTTCACTTATACGTGGAATCTAAAAAAACAAAACAAGTGAATAAACAAACAAAAAGCAACAGACTGATACAGAGCACAAACTGATGGTTGCCAGAGGGAAAGGGGGTGGGTGGATGGGCAAAATGCGTGATAGGGAGTGGGAGATCCAGGCTTCCATTTATGGGATGAATAAGTCACGGGGATAGAAGCTACAGCACAGGGAATATAATCAGTGGTACTGTAATAGCAATGTATGGTGACAGATGGTAGCCACACTTATGGTAAGCACGGCATAATATATAAATTTGTCGAATCACTGTTGTAAAGTTGAATCTAAGGTAATTTTGTGTGTCAACTATACTTGAATAAAAATAAGTAAACAAAATAATTTTATCACTGGATTACTGTGATTACTAAATAAAATGTGTATTTGAAAATACTTTACTAACTGTGAAATACTTATAAAGTTGGATAGTATATATAATTGCTGCTCTTGTGAAAACTGTGGCCAAAGGATGATACCAGCACAAGGGGGCACGTTTACTCGTATACACATCTCAATCTCTTTGCTATTTATACTTACAGTTTTCTCTACAAAATTATTTTTTCTTTTGGAGGAATTCATAGAATCCAGTGAATTTGGTCCATTATCGGTACAGAGATGAGTTGTCTCACCTCCTACATCTCCTGGCTCCCTACTAAGACAGTGCCTACAGGGACAGAGTTCCATAGCCTACCATGCTATCACAAAACAATGTCCCTCAGGACAAAATAGAAAGAGTTGTAGTTTTTTTAAATTAAAATATCATAATTCTACTCTGTCTTTCATGCTGCAGTGACACAAGTTAAGGAGGAGCAATGCTTGTTTAAATCTGATTTTATCTCATAGTCCAGTGCCTTAAGAGAAGAAAAAGCACCCTCTTTATTCTGATAATAAAGAATGTTCTCTTAATTTCCCATTGTTGTGTATAAGATTTAGTGCTTACTCCTTAATTTCAGTGTCAGAATGTGAGCTGTAATTAATTTTCATAAAATGGAAAGCAATAAAGTCAGATATTGCTGGCTATAGAGGTTGAGATTGTATAATTTACAATTAGGGGTGGGGGGAAACAGCCTACACATTAAATGAGTAATAACTCATCTTGGCTTCAGCTTCAGGATTATGAAAGTGGTCAACAAAGCTGCTCAAACAAAACCCCAAATCTATGTGGTGTTTGGAACCTTCTCAAGAAGTCTATCAAACTTGATGTCACCTCTCCCTATGCCAACGTTTGGATTGTTTTTATTATCATTAATTAACAATAATAATATGCAGGGACTTAAATTACCACCTAATGAATCACCTAAAACCTTTCCTAGGCATTATTTGCAACAAACTATAGATAATAGACCATAATTCTATATCAACCATAAAAAAAGTCAGCTTCCTACTCATTATAAATGCATGTTCCCTTCATCTTACCATCAGAATTTCCACAGAGAAGGAATGTTTGAAATTGAGAAATAATTGTATGGTGGTTATTTATAAGTGTTAGGCTATATACTAAAATAAAGGATGCTACATATAAAACTATACATATGTAAAACTTTTCCATATTTAAAAGAAAGTATATTCATGTTGGAGGAAATAAAATGGGCACACTATTCTATCCTCTGTCTTGTTTGATTCAGGACATACTTTCTAGGGAATGACTATGGACATGGTCATTAAAAGAGCAGAGAGAAGTAGTGATTGCTCAGTTAAACAGAAATTTATTCCAGAAAACATTAGTACAAACTTTACAGTTCACAAAGATCTTTCACACACTTCATCTCAGTGTAATCTTTCAGTAGCCCTAAGGGGAGGTCAGAGTGAAATCTGATATTCTGTGTTACAAGGAGAACACTGAGAAGTGAAGTTGCCTGTCCAAGTTCACGCCATCAGTAAACAACAAAACCAAAAACTGAATATAGGTTTAGGACTCTCTAAATTCAGTCCTGGAAACAACATAGACAATAACAGCTAATAAGACCAAGAGAGAGTTCATGATTTGGTGTAGACCATATCTCACAGAACTGGCCTCAAGTGTGTTTACAAATATAAAGAGAAAGAAGATGGTCTCCAGGCATTAAAAGAGGAATAAGCACTGCAACCTCAGGCATCATTTGAAAATAAAAGGGAAACAAATGATGATGATGATGATGATGATGATGATGATGATGATGATGGTGGTAGTAGGATGGGAAATTAGGGAAAGGAACAATAACTGAGTTGCACTCATTCCAACCTATTAGATTTCACACCACAGCCAGCAGACAGGTTAATGCATAAATGACACAGAAACTATATGGATCTTAGCTTTAGGTGTAATTAATTATCTACATTATGTTTACCCATAGAAGGAATACAAATTGGACATGTTTAGTCCCCTATGGATCCTACTGTGGGAACTGGAAAGTAGGTGACTGGTCAACTGGTGGTTACCATGAAAGTGAACAAAGGGCTCCACCTTGGAGCAGTGAAAGATACAAAATAATAAGTGATTATTTGTATATGCACATAAAAAATTAGTGTATATATATGAGAAAAAACCTAGGAGAAAATTAAATCACAGTATTAATTTCAAATCTCCTGAGAGGTGGTTTTACAGGAAATAGTCATTTTTTTTAACCTTATAGATCTATATTACTTGATTTGTAATGAAGAGTTATTACTTTCATAAAAAAATAATAAACATGAAGATTACATTTTGTAAGAACCTGAGTTGCAGTCTAACTTTCCATGAAATGTATTAGCTAACTTGAGAACATTGCTCAGATTAGGTGTTAATGTAAGCCTACACTCTAGTCTCAGCCTTACCTAAAACTTTCTCCAGGAGGCCTTCCCTGACCTACACCACACACACCACTCCTCTACATGGCCATTCCTGTACACACTTCCTCCTAGCTCTCTGTCTTCTTCCTTCATAGCCCTTATCATGGCTTGTAGCTACATATGCATGTGTAAGGTTACCGGCAAACTACACTTAAACCCAGGCAAGAGGGATTCTGTCGTAGGCCCCTTGCTTTACAAAACCACACATATCACAGATATCAAAAAGAACACAATTTTTTTTAGTCTCCAAAAAAGATGGTTGACAGTTCAGTCTACTTTTGAGTGAATTATGGAAGGATGTCCTGAGCAAGATGCACCATGCCCGGTCGAGAACAAAGGAACCTGTGTCGATTGAGGAAGAAGAAAATCTCAGCCTCTACTCTGGGAAATAGATAGTAGAAGTCCCCTTTGTTTGAAGTTGTTGCCCCAGAACACCCAAAGCAGACAGAGTTTCCCAGAAGACTGCACTCCATCTCTCTCCTCTACAACTGCCTAAAAGGGGATGAGAAAGTGACTCATGAGACCTCCCAGCCCAGTTCCCAGCACCTGGACAATGTCTGTTCCTATGTCAGTGTCTGATTCAGTCCACTAACCGGGACACAGCCCACCTTCTTTCTTGCCCTTTGCCAGACGCTTCTTGTTGCCACTCAGGGTCACAAGTAGCAGGACTGACTTGGAAGAGAGCAAGCCTCCTTTAGCCTCCATGTTGCAAGGAAACTCCCCAGGGTGTGAGCTTTGAGGTTCCAGAAGAAAACATGAAATGGACAAATGTCAGAGCTCATCACTATTAAGTATTTAAGTATTTGATACATGGCATCCGCTTGTCCTTTTGCCCCAGGCCTCACAAGTGTCAGATGCATACCTGATTATTAGTGTAATTACTAACTTCCTTCCTAATGGATATGCCCCATAAAATATAAGAATAAAAGATCATATTTATTTTATTTAAAATCCTAGTACAGGGTCTAGCATATGTTAGACACACAACAAATGCTTGTAAATGAACAAATAGCTAAAAACAAAATGTTGGTACACAATATAGCCGTGTGCCTTGCCCTAAAAGCACTTGTGATACGTTAATATCTATATAAAAATGTTTGAAAGCAACTAGAATACAGTGGACATTAAACCTATAATTGGAACTGATAATTCCTGTACTCTAGATCAGGGGTGACATTTATTATATGTTCTGATCAGCACCTACTACCTTTTAGGCTCTTAATAATTGAGAAATGATCATTTCAACTCTGCCAGCAGCCAAGTTCAGGTAAGTCACTTTCTTATGTCTTGCTCTCTACCAAAGGGCAAATGAATGCCTCAGAGAGTTCAGCAGGATCTTACTGATGAACTTCCTTCTCATAAGTTTGAAAATAATTCCATGTTTCATGTGTTGGATACAAGAAAGGACAAAAACATTAGTGACACATGGTAAGGGAAAAACATATGTCTACTGATGGAAACACATGTCTACTGACGAAAGGAAACATGTTAAGGGCAGCTAAACTTATGTTTAATCCTCAATTCATTTCTTAAGCCTTTGAAAGAAGCTCTTAAGCAACATAATAACAAATACTGCCAGAACACCAGCAACCCTTGAGTAAAACAGAGAAATGGAGCAATGTTAGGAACGGTCTGATTCAAACTAACTTAACTATTTTATACTGTTTTATGGTTTACAAAGCTTTCATACCATTGACTCAGTTGAGATCACACATACTGTGAGGTAATGCACTGTCCTGTTTAATGATAAGAAAACTGAATTGGACTTTAACAAGAATGTTGGTTGACCCCTAATATCTGTCCCATCTTTTCTCCTTCCCTTGATTTGTCCACACATCCACCCACCTCCATATTGCCTTAGATATTGGGAAAAGCTGGCTCCACCCTCAGTCTAAGGGCTAGTTCTGATTAACCAAGCCCACTATGGTTAGCCCATTCCCTTTGTCAATGGCTGGCTTAGGCACAGTCATGTGATGCAACTCTAGTCAATGAGTATGAGGGTAAGTCTGACAAACTTTCCTCTTTCTTGGAAACAGACAAAGTATGGGAGACTCTTTTGTACCCATTTGACTGGGATGTGACGGACTGCCGTGGCCATCTTACAAAGAGGTGAATGACCCAAACTGGATACCTCCAGTTCTAGTCTTTCCCCTATACTTCAGACAGTACATCCACCTGCCTGTTTGATAATTCCATTTGCATATTTAATTGGTACCTCAAAGTTGGCCTATTCAAATTAGGTCTTCACCATCTCAGTAAGTGTCACCACCATTCATCCAGATGCTCACACTGGCAAATCTAAATCTATTCCTGCCAATTCTCACTCTAAAACATAGCCCACATCTGTCCATTTCTATGCATTTCCACTGTTATCATCCTCAACCAGGTCCATAGTCTTTTACCTGCATTACTGCAACTCCTGCTTCTGCTGATTTCCCTCCTTCTGCTCTGGTCCTCTTCAGAATCTCATCTCCATGCACCAGCCAGAGCCAACTTTGAAAAAAGTATATTAGGTCATATCACTCCCTGCTGAAAACCCTCATTTGACTTCTATTCACATTCAGAATAAAATCCAAATTCCTTAGTACTTCCAGTGTGGCTCTATAATAATGCAACCCCCATTACTTCTACAAATTCATCTCCTATCTTCTATCCTTGTCCAGTTACTAGAACACACCAAGCTGATTCCTGCTTGGATCCTTTGCATCCACTCCTTGCTCTGCTTGGTACACCCTCTCACCAGATCTTTGTAGAGGCAGCTTCATCTTGACAGGTTTCAATTAAAGTCTCATATTTTCAAAAGGGTCTATCAATCTGAAGTAGCTCCCATATGCACAAGCTCCATCACATCCCTCAGGTGTATTTTCTTCAGAGCCCTATTATTATCTCATTCATTGATTATGTGTTTATTATCTGTCTTTCCCCACAATAATACAAACTCCATGAAAACTGTAACATTTTCTGTCTTATCAGCTTTACCAGGGCTGAGAACACTGGCTAATGCAAAGTTGGCACTCAATAAATATTTGTTAAATCAATGAATGAATGCCTGTCACTTTGCTGAATGCTAGAAATATTAGAATAAATGTACTTTGCCCCTTCTGTGAACTATCTGCTCAATAATTAATTCTAGAATTTTGGTAGATATATTGGGCTCAGAAGTTAGGTAAGGAAGTAGGATATCTACCCAACAAGGAACACTTGCATTAAATTATTGTGTGGATAAAAAGTTACCTCATTATTTTAATACACTGAAATTTGAGGGCTTTATATTGGAGCCAATACCTATGCTGATTAATACAGACAAGTGTGTGGCTTTTACAGTAGTTGATGTACCCTGAGTAAGAGAGAAGAGGAAGTAAAGAGAAAGTAAAAAGGTATGAGGAAAGAGCTTGAGGGAAGAGGAAATGTCAAGGCTTCAGAACAGGGGTGGTCATTGAGGAGAGAGAAACAAAAAAATAGTATGACTGTCTAAAAGTGATGAGGCTTCTGCATTAACAGATGACATAAAATTTTGCCTTGAGCGAGTTTACGATAATATGCATACTTATTTATCAGGTCTGTTCATCTAGACTTCTCCATAAATAGAGATTAATATTGCATAAGCATTTTTTTGCAACCATACAAACTTGTCTTTTCCACTGTCAGGCCAAATCTATCTCGATCTTATAGTTAATCAATATATCTTTCTTGAAAATTAAGTATGTAGATTTTTTTTCTACTATGCCTGGACAATATCATTTGATGCTTTCAAGTTCTACATTCCAATCTAAAGAAAAGGTTTTGAATCTACCCAATGTATTGGCTAGCTCACCCAACTTTGTGAGTATTCACAAACTTGCTAAATTTCCATATTGCCATTTAATATGGTGATTAAAATATTAATTGATGCCATTGCCATAAAAAAAAATCTCTCTCTACTGAAGAGGTCTCTTTATCACTTTCCATAAATGTTTTTGTCCTGAGCTGAAGCCGGTCGCTTAACTGACTGAGCCACCCAGGCACCCCCTGAATGTTTTTGTTTTGACTAGAAGTAAACCCACCTGACAATATTCTCATGCATCCCACATTTCTCTTCCATTTCCACAACAGTATCACAGAAACTATTAAATACTTTACTGAATACAGGATATATGATGCCAGAACAGCTTTTCCCCAAGTTTGTTCCATGTAACATTAATACTGGTCAAATAATTTTGGGGGGAGGAAACATTGCCTGAGCCATAAAGTACATTATCCTAAACTGTAGTGGCTCTACATTCTTTTTTTTTAAAAAAAATCTTACAACAAAGGACCTCATCAATTTTTCAACTATAATTGACCATGGAACTCTTTGTTTTTATTCACACAAAACCTGTTGCTTTCCCATAGAGTTGCTATAAATTTGAAGGCAATATAGATAAAACTGCAGGTGGATTGAATATTGGATATGGGCAGAGTCAAAAACCCCGAAGTTTTGAACCTGAGAAACTATCATATATTGAGATGTGTAATGCTGAAGAAGTAGTCCAGAAAAGATAAAGTGGAAAACTTGAGTTCTATGCTGGATATGCTAAATTTGAGACACCTGTTAGATATCCAAGTAGAAACCTGAAATTAAGGGTTAGTTTTCTGTTACATCCTCTACCACTTAAGTGACTAAATTATTAGCAAAATAAGTCCAGTTTTACACACATACTTCACTTTTATGGAATGAGTCATTCATCCTTACTCTATTTTGTCTTTGTGTCAGGAAAGCATGATCTGTGTCACCTATATGACCAAGCAGTTTATAGTAACTTCCAACAACAATAGTAATTCTCTTTATCTCTTTCTTTCCTCATACAGATGTTCTTTCATCTTGAGGTTTGTGGAATTCCATACCTTTCCATTCAATTACAGACTTCCTTACTAGTTACCTACTGCCGTATATAACAAACTACCAAAAGCTTAGTGACTTCAATAACATCCTTGATGATGGTGGTGGTGTCACTGTCATTACTGTTAAAGTGTTTTTTTTAGTATCTCACAATTTCATGGGTCAGGAATTCAGGACTCAACTGGAAGCTGACAGAGGTTACTCAGCGGTACTCAGCTGGCAGAGGAGCTGGACTAGATAACTTCACGTGCATGTCTAGTACCTTAGTGGGGATAGCTGGAAGGCTGGTCACTGCTGGGGCACCTATATGAGTCCTCTCCAATATGGCTGTCTCAGGGTAGTAAGACTTTTTACATGGCCCAGCCTAGGCCTAGAAGTTGTGACAGTATTATCTCCTACATATTCTGTTGATCAAAGCAGTTGCATAACTGACCCAAATTCAAAGAGAGGAAGGCAAAGATCTCAACTCAAAATGAGAAAAATCTCAAAGAATTTGTGGACATCTTTAATTAGCCACACATTATCATTATGGCTAAGAACTCCTGCTCTAAGACCAGGATTCCAATCCTGACTCTCCCCACCACTTGCTAGCTGCATGACAAGACTAGTTATTTAACCTTTCTCTGTCTTGGTTTCCTTGTCTGTAAAATGGGTTAATAAATGTATTCATTCAACAAATATGTATTGAGCATGTAGTATGCAGCAGATGGCTGAAAGCAAAAAAAGAGAATAAGCTGGTCTATGCTTTCAAGTAGCATACAGTCGACTAATGGAAGGAAAGATGTATATTCATTTTCTTTCAACAAATATTTAATAAATACTTACAAAGCACCAATAGAAGCATCTGTGTAAATCCCTGCTATGTAACAGAATGGAGTTAAGATTGTAAAGATCAAGTTTTTTTCTCAAGCTGGACCTTAATTGAATGGAACCTTAAACTCATCTATTTCCAAATTTTGGTTCGTAACCCAGAGGCTTGACCTGAGCATTCTTCTTTGAACTGACGTTTACACAGGAACACTGGTTTCCTTTCCGGGTCCCCCCATCTTCATACTGGTTAAGAACTATACAACCACAGCCCAACAAACACTTAACAAAGATAGCAGGAGACTCCATTTCTGCGTTTTTTTTAATGTAAATCTAAAATAACTTTTAATTCTGGTGGAATTACTTTTATACTGAATATGAATGTCAGATGAGATACAGGAACCACGGAGAGGTCACTGATTGAAGATCTTTATGGGAATGACAAGTACTACCTGAAACCTCTCATTTCTACTAAAAACCCCTTTATGAATGCAGAGTCAGGCTGGTGCTTGATGATAGGGCCAACCGTGAGGATTTCAGCATTAGTTTGATTTTGGCATTTCAATAGTAACCAGTAATAACCCTTACTCTACCTCTTAACATGCAGTCTTTAAAATAATAAACAAAGTAAAATAGACTTCGATGTCATTGCTTTATTGATGGAGTTAGTAAAAGCACACATTGTCAACACTCTGAAATAATTCTGCGAAACTCTTAGACATAGATAACTGGAACTGGAATATAGTTATTGAAAGTTACTGATGTTTTTTTGTCTCCCATCATCCAAGGTTCATATATCTGACAAGGTACATAAAGATTTAATTACTTTGTCCTGAAACCCATACAACAATGTATGTTAACTAACTTGACTTTAAATAAATAATTTCTAAAAAAGATTTGATCACTTTGTATTTCACCACAAGACCCTCCTAAGACTTATTTCTTAAATAAAATCTTGCCAAGATTTTATATACTTTGTTTTCAAATAGTAGATATCCAACAAATAAGTTTTACACAAATAAATACATTCTTATGTATTTGCAGAACTAAGCAACAGGACAAAATGGTTAGGAATATGGCTTTGAAGTCAGACAGGACTGTGCTTAAATCCAAGCAGTGCCACTTCTTAAAAGACTACGGTTTCTTAAACTCGCTAAGCTCAGACTCCATGTATAAAATGGGAATAATATGAGCAGAAACCACATAAGAGTAGCTAGGGGAATTTAATAATTTAAAGCACTCAGCACAGTCCTTTTATATTGTATGTTTCCAATACATGACAGTTGTAATTTTGTCATCATCATTGTTATTTAGGGATGGCATTAAAAGATGCACAGAATAATGCACCAAATGTCCCAGTATTCTTGTCCCCTTTGGTACCCCAACTCCCTTCAAACTTAGACATGCTGTGTTGTGATAGCTAAACCACTGCAAAGACATGAAAAAATGATTCATTGGGACAGACTATCAAAATACCTTGGGACAGGGTTCTGTCCTGTGACTCTTCAACCCAGCTCTTTGTACACAGGAGATGCTCACTAAATGTTTTTGATAACAGCGATAATAAGATACTTGATTTTCATGTCAAAAACATTCGGCATATTTTAAAGCCATTAACACCAAGCTGATAACTTTATGCAAAAAGAAGCTAATCCTTTTAAAAATCCTTATAAAATAAAATGAATTTCATGAGATTGCACAGAAACAAAGTATTAAACTCTATTATTAACATGTAATGAGAAGTTTTCTGTCTTTTACAATTTCCAATGACTATTCTCTCAATCTTTTCAAAGTGCTCTTTGTCTCATGAATGGCCAAGCCTTGCCTTATGGAGGACTGCGACCAGAGTCGCTTTGAGTTATAAGCTTCCAACCCTGGTGAATCATGTCTCAGAGTGAGGCAAATACCAGCCCACATGATAATGCCTTTGTTACATTAGGAATAAAGTGGCTGAAAATGGTGAATAAACTACTGATTCATGAGAATTAGCTGGTAGTAAGGGGTAAGGAGATGGGTGGGCATTGTGTTCCCGTCTCATACAATCCATGTCTCACAAATCAAAGGGAATAATATCCCTGCCACCCACCCAACCCAGATCCTTCATTCGCCTTGAACATGTCCTCCTCACAATATAATTAAGGCTGAAAACCAAACCCCAGATTCCTCACACAGATATTCCTTTGGTTTCTATTACATGCACTCTCTGTAATGAGGGGAAATCTTCTGAACTTTTCCTCTTTACAAGCAAAACTCTCTCTCTCTCTCTCTCTCTCTCTCTCTCTCTCTCTCTCTCTCTCACACACACACACACACACACACACTTTTCTTCTGCAGAGTTAGCTCATCTCTGAAAAAGTACATTCACCTTGAAAATCTCTGGAAGAGCAAGGCCAATGAACTATAAGAGTAGGTCTGCAGACTCCCCAGCCATAGCCCCAGTGTATCCTTCTCAAAATCTGCAACCCAGTCCACAGAGCCCAACACTACTGGAAGCCAACACAAAAACTTCTAGTGCAGTGATGGAGTCTAAATGGTTCTCGAGTCTGCTGGATAATGGAAAGCCTCTCTAGCACAGTAAAATTTCAGAGAGCCCACTTGATGAAAATAAGATTACATCCCACTTTTAAATGCACTTAATTGCCTTTATGTGTTTAAAGTGTTTGGAAATATGATATTTGGTTTGAGAATGCAGGCTGTGTGGTATTCCCATCCCTCCTCATCCTTCATTTGATGGACAGCTCTTCAACAAGTTTTTTGGCCCCAGGGCTGGTGACAGAGAGGTGAGAGAGCAAGCAGGGGGGAGGGGAGAGGGAGAGAGGGCTGGCACTTCAGGAGGCAACTTCCAGTCCGCTTCCTTTCTTAAGAATTTCACAAACCATTATAAGAAGCGCAGTCCTCCCCAATAAAACCAGTCGCCTCTGACATCTTGGCTGCTCTGTATTAAACTGGCACCAAGGCACTTAACCTGCTGGATCGCCTTTCTCCAGACACCTGCCCAGCAGCAGACTAAACAAACAGGGATTCTCCACTGCGCAAAAGTTGGCTTCTTTCACTGGGTCTCCCATCTGTTAAAAAGCCATTGTCTGAGAAAGTGTTCAGCTAGCTGGGGAGCGGGAGCGATTGCATACTGAACTGCCCCCTTTTCCCCATAAAAAGTCCTCGTTAGCATTTTCTTTTCTCCCTGGTTTTCATTGCCTGATTTATTCATTGGTTTCACCTCTTCTCCCCTCCCCCTTGGTTCGGGAGGAGAGCCTCCTTGTCTTCGGTTTCTCAGGGGTCATGTCTTTTCAGTCACCAGGACAATACCCGCTGCTGGCATCTGCTTCCAGATCCAATCAGCCATATTGTGAACACATCCTGCCAGAGAATTGTTCCTCCTTTTGCTCGGCTTTGTTGCCAATTTCATGCCATGTATTGCTCCATGTTTTGTGCTTCATGAAGCTGTCACGGGCATAAAAGTGGTCTGACCAGGGTCGTAGTAAAAGGGGTGGGAATGAAACATCCACCAAAATGTTGAGCAGGCCACCCACAGTCCACACATGCACACACAAACACACACAATCCCCACACTCACACCCAGCCCACGCACACCCACAGTCTCCACGCATGCACAAAATACACACAGTCCACACGCACAATTCACACATGCAATACACAGTCACCCCCCCCCCCCCCCCACACACACACACACACACGATTCCCACATATCCACAACAGAGATGTGAAAACATGCAGATCTGGGGTCCTCACACGTTTTCTTTACTCTCCTCAAGATTTAAGTGGCACCCTAGTGAGAGATAGGTTATGCTTCTCCAGAGGGGTAGACAGCTTTATAAGGAAACATAGAGTTTGATTCCTTTAATAATGATAAGGAATATATTAAGTAAGGAGGTGGTGAATGTTGTAAAAGTTAAAAAAAGTTTTGATTTTTTTCTTTTTTCTTCAGGTATTTCTAGTTACACAGAAACATTAACAATCCTTTGGTGCACAATCTTAAAAACAGATTAGTTTTTAAGAAAACTAAAGTATTTTACGAGGCAAATTAAACAACTCCACATTAAAATGACAATACTATGGGAAGCATATTCATTTTTTTTGAGACATTAGACTCTCATAAACAACAACAATATATAAACACAGGGAAATGTCAACAAAAACATAGAAATTAACCACTTGGATTTGGGAGAAAGAGGTCTATGAGCCCCCTTCTCTCTGAGTTGTGGTTCCTGGATACAGGAGTAACCTGACTTATCAAGAGACTCTTTGTAAAGTATGGATTAGCCTGCCAGAGCACAAAAGACTCAACTCCATTGCAAAGCTTTGCTGAAATCCAGCTTTCAGGAAGGAGGAGAGCTGAGGTTATGTGTCCTACCACCCAGAGCCCCATAGCCTGACTGCTGGCCATCAGCCAGCTAAGGGGAAGTTGCCTTTCTCTTTAATGTCATAAGTTAAGGGAAAAGAGGGAGGGAAAATGGAGAATGAAAACTCAAAATCCTCACAATGGAAATTTCACTGATTTTTTTTCTCATTTTATTTCTACAGTGTGTTCTTTCCTTTTGTTTTATATCAAAGAACTCCAGAGACTCTGACTGCAGCTTATTTATAGTATATGATATAGTATATGGTATCCCATGTTTCTATTCCAACACCATGAGTAGAGCCCCTTGCCTTTTTCTATGAGGGCATTTTTTGGTTGTTGTTGATTGGTTGTGAATGCCAAAGAGTTTTAGAAAAGAGCAGAGTCCTCTGCATGGACACAAAAAATGGCTGCCTACTGGTTTAATTCTCCTTTTCATCTCCCCATCTCTAACAAACTCATGTAGAGTCCTGTTCTGGTGCTTAACACTTCCCTCATTGGAGTCCCTTCTCTACAAAAAGTTATAAGCTATTATCCAAAATAAATAAATAAATAATGCAAACCTATAACCCCTGGAGTACATTAAAATGAAGTTTTTAGCATTCACTTCCACCAATAATCACATGAGTAAGGAATGCATGTTCCCAACTGAATAAAACAAAGGATGGGTAAACTGTGATCAACGGAATAAAGTATAAGAAAGAAAGTTGCAAAACCCAAACCTGAAGCACCAGTGTTCAGAAGCAAGAAGCTTTTGCTTCTCTGTAGGGGACTGAAGGTGACAAGAGAAACCAGCTCTGGGAATGAGGGAGAAGAGAAGGTACAAGGTGGGAAATGCCAAGACAGCCAGGATGAGCTACATACAGCTTCCCTGGTATGATATGAGAATTACTGAAGAAAGTCTCTATGCCCCAACCCCTTGGCTAATACATGAGATTCTACATGGAGCTTTATTTGTTTAAGTTTGATTTATTTATTTTTAAGGGAGAGAGAGAGAGAGAGACAGAACATGAGCTGGGAGGGGCAGAGACAGAGGGAGACACAGAATCCAAAGCAGGCTCCAGGCTCTGAGCTGTCAGCAAAAAGCCCAATGTGGGGCTCAAACTCACACACTATGAGATCATGACCTGAGCTGAAGTCGGACGCTCAACTGACTGAGCCACCCAGGTGCCCCTTGAAGCTTTATTTAATCAGCCAAAACCTTTAACCATAATTTAAGGATTTCACCCTATTATGAATTGAATGTTTATGTCCCTCTCAAATTCATATGTTGAATCCCTAACCCTCAATGTGACTATATTTGGAAACAGGACCTCTAAGTAAATAATTAAGGCTAAATGGGGTCATAAGGATAGGGCCCTCCCTCATCCAATAAGATTGGTGTCTTTAAAAGAAGAGACATCAGAGAGTGAGCTCAATGTCCCCATACACACAAAGAAGAGGTCATGTGAGCACATTGCAAGATGGCGACCACCTAAAAGCCAAGAAAAGATGCCTCGGTATGAAAGCTACCATGTTGGCATCTTTTTGTTTTAATTTTTTAATTAATTAAGTAAGTAAGTAATTATTTTGAGAGAGAGAGAGAGAGAGAGAGAGAGAGAGAGAGAGAGAGAGAGAATACCAAACAAGCTCTGCAACTGACCCCGCACAGCTCGATGCAGGGCTCAATCCCATGAACTGTGAGATCATGACCTGAGCCAAATTCAAGAGTCAGATGGTTAACTGAATGAGTCACCCAAGCATCCCTACCTTGTTGGCATTTTGATCTTGAACTAGCAGCCTCCAGAACTGTGAGAAATACATTTCTGTTGTTTAAGCCACCCAGTCTGTGATATTTTGTTAGGGCAGCTTGAGCTAAGACACATCCCAGGGTGAAGTAATAAGGGTGACTAAAGTTTGAGAGAAATGGTAAAACATATGAGCATGGCATGCCACTGTAAAAAAAAATGGGGTGTCCTTTCACAAACTTCCCTGGAACAGGATTGTGTGGAGTTGGGACTTTTCTCTACCCTGAATTACCTCAATCTTTACTAACCTAACCTTTGAGTTCCTTATCTTCCCTAAGTGATCTCCATTCCTGAAACATTTTTTCCTCAGAGTTTTGTAATTATAGGACATGTCACTGCCAAAAAGTAACCCCCACAAAATAAAAGTGAAGGAAGCCTCAGTCAAGGAAACTACTAGAAGCTTCCATCTCACCCACCTACCCTGGCAAAGTCTGGACTTAGCTCCCACGTAACTTCACTGTCCACTGGACATTGGTTGAGGACCAACCTTATTTTAGCTGCTACAATGAGCTCTGACAGACAAAGATGAGTAGGTCACAACCCCTGCACTCAAGAGCTTCAAATCTTGAGGGAGACAGGCACTCACATAAAATGCTACATTTCAGTGTGTGTCAGCATATAAAAAACGTTCTACAAAAAGTAGAATGGAGAGTGAGTCATTTCCCAGGAAAAGCACTTTCCTGCTGTAAAAGGACATTCCTTTTTCAAAAGCTGAAAGTATAAAAGAACCTGGTATAAGAAGGAAGAGGGGGATGTGCAATAGAGTTGAAATATAAGATACAGAGAACTTACAGGATGGGAGGGTTAGGATATGGGTGTCAAGAGAGAAAGCAAGTGAGGACCATACTGAGAGATTGCTTTCCATGGCACGAAGGACTGGAGAAAAAGGGAGGAGACAGTAATGTCTTGGTGAGATCAGTTCAGAGAAAAAAGAAGATAATTTCAAATACCAATTTCCTAACCTAATCCCTGCATACCCCCAGGCCTTTGTTTCTCTTGTGACTTCATTATTTCTAAATTTTTCAAGGGCCTTTTGAGATTTTAAATACATCCAATGTAACCCGAGTCCAAAATGTGCTCTCTTTTTTGTCATTTCATGAATTTTCCTTTCTTTCCTAGCCCTATACTTTTTATTTATGTTTAATAGGGACATTGAGCCAGCAAGACTCCTAAGAGGGCCGGAGCCAGCTTTGTGCTCTGTGTGAGCGTGTATGTGTGTGTTAAACAATTTCATGGACATCTGTCATGCACAGTTAACTTTGCATTGCTGCATTTTAAGTGGTGGGCCCAGGCTTGGCCGGCAGTGATAAAGTAGCTGGCAGTTTTCAAAAAGCCACAGGATAACAGAGCATGAATCATAAAACACACTACTGTGTAGCAATATCCAAGTTCATTCAATGCAATGAAACCATGCAGAGGCCCTTTATCCCCAGCTAATTATGTGGAAACGTCTAAGACAATAAAGCATCTGGTGGTCTTTCTTCCCCGTTTCAATTTTTCTCAATATTGTGACAGGGGAAAGTATTGTGCCTTTCCCAGGGTAGTTGCAGTGAAGAGGAGTAAAAGCAAGGGTCAGGGAAGAGCAAATAGATGAATTTATAACTTTCTTTTTATTTATTCCTTCCCCATTGTCTCTCTGGAAGTCTTCCTTGAGGGCTGTATTTTGGGATCACTATTCTCATTGCACTCTGCTTGAATCCCCTTTTCTCCCTCTTTAAAAAAAAATACCACCCAAACTGCCAGACCCTCTATGATTCCCTGTTGCCTGTGGGGCTTTCTCCCCCCAATAAGCATCCAGGAATTTAAGTCTAAGATTTATAATCACTCTCTGGACTCAGGTTAAGGGAAGGGTTCATACTTCTAGGAATGAAACCTAATATGTGATTTCCTTTCTAAAAAGAGGTGATGAGAATGGTCCTTGTGATTAAGGTTTTCCCAGAGAGGGTTCCCTGTAATTGCCTTGCACATGGCTCTTTTTGCCATTCTCTGGAAAACACACGCAAATGCCATGTGTTACACTCCTGGGGGTTTTGATGAAAGCCCCTTTATAGCTAAGCACTGTGCAATGAGACCCGAGCCAGAGTCTGATGAGGTGACTAATTGGTACCACTAGCTTAAAAAGCTAATAAGTTAATTAGATTAACTTCGTTCATGTTTGCACAAGGCTTTGAAGAGGGAAACACTACAGGAGCCCTAAGCTTCTCTGAATTGAGATCTGATGCAGCTCCATGCTGAGTACAAGCTTTCCCCTGGAAGGACATGAGTCTACCGTGGTTATATTCTGTTTTGGTTTGTTCCATTATTTAATTCCTCAGCCACCTCCCAATCTTCCTCAAAAGCCAAATTAAAGTGACATAATATGCCTTTAGTATCTCCTAGTGCAAATTGGTAGTCATTATAAATATAAATTCCATTCAAACCATTAGGAAGGTTTTCATTTCCCCACTTTCTCTGTGCATTATTGTAATAACATCCAAATCATTTTAATGGCAACTCAATAATCAAGTCAGATTCTTTTCAATGCAAAAATAGAAATAATTGCAAGGTAACTTAACTGAGTGGTATTTGCATTTTCTTTGAATTGCTTACTTATCCCACACCTTGAAAATGCAGTGAGGCCTAGAATTACAGTATCATTAGTTTTTTGCGTGTAAAGTTTTAGCATTAAGTTAATTTTGTATGCATCATCAATGTCTCCCCTCTCATCAATCTATCTATCTATCTATCTATCTATCTAATCATGTACGTATCTATGTACCTATCTATCTCATGTATTCATTCACCAAACATTAAACAAGATACCAATAATGTAATGCTCAAGAGATACACAGTGATGAAGACAGAACACAGCCTTCAAGGAACTTTTCATTTAGGACATATAACATCTCCTCTAGGTAAAGGACCTCAAGGCAGAGGAAGAAAAGAGATGATTGAGCTGAAAGACCTACGGGAGACTTCAAGGACAAGATGGCTTTTGAGCTGAACCTTAAAAAGTTTTCATGAGTAGAGATGGACGAAAGGACATACCCTGAGTGAAAGAGACTGCATAAACAAAGTTTCTGACAAGAAAGGGCACATGGCACATCCAATTAGCAGAAAATAATGCAGTATGTAGGGGCACACACAGAGAAGGAAGTGAAAGATGGGGCTGACAAAGCAGATGAGATTGGATCATGAATAGTCTTTCTCAGGTTTGTGGTCTTTGTGGATGTTTCTTTGTCTAAGCAGGAAAGGAATCAAGCAAGAAATGACTGGGAAAGCCAGTGAAGGCATTTTTGAGATCGTCCCTTAAAAGGCAGTAAAGGGGGGCGCCTGGGTGGCGTAGTCGGTTAAGCGTCCGACTTCAGCCAGGTCACGATCTCGCGGTCCGTGAGTTTGAGCCCCGCGTC
>NW_024412376.1:98904856-98927552 GCF_014898765.1 Herpailurus yagouaroundi | reverse complement strand
TGCCTGGGTGGCGTAGTCGGTTAAGCGTCCGACTTCAGCCAGGTCACGATCTCGCGGTCCGTGAGTTTGAGCCCCGCGTCGGGCTCTGGGCTGATGGCTCAGAGCCTGGAGCCTGTTTCCGATTCTGTGTCTTCCTCTTTCTCTGCCCCTCCCTCGTTCATGCTCTGTCTCTCTCTGTCCCAAAAATAAATAAACGTTGAAAAAAAAAAATTAAAAAAAAAAAAAAAAGGCAGTAAAGATCCAAACCAAAGTGGTCACAAAAGGTAATAAAAAAAGAGGGGGAAAAAAGATACATCAAACACTCATGAGACTTTCAAGTGAAAAAATTTTTTTCAAGAGTAGATTAAAAATAAAAATATATAATTTAATCACATAAAATCACATTTTTTTATTTGTAAAGTTTTATCATCTCTGTATGGTAGGTTTAAAAGTGTCTGCCTAGGGGGCACCTGACTGGCTCAGTCGGTAGAGCTGATCTTGGGGTCATGAGTTCGAGCCCCACTTTGGGGGCAGAGTTTACTTTTTAAAAAGTGCTTGCTTAGGACTTTTGTGACTTATTTTTCTCAGCAATAAAGATGTATCAATTGTAAAATAAAATATTTTTAAATATATCAATCAATGTCAAGACAGGAGCATCCCTAAAGAAAAAACATAATTATAAGAAGTAATTCAGATAAAGTGATCATCATGCTAAAACAAACAAACAAAAAAAAGGTTGAAACTTGAGGTGGCATAATAGAAAAGCATCACAGGAATTTAAGGTGAGATTACTTTACAACATAACTAAATAACTCTGGGTCAGGTGCTTAACTTCTCCAACTCTGTTTTCTCATGTATAAAACATGGTAATAATAGTGCCTCCTTCACAGGGTTCTTGTTAGAATGAAATGAGGGCCTGTGAAAAGTGCCTAACTTGTGTTAGACACTCAATAAATGTTACTCTCCTACTCCCTCACAACCCAGTGACAGAACCTAGTACAGTGTCTGTATGAAGGCACAGAAAGAGAGCATCATGACACAATTTCTCATTATTCACTTCACCTGGGAAACCTAGAAACCCAGACTGTTGAGAGAAGAAGTACAGTACCAACCAGAACTTCCATTCTGCATCCCTGCTTCCAACAAGTTGCCTCCTCTTTCTCCTCTTAGCCTCCCCACATGTAGTTCTCGGCTGCATGCAAGCTTGGATGGAGACAGAGAAATACCATCTTTGCCTGCGTTCCTTGGCTAAGGTAGTCATAATAAATTACACAAACTTGGTAGCTTAAAAAACAGACGTTTATTTCTCTTGCAGCTCTGGAGTCCAGAAGTCCAAAATTGATGTTTTCATAGGGCCACATTCACTCCAAAGGGCTTAGGGGAGAATCTCTTCCTGCCTCTTCCAGCTTCTGGCTTTCTTTGGCTTGTGGCAGCATAACCCTAATCTCTGCACATGGTCTTCTCTGTGCCTCCATGTGTCCTTTTCTATCTCTTATAAGGACCCTCTTGTTGAATTTAGGGCCCACCATAGTCCAATCATCTTGATCTTTATCTTAATTACATCTGCAAAGACCATATTTCCAAATAGGGTTGCATTCTGATGTTTCCAGTGGGTGAACATGAATTTTGAGGGGTGCTATTTAACCTATTTAACAGTGTTTTAAATAAAATTGGTTTTTCTGCCATCTGAGCAAGCATAAAAAAAATGACACCCTTGTAGCAACAAGCATACCTAGTGCTCAGATCTTGGTTTCTAATACCATTCTCCCATGAAAGGAATTAGGGCTCCTTACAGGAATGGCCAACTCTAAAAGTGGGGCAGGAAACATACAAGATGATCTTGGAACATTTTATAGTGTCAGAGAGTAAGAAAGTGCTAACATACACACACATACACACATGCACACAGATGCAGATATGTCAAAGAAGCACCTACATGAGTGAGCCCATGCCATACCACGAGTAGATGAACTGTCCACTCGAGTCCAGTCAACCCACAGAGATAGGAGGAAGAATAAGTCATGTTGCTTCAAGCCACTAAGTTTTGGATTTGTTTTACAGCAATAAATAACAAACACACATATATTTTCCTTTTATTAAATTGGTAAAGACATGTTTTTTAAAGTTTTAGTGCTGTTAAGACTACATCAAGATGTGGCCAGTCAAAATTAAAATGGTTACAATTTTTCTGACAAAAGAAAAAAAAGGACCATAGGAGAAACTTAAAGAGCTCCCAATCACCAAAACTAGAACAATTTGAACAACATAATAAATAAAGTAGTATTGAATTATAGCACAAAGTATAACATGAATATCCATGAGTAGTCCCTAGTGATATATATAACAATTGAATAAATTAATAAATCAGAGACAAAACAAATCTTCATTGCAGAACTCAAAATAATTTTTGTAGATGCTCTACCTTCAAAGGAGGAGGGCATGATACCCAGTGCTTATGTGGGCTGCATATAGTGATTTCTTTCAAAAGCATACGGTACGGAAAGGGGGTAGAAAGAGCAGCTTTCCAGTGGAGAAAACTGACAAATACTACATCAGCGAAGTGACCAAGGGTCAACATCAACAGTCATAAATCATGTTGATAGTATGTACCCTTGACATGATGTGATAAAAATGTCACTTTACCTCTATGGTCTCCCTCCTAATAACCCATAACCCCAGTCTGATCATGAGGAAAACATCAGACAAATTCCAATAGTGCAGCATCCTACAAAATACTTGACCAGCACTCCTCAAAACTGTCAATGTCATCAAAAACAAGGAAAATCTGAAAAACTGTTACAGCCAAGAGGACCCTAAGAGACATGATGATTAAATGTAATGTGGTATCCTGGATTGATTCCTGGAACAAGAAAAGGACACTAAATAACTAGGGAAATCTAAATAAACTATTGGCATTAGTTACTAATGTATTAATATTGGTTCATTAATTATAACAAATGTATTGCACTAGCATATGATATTAACAAAAGGAGAAACTGAGTATGAGGCACATGGGAACTTTCTGAACTTTTTTGCTGTAAATCTAAAACCGTTCTAAAAAAATAAAATCAATTTTAAAACTATATTGCTCAAAAAAATCAAATTGCACTCACTCTCCTTACACAATGGTAAAAATTTAAAGGAAGCTAATGAAAACACACTGTGTTTGTTTGCTTCGTCTACTGATATAACCTAAGAGCTTAGAACATATTTGGGCAAAGTGGAGGCACTCAACAAATTTTTTTAAATTTCTAATAATCTATTTATTCCTCAGATAGTTACTGAACAACCCCTATGTACAAGCTGTATACCAAGCACTGGAGATAAAACTGAATTTGAAATTTATTTCCAGACCTCTTATAGAATAAATGGTTTGGGGGCACCTGGGTGGCTCAGTTGGTTAAGCGTCCAACTTTGGTTCAGGTCATGATCTCATACTTCACAAGTTCAAGCCCTGCATCAGCCTCTGTTGCTGACAGCTCACAGCCTGGAGCTGCTTCAGATTCTGTGTCTCCCTCTCTCTCTGCCCCTCCCCCGCTCATGCTCGCTCTCTTTCTCTCAAAAATAAATAAAAACATTTTCAAAATTAAAAGAATAAATGGCTTTAACAGGAGATATTTCTAATTTACAAGATACGTGTGACATTAGCCCTGCTGCCCCAATTTCACTCTTTCAGATAGCTTTCTTCTTATTGATGGTGACCAAGAAAGCAATATTCTCCTGTTTTAGGCTTTTAATTGCACGAAAAACGAGTTTATTAAATAAGGTGGATTTTTCAGCAAATACTTTTGAATGAATTAAAACACAAATAAAAATTTATAAAGAAACTTAAAGAGGCTAAAGCTTTCTGCTATTTTCTGACTTCCTATTTCTCATTCATTTTGTTCTATTTGGACTTTTTGGCATGCTTCCCAATCAGGGAAAGAAATTTCTTTGAGTAAAATGTTGCTGAGCATTTTAAAACTTTCTAGATCTTTCAACAGCTTATCAATGAATGACTCCAAGTACAGCATATTTCTTTGCCTACAGACACATCTCTTTCCTACCCAGTGTGCCCATAGATATTAGCACAAGGATCTTCTCACAAGACACACTTCAGGTCCATTCTAACCAAACCTTTTCGGGGGATGAGTGACCCAGACTCGGGCTAATTTACATAATGCTCAACACCTGATGATGATTCAAGGCGGCTAGTCACATATTCACAAATCATTAGAAACATCTGATTACAATTTACAATCTTTCGAGATACTTGGGTGGTTCAGTCAGTTAAGCGTGTAACTCAATTTCAGCTCAGGTCATGATCTCATGGTTCATCAGATCAAGCCGCATGTTGGGCTCTGCAGCAACAGCACAGAGGCTGCTTGGGATTCTCTCTCTCTCCCTCTCTGTCCCAACCCCACCTGAGTGTGCTCACATGCTCTCTCTACCTCTCTCTCTCTCTCTCTCTCTCTCTCTCTCTCTCTCTCTCTCACCCACCCCCCCTCAAAATAAATAAATAAACATTTAAAGAAAAACAATTTTCAATCTTTCCATTGCTAGTGGCTGCCTTCATGGTTGGCAATTTTCTATTTAAAATATCAGTTGCCTTGTTTGCGTATTTAGAGATGAATAAAGTTATATTCTTATATTTTAATCTATTTGTTTAAATGTAGGGTTAAAGAAAGGCAGCACTTTCAAGGTTCAATTCTTCCAGCTGAGCAAATTCACCCTTTTGATTGAAACTCTGAGAAACTTTAAACATAAGCATCTGAAAAACAAAGAACCAAGGCAAACAATGTTGAAATGAAGGAAATTTAGAATACAAGACTTTAAATGGTTTCTTCATTATCAGAATGTCAGATGCTTGGATCACTGGGCAGAAATCACTTCCCAATGTCACAGAGGAGAAAACATTAAAAAGAGTGGCCACCCATTCATTACCTAATGGTGATTTCTGTGCATTAAAAGGTGATCAGAGAATTTAAAAACGTTAATTAGAAGAGACTTATTTAATCATTTCGTTTTTGACAGAGAAGAAGCAAGTCCATCTAGAACAGTAACTTGTCCAGTACAATTTGGTGCCACCAAAGAGAGCAAGCAGGTACCCCAAGAGACACAAGGAGCCACTGGGTGCTCTTTCCATACCATGCCATCACAAGCTACAACCCACTGAAGGTTATTTATTAAACACAGGTCATTATGAGGAAGAGCACATTCTCCTTTCAAGTCTGTTTTTCTATCTTTTGTTGGATTCATCTTTTTTTAAAAGTTAACTTTGCCATTTATTGAACACTAGCAGTACACATGGACGTGCACTGGCATGTGTTTGAACACAGGTGTGTATATACAAATTAGCCAACAAGAAGTCCACGCATGCTGACTCTACTTTTCTGCTTCCATTTTTTTCAATAATCCTCTGAGTTTGTCTTGCACTCCCACTATTCTTCACTCTATGATCTCACTGGAAACTCTCTAAGTTGCAAATCTATTAGGTTTTTCTCTGTCACATCCTCCTGACTCTTCTGGTGCATTTGTTTCTGTTGATCATCTCCTTTTTAAAACTCCTGGTTCATAGTCACCTTGACACTAAGCCATCTGTTAGTCTCTTTTTCTACTTGCCTTTACTCTTGCTCATTCTTCATGACTCGTCTTCTTCCTCCATCATTTAAATGTCAATGCTCTAGCCTTAACCCCCACCAGACTCATCTTCCACAGAGGCATCTTAACTACTTACCAGACCTTCTAAACAGCAGCCCCTTCAAGCTTTTCATCAGCAAATAGTGCCATCCTTCCTTTTTCTTTCTTTCTTTTTTCTTTCTTTTTCTTTCTTTCCTTTCTTTCTTTTTCTTTCTTTCTTCCTTTCTTTACCAATTAAATACTACTTAGTTTCCTCAAGACAGTTAAAACACCATGAAGCTAGTCTTCCTTACTGAAATCACCAACCCTGCTTCATAGTCTAATAGTACAGACACATGTTATATGTTATCAGAACACGAGAGGGTCACTTACATTAGTGATTGTGAGCTCAGGAGTTAGACTGCCTACTTTTATTTTTTTTTTTGTAACGTTTATTGATTTTTGAGATAGAGAGAGCACAAGCAGGGGAGGGGAAGAGAGAGGGGCAGACACAGAATCTGAAGTGGGTTCCAGGCTCCATGCTGTCAACACAGAGCCCAACGTGGGGCTCGAACTCACAGACTGTAAGATCATGACCTGACCTGAAGTCAGATGCTTAACCGACTGAGCTACACAGGTGCCCCTAGACTGCTTACTTTTAAATCTTTACTCTTCCACAAAATGCTTCAGCTTCCTCATGGGGAGTAATATGAGGAAAATAACAATACTGATCTCCTATAGTGCAGTGAGGATTAAATGCATTAACATATGTAAGAAATCTAAAACAGTACCTAGGACATATTTACTTCTCAATAAATGTTAACTATAAGAGTTACTGTAGCATGTTACCACACTGAATTAAAATTATTTATTTGCTTGTCTAACTCTGTTACTAGAATATGAGAACCCAAAGGATGGAAGCAGGTCCCATCCAACATTCTATACCCAACTCATACCACAGAGCATATAAACAGGTGTGTAAACTGTTTGTTGGTCAAATAGAGTACTTAGGTAAGAATAAATGGAGAATGAAATAAAGTGATATTGATCTGGGAGCATATTGCAGTTTCCCTGGCCAGATAAAGGTATGATGCCCCTACAATGAAGATGGGAAGACTACTAAAAATAGAAAAAAAAAAAAAAGAACAGAGTAATAGGAAGAGACTTCAACTACCTGGAGAGCTTCAGGAGACTATAAATATTGAAAGCAGGGCATCAAATAAATAACTGACTTGCATGAAACATAGAGAAAAATGGAAGAAATGAGAACTATGAATATAATTCAGACCAACAAGATACAACCATTTGGGAATATAAAAATAGAATTTGAGATTAATCAAATTTAACAAAAATATATTTTGTAGCTATCACAAACTCCCAGATACTGTATTTTTTCTCTTCTGTCACCTCTTTCCACCTTTCTTTATAATTAATTTACATGAAGATAACCTCTTTTAAGTTGTTACTCTTAAAGGGAAAATACCATACCTTTCATATTTTGCCTCTCTCATGGCATGGCATGCAGTCTTCTTCACCCAGGAATCAATTAATATTATTGACTAAATTAAAAGAAACCAAGGGGGAGTATAAATGGAAAAGAAAGGGACATATTATTGTCAATTTGCATGTGGAATTGGCACAATTTAGTAACTTTTTACATATCCTAGGGTAACAGCAAGGAAACATGAAAGGCCAAGTGTTCCAGTCAGGAGATTAAGAGAAGCTGACACAATTTTTAGGATTCAAATGTCATTTACAGCAACTGATTTCAGAAGCAAGAGAATGAACGTGGTTCAGACCAGCTGACTGGGGATGTTTGGTCAAATATCCAAACATAAGAACCCAGGTTATGGATGACTGTATGGTTCTAGAGCCCAGGAGAAGATTCTGGACTAAAGTCATAGATATGAGAGTCAGTTGCAGGAAAGTAGGAACTGAAGACACTGAGGGAGGTGTGACTTACACAGAACAGGAAAAGAAACAAAAGAAAACCTCCAAGATTAGAACTACAGTGGCAGAAAGAGAGCACAAGAGAAGACAGAAAAGGGTCATGAGTGTCCAGAGGGAACAAAGCATGAAAGGAATTTCTTGAAGGAGCATGTGGTCAACCATGTCAAACACACCAGGGTCAGAAGAAGCTGAGAAAGGATGAGAAAAAGCCATTGGCCTTGCAGGGAGCAAGTTTAGGAGCCTCATGGAGTCAGGATGGCCATTGTGAAAAGCTAACATCTCCAAAGGCCTTAAGAAAATTAAGGCAATGACTGTGGGCCTCTTTCAAGAAACTGGAACTGAAAGGAAAGGACTTAACACCTGTTTGTCATCTGAATGAATGAATAAGTGAAGTAATCAAATGAACAGGTCCTGTGGGATGCGGGTATAGGGGAGCCATGAGATAGACTCAGATGGATGATCCAACATCTGACCTAGGAGGGACTTTCTAGACAGCATCAAGGTCAACCCTCCAATGTTCCCTAGGAAGAAACTCAGAATGGTTGGGCAGCTAGTTCATGTTAGGGTAGAGATTTAAATGAAGATCTCCAATCTCCCAGGTGGGAGATATTTTCACTACACTCTCATTGCAACATGAACCTTAAGCTTGGCAAATAGGAAACAAAAAGAAAAGAAAAGGATTACACCTATTCTTGTTCTCCTTCCGGTTACTTCTTCTAGTACATCTATCATCCCTCATGAAGATATAATATGCATCCTTCCTAACTAGTCTGTAATAAATTATTGTTTTCCATGGGAAAGGTGGCAAGTGGATGTTTCCAAGATTGTTGGACAGTATAGTTTTCCTTATGACACTGACTTTCACCTTGCCATGAATACACTAGATTTCATGTGGCCAAAATCACATGTGCAAAGAGAAATTGGCAGAAACAGTGGCAGTGGTGGGAGCGGGGGTGCAGTTTTTCCTCTTAGTTTCACACAGGCAGAGTCTACACAGCCAAAGCAGGCTAGAAGGGAGGACTGAGTGATAATCTGGCAAACTCAGGCAGTGTAAATACCCAATCCAGCCACTCGGGCCTCCAGGCAAAGAAAAACATTTTCCCTGACCCTGCCAACTTCCCTCCTGGTGTATGAAAAATGCTCCAGGACCTAGGCCTAGAGGATTCATGGATCCCAAATGGTGGCAATGCCAAGTTGGCATGGGACTATGTGAGGCCTCTCTCCAATAGCACCTTGGACTCCATCCTCTCCACTCCTCCCACCCCCACCATTTTATTCCTCTATGGCACTAAGAGAGTATTTGGGAAGAAACACCTCTGTGCAGCCACTAGGGGACTGTTTAATGCACTGTATTAGTAATGCAGTGTCAGGGGTCTGGCCAACATAGATTCACTGGAGAAGGATCCAGATGCTATGGTTATAGGTGATTTAGCAAAGCCTGGGTAACTACAATGCTGCATTTATTACTTTATGCATTGGCTTCACCTACTGACTGGCTCCAGCCAGTTCTAGTGGAAGAAGATATTTCTCATCAGTAAGTCATTTTATGCTTTCCTTGGATTGCCTCTTCTATAAATCTGAGTCCAAACTGTTAAATTAAAATGGAAGAGTGAGTTTCAGTATTTTCTCCATATAAAAGGGGGCCTGGAGTATCAGGCATTATGGACTCTTCTCTTCATGTCCAAGTCACTGGGTAAGTAACTAACAACTTCCTCAGGCCAGGGGGAACGTTGGAAATTCAATCATTTCTTTAGCATACTTACCTTCCTGAGTTTCTCTGGCCCTTCTCCACCCTACTACACCTGCCCCAGCAAGGAATATGGCAATCCTGTCAGAGACACACTCATTTTCAACATGACTATATCTATTTACGCAGGAACAAGGGTTTTTATGAGGCTGTTATACTTACCTAGTCACAAAAGCAGATTACACTCCAGTATTCACTCTTTTTCTCCTTTTTATTTTTGCCCACCCCCTTAAAAAGCCTTAACAATAGCAATATTGGAGACAAGCTGGGAAATCTGCCTCTTCACAAAGCTGACACAAACGTTGGTGGACCAATAATGTATTCAGCAGCCACCTAGTCAGCAATGCAAAATGGTTCCCGAGTTCAAGGCTATGATACATTAGAATATAATTTGGCTGGAGCTTCTCTCTCTATTATGGAGAACAAATGCATTTTTGAATGACTTGAAGAAGAGGTCATGCTATTACTTATGATGGGTAAACTCAAAGAGGGTCAGAGAGGAGACACAGTTCAGATAAGCCCTGGAAAGTATATATGCTCTTTTAAATCTAATCCTATTTTTTAGGTCTCTCTCTTCACTTTCAGGGCAGGAAACTTGGCTGCCATCTGGGGCCCTATTTTCAGCTTGCTGGGAGTTCTCAGAGAACTGCTGAATCTCTCAGTGTGCCCCTGTTACTCCATCTATGGAGTATGGAAAATGCCACACACCTCAGGCCGCAGGGGACACTGAAAAGTTGCTACCAGGGCTGTTGCTGTGATTGTTTCTCAGAAGACTAGAATCTGGCCAATTTCTGAGAGCTTTAAGATAGCTGGATGATATGGGTTTTCTTCTTCATCTTTTTCTTAAAATGATGCCTGTGTGTTCAAAGTTCTGTCATCTTTTCATTCCCTCCCCTTGTCTGTTTTGTACACAGGTTCATGTCCACAAAAGAAGCAATTTAAGTTCTTTACTGAGGAGCTCAAGTTCCTAATTCTCTCAACCAATCAGGCAGTATATTTAGAGAAAAGGCAAATATGCCTTAGATATTCTTAGCTAAACCCGATAGAGAAAACTGCTTAGCACTGTATTCTGTTTGCAGTGTACCCTTGCCTAGTTAAACTGGGTTAAAGAAAGCTTGGGAACATTGCATAATTACATGAAAAATCAATCTCACTTATTCTGACGACAGGCTTTGTGTGCACTGTTAGAAATTATGACTAAAAGTCACTTTTTCTATGTTCACATGCTTTTTCCACATGTGCTATAGGTAGAGTGAACTTCCAAGTCCAGGTCATAGCAATCCCTGTTGGCGCCCATTGGTAGAGATGGGGTGGACCACATGAGGGCCAGGTTCAGGCCACTCTATGAACAGTCTCACAGTCCTCAGAGCAAGTCTTGGCTGCACATACCTCAGCCTCTGCACCAAGTTTCTTTTGCTTGAAAAAGAGTCACAGTCCATCTGCTGTGCAAATACACAAATACAAAACCATCTCCCGTTTCATTAGGAATTAGTCCCCACCAGGATACAGCAGCCCTTTCACCTTTCAGATGAGGAATGAATGTTGTAATTGTAGATCAAGCTCCTGAGGCCCTTCCTAGGCAAGGAATGGAGTCAATCTTGGCTCCAGGGAGCCACCAGGCCAGTGGTGCCCTAGCAAGTTCTATACCCAGTGCAAAGGTGACACATGCCAATTCTTAGTCTACCTTCTCTTACACTATTTTCCACCCTATGAGGTGAGTTTGGATGGCAAGAACTGAAGACCTGAGTGGAAGTGACTTCCAGATATACACAACACCTGTACCAGTCCACAGCAAGTAAATCATCTCTATGTATCTTCCTCATAGATAGTATTTTCAGTCAGTTTCTGAACTATAAATATCCCAAAGTTTCATACAGTTCTGCATTGTTCTTAACTTCTTAACAATGATCAGGAATTATTTCTCTAAAAAAGACAAAGAATCCAATATTTGACATTTTACATGATTCTTTCCAGGCTTGGGCACTATCAAAGAGACTAAAGAAGAGCAAAATTTAAAACTGAGCCTCATGTATGTGCACAAAATACCTCTGGAAGGGTCTAAAAGACCCGGTAACAGTGGTTGTCTCTGGGAAGAGAGGTGTGCTGGGGAAAAGGATGTCACTGATGTTCACCATAGGTGGTAGAGGAGGAAGAGGCAGAAGATGAGGAGGAGAAGCGGGTGGCTATTGTGGTTTTCAGAGAGATCCAATTTTATTTTACACAGAAAACAAAGACATTTCTAATTTCAGACATGGATAAAACTCCCCCAGTTGCATCTTAAAAAAAAAAAAACCTGCATTGAGGTGGCTATCGGGAAAGATTAATTTTAATAGTCAGTCTACAATGCAGATTCTTGAGTGTGTTATCAACCTATTTTATTTTCTCCCTCTCTGACATGGTCTTTGGCAGTCTCCTTTTCCTCTGTTGGACACATCCACTGAAAAGACACAAGGTTCTACACTGAAAATGCTGGTTATCCGGAAGTGACTTGTTCTTCCTTTTCCCTCATCATCCCTTCCTTTCAGCATGTACTCCCTTGCGGAACTTTCTCAATCCTCCATAAGGTTCCATCATTTAATTTACCTATCCTTCCCTTCCTCCTTAATAGCATTTACTGAATGCTTTCTGTACTCCCTCTTTCACTTCATTTATTGCTTATTAGATGCCAGGCACCATCTTAAGTGCTTTATATGCAGTATCTCATTTAATCTTCAGAGAAAATTTATAAAGTACTATTTTTATCTCCATTTTGCAAATGAGAAAGTCAGATATTAGACAGATGAAAATACCTTGACCCATGTTACACAGCTAACCCAGAAGGGCCCACTAAGAGAACACATACTAAGTTATAATAGCGTTATTCTTACCTCACCCCTTAATATTTTTTTTTCAAATTAGTTTTTTTTCAAATTCCTGTTCATTATCCAATGTCTCATTATTTGCCTCTTCCTCTTCTCCTCAATATTCCATTGTTTACCCCTGCCCAGGTGGCACCTTTATTCATTCATTCATTCATTCATTTATTTATTTAGCTCGGGTCCAAAATTCAAGTAGGGGATTGTTTTTCAAGGCATCTGTTCCTGCCACTGAGTGATAGTGAAGACACAGCCATGGTAGCAATGGCTATAGGCTATGTATTTAAAAAGAAAGATGAGTTCCTGCTTATTTACAACTTAATAAGCCTTAGATAAATGCTTATCTTTGTGCTTGAAAATGATGCTTGTCCCCAAAGAAGGGCGACCTGTCATCAAGTATCTTAGTAAGGTAATGGAAAGAGAGGGATTGTATTTGACTATACATTAGTGTCTAGCAGGTGTTGGTAAGTTCATAAAATACATAATTTTTCCATGAAATATAACTTTTATACTTGTGAGAAATGCAAACAAAATCCTATCATGAACAAATGTTTTTATTTTTAGCTCCAAAATATCAAGCTTTGCAAAAATGTTAAGCATAAAACAGCATTCCATTATTAAGTTGCTTTTGTTCTATTCACATCACTTTATTTGAGAGGGCTCTTATTAACATCATCATCATTATGACATAATGGAAAAGGAGAACTTGAAGGAAGAACACCAAGATTCAAAAAATAAAACTCTCATACAAGTCTTGCCCCCACCCTTGACCTAATGAACTATGGATTAAGAAGAAAATGTGTGATCCTGAAACAAGAGAAAAGTGTGTGTAGCTAAAATTCATATTCCAAAGGCTAAGCTAAAAGAAGGAAAAAATTTCTGTCTAAATATAAACATGCATGGGGATATAGATACACACTCACTCAAAATCCCCTGCGTCAGAAGCCCTGGCTCAAAGAAGCCAATGGCAGAGACTCAACTATGTGACATCACTGCATCTCGGGTAATATGTGGTAATGAATTCATTGCATGGGATCTATGACCAGAAATTCATCCCTGCCCTCCCCCTTGCTCACCCCTTTCCCAATAGCAAGCCAAATTTGCGTGGTATCACTGTGCTGCTCAGCCTGTGTGCTTAATGCATTCATTAAACAGGAGACTGGAGATGGTTTCCTATGTTTCTCATTATTTAAAAGAACAAGTTAATCTCCCCTTTGGGGGGCAGCAGGGGAACCGAAAACCACATGATCCTCTTAAATAGTTCTTTGCCTGGTCCTCCCCTGTTGACAGGTCTGCCTTCGTAATTTTATTGTCGTGGCTCTGAAGCAAATTTTAGAGAGGTAGAGTTAGTTGATGGAAGGGTGGGAATGAGGAGAAGGAAGATGAGGCTAGGAAAAAGATAGGGGGTGAGGGAAAGAAATCCAACTGTCTGATTTGCCTCAATCATGGCAAGTCTTTTATCAGATCTATCTCCTTCCCTTCTCGAGTGCTTATCATATCACACAAACTGCTCCTGAAGAGCCCTCCATTTACCCTCTCCCCTAATTAAATGTGCACTTCATTAATGTAAATTGGGGGTTTAATGCTCTTGTTGAAATTCTGAAGAAAGTGCTATGGCCTTGCGAAATGCTTAAGCATCATTGCAAATTAGATTAGGGACCAAGAAAGGCAGTAAAATTAGAATGATAATGGCTGATGTGGCTTCCTGACAGGCATGACTATTCAGGGATCAATGGAATGGAGAACAGTTTCCCGAGCCGAAAGTGAAAGGCAGGGACAAACGTCAGCCTACAGATGTGGCTTTTGGAAGCACTTTCAATTAGTTTAATTTGGTAAATGGTGGGGATTTAGAGGCTCTCAGCCAGTCATACAAGACAAGAATACATTGAAATGTTTTTCACTTTTTAACATAAAATAGGATTGGCTTTAGATTTGCATTTCTCGAACAAGAAGATGGAATGGGGCGGGGTGGGAGGGTGGAGGGTGCAGGGAAAGTTTCCAAAGTGTTTCACTAACTCTACTTTTGAAAATGGAAATGACTTTTATGAGCTTGGACTGCAACCTCCCAAATAGTGGGAAAGGGGAGAGTAAATTGTACCTCTTCTGGTTCTCAGGGAGGCCTTAAATCCTGGAGACACCAAGAGCCCAATACGTACTAAAACGGGTGGCAGCAGTGGGGCCTGGGGGGCAACAGGCAGTGAAATACACTCGAATTCATTCATCATTTCCCTCTATAAATGTATTCTTCAACTTAAAAAAAAAAAGCTATCTCTCAGTTATAGGATTCCTTCTGTTCCTTCCCTTCAAAAAAAAAAAAAAAACCAGTCACAGTTTTAAAGGTATCACGAAAAAGGAATATTCATAATTTATTCCACAAATATTCACCCAAGTACATGTGCGCGAACTTATGTTCCGAGGGTATCAACACCACCTCAGCAGACACTCGCTCAGTGGATGCTCATTTGAGGCTCATTTGGTTAGTGCTAAGTGTACCTTTTCCTTTTTGTTCCCTCCTGCTAACTCCACCCCACCCCCAAACCACTGGTGTCTTCACTGGAAAATAAACTGGCACTAATCTGGGGACCAGGGGACGTTTACAGGCAGGACAGCTTCTGTGCACAAAGACCTCCTTCAGATTTGCACATTTTGACTACAGGTCCCTCCTTGTGTTCCCAGAATGCTGTCAAGCTCCAGTTGGACCTCCTCCCTGAAGGCGTCTGCATCTTTCATGAGTGAAGAGGAAGGAGATGATGCGTCAGAAACTACGGTAAATATTACCAAATCCCCAGTGACTCCCCAAAGTTTCAACCTTGTGAACCTGCGCGGCGATTCACCTTCCAAATCCATATGTTCCTTTTCCGGATTCACCAAATGTTTGCTAATAGGCTCATCTCTCACTTTTGTGAAGCTAATATTGCAAGTCAGCAGCAAGCAAGGCGATAGACAAACGAATACAGAGAGAGTCACATGTCCAAAAGAGAGTGATCTCCACATGCAGTGAAAATAAACCCGGGCAAAGGTAAGCTCATGAAACAGTTTGCACTGTGGAGAATTTGGTAGCTGGAAGTTCTCAGTTCATCATGGGGATGGTAGCAGATCACTGGTATTACAAACAACCCCACGATTTATGGGCTTCACAAGGCCTCGTTTCATACAGGCTACTTGTCTCTTACAAAACATCCAGGGAAGAAGTAGGAAAAAATTGTAAGTAAATGATCCCAATGAAGTTAAGACAAATAATAATAATAATAAAATCTAATATTTGTATAGTACTTTGATGTTGTCCAAGAACACAGATGAATCCAATTACTCATTTGATCTACAACAAAATCTTCTGAGGTAGAAAAGAAATAAATAGTTCTTCCTGTTATACAAAGGAGGAAAATAAGACTCAGAGGTGTCCATTTACTTTCCCAAAGACACAGTGAGTGAGTGGCAGGGGAGGAATTAACACAAAAGCCTTCTTTTTCTAATAACTTCAGTGTTGTTGCAAAATTAATAGATGACTATTGAGGAAAAAATTTCAAATCACACAGAAATATACAAAGAAGAAAGCAAATGCATATCAATAATTATTGAAACTATTTTGCAAACATCATTTCATAAATATTTCTTTGCATATAGATAGGTAATACTAATGATAATAATAGGAGCTAACATATATTAACTTCTTACAATGAGCCAGGTACTACCTTGGTATCTTGGATAGGTGCATTTATTTTTTAAAACAACTCTGTGAAGTAGATGTAACTTACAAATGAGGAAAGTAAGGCCTGGAGAGATTTAAGTAATTTGGCCAAACTGATACAAATCTGAAGGCTCCAAACAAAAATATTATCATACTGATCAAAAAACTTGCTTTTTCACACAACAATCTATCACAAGCAGCTTCTTCCTTTACCTACTTCGTCATGTTCCATGGCCACATACATTTCACTGTAAGTACCATAATTTAATTAACACATCCGTACGGATGCACTTGAGGTTACTTTTAGTTTTTCTTTTGTAAACACTGCAATGATGGAAATCATGAGAATCCTTTCTTTCACATTCAGCTGCTAACCTCCTTAGGGTTCATTCTTACATATGAGATTTAGAGCAAGACTTAGGTCTTCTGATTACTGGTTTCACAGGCTTGCCTTCACTCTGCCCCTCTCACACAGCCTCATTAATTGGTATCATAAAAACTCAACAGCTGTTGGCTGGGGTTTTTGAAAGTTTTCACAAGTTGCAAATTATGTCCCCAAATCTGTGATCATTGCTTCAAGTAAACCCATCTAGAAATCTTCTGCCTCCCTGGGCACTCAGAGAACTGCCTATAGGTTTAGCCCAGGCCCCCAGACAATAATGCCATGACAGTGCTCTGAGATGAGACAGAACTGTCATTTACTTCCTCCCTGTCATTCCACGAACACTTGACTGGATACCAAGGAAACAAGCCCAATAAGATAGAATCAATGCCCTCAAGAAGCACACCGACAGGGACGACAGAAAAGTAAAGAAGAAATTACAAAGGAGTGTGATAAGTGCTATGATAGAAATATTCACATGATTCTTACATGGCAACTGAGCTGTTTACTCAGCCCAAACTGGTGAACTCAGGGAAGGCCTTCCTGCAGAAGGGATTGCTAGGGATTCCTGAAGGACGAGCTGCAGGTACCCAAACAGAAGACAGTTGGATGCAATCGGGGCAAGTACTATGAAGGAGCCCTCTCCATACAGTTGCCTTCTCCAGATCCCATGACCATTCCTCCTCCTGACCCCTTCAGGCCAAAGGGTGGGAGATAACTGTTTCCCACCTGCTAACCTCAGGATACTGGATTATCTTGTTCTCATTTTCAAAAACCCTGCCCAGCCCTTTGTAAATAGCTCATTATTAAACTCCCTTCTAATTAGCTGGTGTGAGGGTGAGATCTGTTTCCTGTAAGGACCCCAACTGATTCAACACATATATGCATAAGAGGTTGGGCACAAATCTACAGATTTCACAGCTCCTGCCCTTGCCCTCGTCGTCCTCCCAAAGTCCACCTAAGGAGACAAGAATAAAAATCCTAGCTCCAGAAGAAATACGTAGCACTCAAGATTGGCCCTGTTCCCTTATTGGCACAAAGATCTCAATGGGACATTTCTCTTCTGGCGCCAGTTAGAGATGTTCAATTCCATTTCACTTTAATTTGCAATAAATGTGCCTAATTTTATTTTTAATTTCCTAAATAGATTGATTTGGCAAAGCCACTTCGCCAACTCAAAAGTTAAATTCCTGATTGAAAATGCTAATATGGAATTCATTTTCTCAAACACTGATTTTCTGATTTTGCAAAACTGCTCTTGTTTAGATAAGAATCAGAGAACTGTAGAGATGGGAGGTTCAGTAGACATGAAGCCAAAGGGCATACAACAAAGTTAAAGGTCTTGCCCAACAAGATAGAGCTCGTTAATAACATTCTTCCACTCTCCTAGATCCTGGATTGCCAGACTGAGGCAACAGTTGTTTGCACTGGAAAAGTATTGTCTCCTAAGAACAATTCTTTGTATTTTGTGAGATTCTTCCTCCCTCGGCAAACCACTTTGAGATATGGCCTCAATTTTACTTACCATGTCTGGGAAGAAGGTTGAAAAGAACAGCACAAGAATAACTCAAGAAGTTACTGTTGCTTCCTTCAGGGAGAAAGGAGTGGGAAGGAGTATTACTTTTTATGAGTTAATTTGTGACTTGTGACAGTTACAAAATTTGAATTTATTTTTTGGAAAATAAATCAGCTTCTTCAAAGGTGAGAGCAAGGATGATGTGAATTCTGTTCAGCAAGGAGGTATTACCCACCTGCTGCATGTTATGAAACATCCTAGGCAGTGTAGGGGATATAAAGATAACTAAGGCATAGCTCCAGACTTCAAAGAGCCTGTTGCCCTGTGAAGGAGACAGAAACGTACAGAAACAATGATAATCCAGGATGGAATGTGTGAAGTCACAGAATGTGGATGGAAGGAGAGTCATTTCAACTCAGTGCAACTGAGTAGCATTTTAACAGATGGTTAAAATTGGGGAAGGATGGGGGCGCCTGGGTGGCGCAGTCGGTTAAGCGTCCGACTTCAGCCAGGTCACGATCTCGCGGTCCGGGAGTTCGAGCCCCGCGTCGGGCTCTGGGCTGACGGCTCAGAGCCTGGAGCCTGTTTCCGATTCTGTGTCTCCCTCTCTCTCTGCCCCTCCCCCATTCATGCTCTGTCTCTCTCTGTCCCAAAAATAAATAAATGTTGAAAAAAATTTAAAAAAAAAATTGGGAAAGGATGTACCAAGTGGGGGACCTGTCAGCAAAAGCTTAATAGGGGAAATTAAGGAGGACATAAACAGCTTGCTTCTTGTCATACTACAGTGGGTGCAGACAGGCAATAATCCCCAATCCCTCCCAATGCCCAGCCATGAGGATTCCCTACATTTTCCACAAGTCTGATTTGTAATAATAATGTTTCACATGAATATGACAATTTCATTTTTAAAAGGTTTTCTCCAGTAAACTATTCCATTTAACTTCATAATAATATATACCCGCTGTATAGTTGAAAAAAAACAGCTATAAGAGGACAGCAGAATTGAATGGGATTTTGAAGGAAACTGTCATTTCACAGATGGGGAAACTGAGACATAGCAAGACTATATGACATTTAGTTAGGAAAAGAGCCAGAAAATTCTGAAGTTGTTCATCTCACACACACAGGGAACAAAACAAATCTCTTAGTCAAACACTGCCTACAGCTGCATGGAATAATTTGCAAGCACAATAAAGTGCCATTTAACTTGTATATACCTGTTTTCCGCCTATACGCAGAAATAAATATATACACTTCAAGTGTCCATATCTATCACCTAAAAATGTATAAGAAAAGAAGCAATGTGGGGCGCCTGGGTGGCGCAGTCGGTTAAGCATCCGACTTCAGCCAGGTCACGATCTCGCGGTCCGGGAGTTCGAGCCCCGCGTCAGGCTCTGGGCTGATGGCTCAGAGCCTGGAGCCTGTTTCTGATCTGTGTCTCCCTCTCTCTCTGCCCCTCCCACGTTCATGCTCTGTCTCTCTCTGTCCCAAAAATAAATAAACGTTGAAAAAAAAATTTTTAAAAAATTAAAAAAAAAAAGAAAAGAAGCAATCACTATCATTAGTATTACCAAGCCTTGTTTTTTAGTCATATATCTACTGTTACCTGGAAACACCCCATCTTGGGTGTGCTTATGCATCTGAGGGTGGCTGCAGACTGGATTGGGGGAAGGCAGTTCTAACAACGGGACGAGGCAAAGGTTTGCCTAGTGATCGCATTCTCTACCATCCACCCAGAGAATACTCTGATAGGAGGGGCTCCAAGATGTTTGGAGGTATTGATTTTAAAAGAGAAAAATGAAATACATATCAGAAGATCACTGATGATATAAAGCTGCAAAAGTGTAGGGCAGAGGTAGCTGCTATAGATAGCAAGCAGCATGCAAAACGGAGGAAAAGAGAAAAGGCACAGGGACCTTTGTATCATATAGAAGTAATTCCATCCTTGACCCCTCAGTACCCCTTCACAAAATGCATGCCCCTCTCCCTTCAGCCAGACCCCCACTCCACCCCCAGACCCATACCCTCTGCATTTCTTGCCTTTTTGAGAACCTCCCCCACGTCCCAGCTGGGCCTGAATGATTAGGTGTGGCCCTATAGCCCACTCTCACTTATTCAGCTGTTAAAGCAGCTTAAACCCTCATAAGAACATTAACATTTGGGTGCCAATAACAGATTGACCTTTATTCATAAAGTGCAAATAGTTGGAAGTCGAACAGATTGGTTGCCAGCGATTGCCTTTTATGTGCGGTTTAACGCTTTGATTTCTCTTCCCTTTCTTCCTCTAATCTGACAACGCTGCCTTGAATACGGTTTGCACTCTAAGTAAACAGGGCCAGGGGAGGCCTCTGCCTTTGTGGCACAGTTTGCTTGGAGGGAGGGAGAGAAGGGAGAGTGACTTTAAAAGATTTGCCTTTGGAATTAAACAATTTAAGAATGGATTGGAGACCCCCAAAACTGAATGGAGCTGTTGGAAGAACTCTGAACTGAACTCACAAGAGCCTTTTGCATATGGGACCATTTATCCAAAATCAGCCATCTAGATGCAGAATGAGAATGCAAGGATTTATATTAACTCTCTTGAAAGTTTACTCCATGCCATACACAAAAGGGAAAGTCAGAAGCCCACAGAGCCTATGGATTTGAGATGGGACCACACTGCACTGCTTTGTTACCCACTTCTAGCCAGCTGTGAGCATTTGTTGCTTCAGAGTGGGAAGGGTGGCTGGATCCTTTTAAACAAGTTGTGTTTCTTTAAAGCACTCCAAGGAAATATCTCTTAAGCATAGGCTTTTTAAAGATACTTTCCAACATAGCATTCAGTTCTGGATTTGTTTTCCTGATCTATCTTGACAATAGTTCACTTTCAACAGCACAGTCTACGCTTTACAGCAAATGGAGACTCTTTACAGCCTTTTCATAGATTGCATGTGTAAATGCAAAGCTTCCCAGCAATCAACTGTGCCCATTTAGAAATAATAAAGTCCTTTGTGAGTCAACAGAATGAACACAGGAAATGGAAGGTACGATGCTCTCATGAATAAGGTTTGACTATAAGTGTGAGGCAATTTTATATGGATGCTGCTTCTGCTGGAGTTTTTGCATTACCTTAAAAAATCTTAAACATATTTTAGGAGCAAAGCAGAATTTCTTTTTGATCCAGACAAGTTAGCATTGTGCTGTACATGAACAATTTAGGCTTTAGAACTAGGCAGATCTAGGTTTGTGTCCCAACCCTTGCTAGAAGCTCATTAGTTTTGTGACTTAAACAAGCAATATGTCTCAAAGCCTCATTTCCTCTTCTGAAATGTACAGGCAACTGTAGCACCAATCTCAGAGGATGACAATCCCTGGGAAGCTCTTAGCCCAGCTCCCTACCCTTTAGTAAGTAAGTCAGTGAAACTTAGTTATTATTGTATCCATTTTTAATTTTGGATATCTTTGCTGTCATGGGTCTGTATGAAGAATATGACAAAAAGAAATAGAAAGTACTTAGCAACAGATGTACCCCACAGTTAACCACAATAATTGGAAATTGCTATTATTATTATTATTATTATTATTATTATTATCAGTTTATACTTTCCTGTGTACAGACCATTTCCTTCTCTCAGACTACCTTATGGTTGTCGTATGGCAGAAAATAGGTCTTCCATTTCTTTTGCACCCCCTGATGCTGTGAGCACAATATTAGATGCAAAGTGGATGCTTAACAAATGACTTGTTGGTTAACTGTTTCTTCTCCTTCACTGGAAACCACTTGCTCCAAAGACGACGATAACAACAACAACAACAACAACAACAACAACAACAACAAACACATAAGCATTATCTTCCCCTCCTTCTCCATCAATCCTTCATTTAATCCATTACTCAGTCCAGTCATTTCTTGCTTGGGAAAATGAGCTCTCCTATTCTCCATATTGTCACCAAGCTAATCCAGGTGAGCAACAGACTTCTAATAAAGAATGTGCTCCCATTCTGTCCGCATCACCACCCCTACTGGTTTACAGTCATTCTGCCGACTCATGCTGGTCAAACATTCTGCATTCTTTTATGTCTCCACCCAGCAATTCATACAGTGGCCTCTCCAGTCTTCGTCTTCCAGACCTTCCCTAAAAGTCATGAGGAAAGTTACATGGATAGAAAGAGTTTAAGAAAGAAACAAGGATATTATCTACAGTGCTTTGATTCAGAGTTTTTTTTCCTGAACTTGGAATATCTATTACCACATTTGCTAACTGGTTAGCTATCTTGCCAGCATATACCTGACTTCAGCCCATGAGAGGGGCAGTTTTAAGGTCATGGATGTACAATTTAGCAAAAAAAAAAGCAAACAATTCAATTGAAAATGGGCAAAGAACCTGAACATACATTTTTCCAAAGAAGATAGATATACAAATGGGCAACAGGTACATGAAAAGGTGCTCAACATCACCAGTCATCAGGGAAATGCAAATCAAAACCAAAATGAGACATCACCTCATAGCTGTTACAGTGGCTATCATCAAAAAGACAAGAGGTAACAAGTGCTGGCAAGGATGTAGAGGAAAGAGAATCCTTGTATGCTACTGGTGGGAATGTAAATTTGTGCAACCACTGTGGAGATTCCTCAAAAAATTAAGAATAGAACTACCATGTGATTCAGCAATCCTACTTCTGGGTATTTATCTGAAGGAAAGGAAAACCCTAACTCAAAGATGTATCTGCACCACCGTGTTTATTATAACATTATTTACAATAGTCAGAACATGGAAACAATCTACGTGTCCATTAACAGATGAATGAAAAGAAAACTGTATATATATTCAAATTTATATACATAATTATATATTATAATTTTATATATTTATATGTTTGTGAACTTAAATAAATA
This sequence comes from Herpailurus yagouaroundi, assembly GCF_014898765.1. Taxonomy (NCBI): domain Eukaryota; kingdom Metazoa; phylum Chordata; class Mammalia; order Carnivora; family Felidae; genus Herpailurus; species Herpailurus yagouaroundi. The sequence goes on along the minus strand of NW_024412376.1, from coordinate 98,904,961 downwards.
TATATAATTTTATATTTATATAAGTTTATATATAAACATATAATATATATAATTTTATATTTATATAAGTTTATATATAAACATATAATATATATAATTTTATAT
>NW_024412376.1:98799933-98904846 GCF_014898765.1 Herpailurus yagouaroundi | reverse complement strand
ATTTATATAAGTTTATATATAAACATATAATATATATAATTTTATATATTTATATAAGTTTACATATAAACTTCATTACATATATTTATACACCTATGCATATATATAATAGAATATTATTCAGCCATAAAAAAGGAAGGAAATTATGACATTTGCAACAACAGGAATGAACCTGGAGGGTGCTGTGCTAAGTGAAATAAGTCAGGTAGAGAAAGACAAATTCCATTTGATCTCACTTATATGCAGAATCTAAAAAAGCCAAAACACAGAAACAGAGAGTAGAATTGTGGCTGCTAGAGCTAGGGGTGGGGGAAATAAGGAGATGTTGATCAAAGAATACAGATATCCAGTTATGCGAAAAATAGGTTCTGGGGATCTAATGCACAGCATGGTGGTTACAGTTAACAATATTATATTGTATACTTGAAATCTGCTAAAACAGCAAATCTTAAATGTTCTCACTACACACATGCACAAAAGATAAGTATGTAAGGAGACTGATGTGTTAACCAAACTTACTGTGATAATATTTCACAATATGTACGTATATCAAATCTTCACATCATATACCATAAACTTACACTGCTATTTTAGAATCCCAAAACAAAGAGCAGAAGCAAGAGAAAGTTAAAAATTACACACAAATCCACAAAGAAATAGGGGCATCGAAGGAAGAAACAAAAAATGAGGGAGAGTGAAATGTTAATTTTTGGAGTCCCAGGACAAGCTCCTACTTTTCAAAGTCCTTGGGGCTATTCCAGAGAAGGGACAAGAGCCAGGGGCAATGAAAAACTGTCCTTTTTCTCAGGTCTCATCTTCACCAACCCCCAAATCTAATACTCACCCCAACTCAGGACAAAGTGTTTACCCTCAGTGGAAACTCATTTCAGTTTAATTGTTTTTTCTCAGCTTCTCCTTCCATAATCAGAGACTGCAATGCCAACTAGCTCTCAAGCCAAGTCATTTTAATGAGGGAAAGATTTCAAAAAGATTATGGATGGGGTTTTAAATGTCTACTGAAATGCACCCAGAAAAGTCTCCATTGTAGGAGGAAATGCTTTAAAAACTATCTTTAAATAAATCCTCAATAACAGAGACTTGGCAGGGCCAGGGCTGCTACCCAGACATCCCTGGGAGAGGGGCTTTTTATGGATTCCAGTCTCAGTGTTCGTGCTGACAGGAGCCCCTAATCTACAGTATTGTTCAGTACTTGTGAAAGTCTCATTAATTAGTAGCTGATGAGGTACAAAAGGAGTAAATTTTGTTTCAATTTAATGATGACCTTCATTTTAATTCCATTCCCTTTGTGAAAACCTGGAAATTATATGACTATTCCCAAACAGTAGAGTTTTAAAAGCTCCTCTAGTCAGACAAATTGGTTTAATTTCTTGCCCCTTTACTGAATGCAGAGCTTCAGTGAACCTAATGTACTTCTGGAAAAAGAACCGATGGAAGAAAATTTAAGTTTTTGGACTGCTGGGGAAATTTTGGCAGGAGATAGATAGGAAAAAATGAAAGGTTTTGGTTTGCATTTATGACAAAGAACAAATCACATAAAAAGTCTAAGGATGAAAAAAATAAATTGTTAGTGTCATTAAAATGAAAAGCACTTAATGCACCTAGGAGACCTTAAATAAACTGGAGATCAATGCCTGGCACGGTGAATGTGCTTAGCAAATGTTTGCTGAATGAATGAATGAATGAATGAATGAATGAATGCTTTTGATGTCACCTTACTCTCAGTCAATACTAACATTTTAAGCTGTAATGTTCCTAAATTCAGTTGAGCAGTGGACTCACTACACTGCTGGTACTAACAAATGTTGAACAATTGGTTGTGAAAGCAGTCCTTGGCCACTCCACAGGGTATAAACCCTCAGATGCACACAGGGAATAAGCCAGAAGGTTCAAGGACAACTTGAACAAGTAGCAACCTGACTCACCACCACTATGACTTCTCAAATTGTAGACCCCAGTGTCAGGGGTTCTTCCTGTATGTGACTCACAGAAGCTCCTGGGAAGCATTTCTGTCCAGGGACATTAACATCGAACACAGCCATTTAATAAAGTAGGCATGTTTTCTTTTCTTTCTTTCACTTTTTAATACCAAGTAATATGTGCAAAAGATACCTTTAAGCCTCATATCACCCCTGACCCCATCTTCTTAGATGGAGTGGGCTTAGAAATAGGTTGAGCATGTGTGCATTACACACTGCTTGGAAGTCTTTCAAAACTGAAAGTTACACAATTTGAAAGTGAAGTCAAGGTGCCCTATTTCCCACATGACCCCCTAATTTCCTTTGTACACACATATGCGCATGCGTGTGCACACACACACACACACACACACACATGCTCTTGTCTACCAGACTACTGATTAAATGAACAAACAAATCAATGAATGAATGAATGAGTGAATGGTTGATATAATGAATTACAACTACGCATGGAATTCACATCATTGACCACAACTAACAACCAAATATTACTAGAGTCAGATTGTAGTAGGGGGAGAAGTGATCTGGTCAGAACAAGGTATGACTCTTAAAAGTGTCCTGAACATTAGATTTCAAACACCAGAGACACAAGTCTTCCAAGCAATTCAACTGAGAGAATCAAAAATGCTCCCAACCCAGATGGGTTAAATTCTCAGACAATGCTGGGGTTGTCCCCTCTTCACTGTGGGATACAGGTAAAGATGGGGTGGCCATGGTAGTATCTCAGTCCTTTATGAAAAATGGAAGCGATAACTCTTATTTTCTTCTCATCTCCAAGGCCATTCCTTATCTCTCTTAATAATGGATCCAGAATCATTGCAAAGAAACTCAAGGCAAATTACCCTTTTGCCTAGTTACCTTTCACTTTTGGCAACCCCAAGTGTTCTACTCATGTCCCCATTTTCTATCTCAAGACCAGCTTCACGCACACACACACACACATACACACACACACAGCCTTGTGGGATGATTTAAGAAAAAGTATCTTTTCCTATTGTTCAAAAGTCAGTTCAAAAGTCAGAGAGGCATTTGCACTAATAAGTAAGCGACAGCAAAAAGCAAAAAATCCAATTTAAAAATGGGCAGAGCAACTGGTGCAGCGCTCTGGAAAACAGTGTGGAGGTTCCTCAAAAAATTAAAAATAGACCTATCCTATGACCCAGCAGTAGCACTGCTAGGAATTTACCCAAGGGTTATAGGAGTGCTGATGCATAGAGGCACATGTACCTCAATGTTTATAGCAGCACCTTCAACAATAGCCAAATTATGGAAAGAGCCTAAATGTCCATCAACTGACGAATGATGGTTTATATATATGACGAATGTATATGATGAATATGACGAATGATGTGGTTTATATATACAATGGAATACTACTTGGCAAGGAGATAGAATGAAACCCTGCCATTTGCAGCAATGTGGATGGAACTGGAGGGTATTGTGCTAAGTGAATTAAGTCAGTCAGAGAAAGACAGACACCGTAAGTTTTCACTCATATGTGGATCTTGAGAAACTTAAAAGAAGACCACGGCGGGAGGGAGAGGGGGGAAAAAAGTTACAGAGAGGGAGGAAGCCAAACCATAAGAGACTCTTGGATACTGAGAACAAACTGAGGATTGATAGAGGGGTGGGGGAAAGTGGGTGATGGGCATTGAGGAGGGCACCTGTTGGGATGAGCACTGGGTGTTGTATAGAAACCAATTTGACAATAAATTGTATTTTTTAAAAAACTGTCAGTATTAAATGACAATATAAACATTGTCAAGATTCACAGGATTTATGCTCTATTATAGAATTAAAATGATATCTTCTGTGACTTGTCAATGGGTTGCTTCTTTGAAATAAAAATCAATAAACAGATTATCATACAAAAAAAGAAGATGTGGTTTATATATACAATGGAATACTACTTGGCAATGAGAAAGAATGAAATCCTGCCATTTGCAACAATGTGGATGGAACTGGAGGGTATTTTGCTAAGTGAAATAAGTCAGTCAGAGAAAGACAGATACCATATGTTTTCACTCATATGTGGATCTTGAGAAACAGAAGACCAAGGGGGAGGGGAAGGGGGAAAAAAAAGTTACAGAAAGGGAGGGAGCCAAACCATAAGAGACTTTTGGATACTGAGAACAAATTGAGGGTTGATGGAGGGGTGGGGGAAAGTGGGTGATGGGCATTGAGGAGGGCACTTGCTGGGATGGGCACTGGGTGGTGTATGAAAACCAGTTTGACAATAAATTATATTAAAAAAATAAAAAATTAAAAAATTAAAATGGGCATAGATCTGAATAAACATTTTTTCTAAAGAAGATATACAAATGGGCAACAGGTACATGAAAAGGCACTTGACATCACCAGTCATCAGGGAAATACAAATCAAAACCACAATGAGATATCACCTCATACCTATTAGAATGGCTATTATCAAAAAGACAAGAAATAACAAGTATTGACAAGGACGTGGAGAAAAGGGAACACTTGTACACTGATGCTGGGAATGTAAATTCATGCAACAACTATAGAAAACATTATGGAGATTCCTCAAAAAAATTAAGATAGAACTTCCATGTGATCCAGCAATCCCTCCTCCAGGTATTTATCTGAAAGAAATGAAAACATGAACTCGAAAAGATATATGTACCTCCATGTTAATTACAGCATTATTTACAATAGCTAAAATGTGGAAGCAATCTAAGTGTCCATCAATAGATAAATGGATAGGAAAAATGGAATATTATTCAGCCATAAATAAAGAATGAAGTCTTGGCATTTGTGATGCCATAGATGTACCTTCAGAGTATTATGCCAAATGAAATATGTCATACAGACAAAGACAAATACTGTATGATCTCCCTTGTATGTGGAATCTAAAAACAAATAACAACAACAACAAAACCAAACTCAGAGAACAGATTGACGGCTGCCAGGGGCAGAGGATGAGTAGGGTGGGCAAAATGGATGAAGGGCATCAAAAGGCACAAACTTCCTGTAATAAATAAGTAAGTCATGGATGCAATGTACAACATAGTGACTACAGTTAATAATACTATATTATATATTTGCTAAGAGAATAGATCTTAAAAGTTCTCATCACAAGAAAAATTTGTAACTATATGCAGTAATGAGTGTTAAGTGGACATTGTGGTCATCATTTTACAATATATAAAAATATTGAATCATTAGGTTGTATACTTGAAACTAATACAATGTTATATGTCAATTATACCTCAATAAAAAAGTGAGTAAACATCACTGGCAAGAATAAGATAAATCTATAATCATTCAAACTCTGGTGCAAATTACTGAAATCCTATTGCCTTCCTCCTTTATGTCTATCCAAAACTTCTTCATACTTTCCTCCCTTATGTTTCTCATGGATAAGCTCTGAGTAGCTACTCTTAGGAAGCAGATCTGTGTAGACACTGTGTGTACAGGGTAAACCCTGTACACAACGAGTTTAACAAAAGAATATTAAAACCAAACCATAGGAAACTAAGAATAATAATATAAACCTATATTTTATATAGGTTTTTATAGCTTCTTTAACATTTTTTTTTTCATTTACCTTTCACACAACTCTTTGAGGTAGTATTATCTCCACCCTTTTTTATAGATGAGAGAAAGAAATTAAACACCTTGCTAAAGAAGGAGATCTGGACTTTGAAAACCAGATAGAGAAATCCTAAAGCTAAGTATCTTTTACAATGCCAAGGCATCTCTGGGAAAGATATCCCTGAGATATCTTGGAGAAAGGCATCCATGTTTGTGTTGTGTTTTAAGGTGTCTGCTACCATTACATGACAAAATTTGGGGAGTAGCAGAGGTAATTATGGAAGTCTAGATACAAGAAATAAGAAAACTAAGGATGCTTTCAAATGTAGACAAGTCCTTTAATCTTCCTCTTTTTACTTTCTTTTAAGTCTTCCAGATTAAGGGAAGTCCTCTTCCTTCATCTGGATCATTTTAACAACTCCTTCAAGTCCAGGGTTAAATGGTCTCACAGCTATCCATCACTGACCAGGGTGAAGCAACTGGCCTTGCTTTGATAGCAACACCAGGCTGCTCATAATTGGTGGTTCCATGGCTAGAGGATATCCAGCTCTGTCCTGTGCCCCTCTTTATGAGTCAGGGGACACGTTAAGGACATCAAGGTGCCCTACAGCAAGTGCTAGGAAAGGTCATCCAAAGAGCGAACCCTTATTAATGTCTCACAAAGTCTTCCAAAGTCTCACAAAGCCCTCGAAGTAGTACTTTCATTAATATTCCCATTTTCAAGTGCAAAAACTGCAGAGGTTAAGTAATTTTCCCAAGGTCACGCAGCTACTTATGACAGGGCAGGGATTTTCACCCAAGCATCTGGCTCCAGGGTCTGGGTTCTTGACTAAGCACTCTTAAAAAACTGCATCACACGATGTAGGAACCCAGGTGCATTTATTCTAGGTAACCTAAGACATGGTGGTAAATGAACTTATTCCGCTTGAACAGAATAGGGTACTAAATGCAGAACTGGGGCTAACCATTAGAAGTTACAAGCAGATTTCAAGTAAGTATAACTTTCAACTTTCTAAACACAGATGTCAGCCCTAATTGGGATGCTTTCAGTCTCAGCTGTAAAAACTCAGCTCAAAATAGCTCAAATCAAAAAGGAAACTGTGGGGCACCTGGGTGGCTCAGTCCATTAAGCTTTCAACTCTTGATTTTGGCTCAGATCATGATCTCATGGTTTGTGGGATCAAGCCCTGCGTGGGGCTCTGCACTGGCAGCACAGAGCCTGCTTGGAATTCTCTCTCTCCCTCTACTCTCTGCTACCCCCATCCCCTGTGTGTGTTCTCTCTCTCTCTCTCTCTCTCAAAACAAATAAACTTTTTTTAAAAACTCCTGAAACAGGTCTCCAAATACCATTTAAAAAAAGAAAGAAAACTGTAAGAAACTGGAGCAGTTTCCTAGAACTAAAAATTAACTGGAAAATATAAGGGTGAATAGGCATGGTTATATTCAGGTACTAAGATGATATCATGAGCAATCTGTCTCTTTCTCCATCTCTCAACTAGGCTTCCCTGTCTATTCACAGTGTGCTCAGACAGACTCTCACCTTTTGGGCAGAAATATCACCAACAATTCTATATTCATATCATCCTCACAGTTGTCAATCCCTCTGGAAACTCACAGAAATTAGCAGTTAACTCTGCCTGTTGGCATGGGGTACAGAAATATGAGAGGACTTTACAGAGAAGGTGACTTTTACATGTATCTTGGTGATGTGCAGGAGTTTCCCAGGAGAAGAATGGGATGTGACAGGCTTTCCTATATTTGAGGTACTGTTCCATACAGCTTGAGTGTACTGGAGCATGTGGAAGACCAGAAAGATGAGGGCAGCTACCTGATTAACTAAAAGCTTTTTTGCATATTGACCAATTTGTGGAATGGCTAATTTACTAAAAAATCACTTTGTCAAACATTCAATTAATAATTTATCAGATTTATTGATTTGCAAAAATAAAGAAAGAAACCTTTTTGACTATTTATATGAAGTTTACAGCAACTTGTATTGGATCAGTAGTCTTCGCTGACCAACTTTTATGTAGTTTTCAGAATAGTATTTTAAGGAGTATTCAGTTTGTTAATGTCTAAGATCATATTCAGGCGTGGGAGTTGTCTCCATAGAACTATATTTAATATTCAGAAAAATCTACTTTAATCAATGACCAAATGTCATGTTTCATATGGAAATTTTTTCAGTTTCCACTGATTTCTTTCAACTTTTTCTCACTTTCCTGAATATCTGCCACATTTTGCCTAACCTAATTAAAGACCTTTCTCTTCGGAGAAAGTTTTCACCTTCTCTGCTCAGATTTCATTGTTCCAATACTTAAGATCTGTTCCCTTTGATGTGAGGTTGCTACCTGACCTCAAATTAATTAAAATGAAATAAGATTAAAATTTCAGTTCTTCAGTCATAAAAGTTACATTCCAATGATCAGCATCAAGCCACATGTGGCTAGTAGCTACCATATTGAACAGCACAGATAGAGAACATTTTCATTATTAAAAGAAGTCCTGACCCTATCTTTTCTCTAGGATTCTATCTTTGATTCCTTCAGCTCCATGCCCCACAGCTGCTAATGAGCTAGACTCCATTCTTGCCCCTGGTTTCAACTCCCCAGGGCCCTTCTGGGTAGGAAGGGAATTTGGAAAGCAAAATCATCATTGATCATTTCCGTTGTGTCCATTTTCTAGCTTAGCAGTAAGATGAACTGTTCTAACATTTGAAGGGCCCCTGTGTGAAATTTTCTAGGGAATGATCTAGAGAGAGTAGAAGGAGAGAGACAGAGGAAGAGAGAAGGTGGGGACGGAGGGGGAGGGAGGGAGAGAGAAAGACAGAAGGTGGGGAGGAAGAGGGAGGGAGAGAGAGGGGTCCTCTTGTCAGCAAACTCCTTACTGAAAATATTAATTCCACTAAAAGCATCAAAAGAGCTTTTTTTCCCTTAGAATGAAAAAAAAATACAGCTGGATAGCAAAATGGAAGGCTTGAATGAACATTTCAAGTCCTACCTGTCACAAGCCATTAGTTGAATTGCCTAAAGAAATCCCTTGACAAGTATAAGTGCTGTTTTTATGTTAGAGAGCTTCATAATGTTGGCCACAAGAAGAAATTTCTCCACAAAAGCTCTTTCTGTTTCATAAAGTGATTTGTTCCAGTAACAGTGATAATAAAATTGCTGAATTGAAACAGGATTGTTCAATGAAGACATGAATCCAATTTGCTGGACTAGTATGATTACACTTTTATCTCTGTGTTTACTCATTTGTAGAATTGCTACCAGTCTTTTGATATGCAATTAATAGGATTAATCATTTTCAGGACCAGAAGGCAGCAAGAGGGAATGGAAACTATCCTAGGTGGCCTGGCAGCTATGTGCCCGCCTCTTTTTAAGGCTGTGCACCTTGCTGGCTGTGTGCTACAGAATGATAGGTTGATTGCCTTGCCTTGTCTCTTAAAATGATATTTCTTTTTCCAATGAAAATTTCTTTGAATAATTTTATCTATGGTAATTTATGTTCCTCCCCCACTGTAAGTTCCTCAGGCAGCTGACGGTACAGCCTCATGCCCAGGAAAACGAGGTAAAGATTAGCAACAATTTTCTAAAATTCTACTTTTGAAGTGACCTATCTTCCCCATCTAATCCTATATTAAAATTCTTATTATCACTATTGGTAGATTTAGTAACAGAATAAAAAAAATTTACAAACTATTTAATTCATTGCCTGAAAATTTTTGAAGGCTTAGGTATATCATATTAAGCAATTTTGGTGATAGTTTACATATGCTTAATAGTTCAACATTTCTTTTGGAATGGTGCCATCTTAAATGCTCAAAGGGACTAGTAAAATCATTGGGTACACAAAGTAAGATTTATTAAATACATACTACTTTTTTGTGAAGATGTTTGTTTTGTTTGGTTGATTGTTGGAGTTTGGGTGGTTTTCTTTTTGTAACAGATCAAGAAGTCAGTGTCTATCAGCTACCAAAATATTTTTATTGAACTATATTTGACATATAATATTATATAAGTTTAAAGTATAAAACAATGACTTAATACATTTATGTATTAGAATATGATTGTCATTGTAGCATTAGCTAGCACTTCTATCACTTCACATAATTATCATAAGTGCCTACCAATGGAAGAATAGATAAAAAAGATGTGAGAAAGAAAGAAAGAAAGTAAGAAAGAAAGAAAGAAAGAAAGAAAGAAAGAAAGAAAGAAAAAGAAAACTGCTCAGCCATGAGAAAGCTACCAGAATATTTTAAGAACAGACAATTATTAGCAGACACTGGTATCTTTGCCTGAGTTCCTAATAAATAAAGTGTAAGGTAAAGTTTCATGCTAATGTTTTATAGAGGGTATAAACCCTTTATAAGTGAAAAAAAAAAACTGAAGCTAGTCAGGGAAAGGGGGAAAGCATATACAAGGTAATATGTTACCAAGAATCACTGATGGCTTAGTCATGCTGAATATCTCCTTATCCAGCTACAGGGAGGACATAGGGAACCACTATGTCTTAGAAGTTTGTCAGAAGAAAGAAGGACAAGCAAATGACCACTGGTTCCTTTCTATCACCTACCGTTCATTAGTCAAAGTTCTATCACTAGAGTGTTAACAACCCGTTGCTTCCCACTTGTGTTGTTTGGTACCTCAAGGAAGTCACTGGGGAATCCAGAGACCCCCTGGGTCTTGTTAGATCAAAATATGGTGACTTATCTGCTGCATTTTTCCATGGGCCCATTGAAGACCATGGTGGAGACCAAACACTCATCCACAGACATTAGAAGATGAATCTGTGGCACTGGAGCTTTACAGTCCCAGGAACATGTCAGCAGTCACTGGAGTTGATTTGGCTGGGAAGCAGGGAAAATAATCAATGACTGGGGGGATAGGGACAGGCAGATGGGACAGAGCTTAACGGGAGCAATGCATAAACTGAGTGTACATAAACTTGTACAACTGGCAAGTTAAATCTTTCTGAAGATTTGTTTCCAAAATGAAGACAAGCATCTTCCCCAGGTCTTGACCAAATGTAAAAATTGTCAAAATACTTGTTTTACTTTCCAAAATGGCATCTCTTAAACAACATTAAGCATTAAATAGAGTATTTACATCATTGTAGCTGGAGTTTACCTGCTATCACTTCAAATATGTGATCTATGTAGTCAAGATACCCTCCCAAAATGTAAAATGGTATAGCTACTGTGGAACACAGTGTGGAATTTTCTCAAAAAATTAAAAATAGAAATACCATATGATCTAATAATTCCACTACTGGATAATTATCTAAAGAAAATAAAAATACTAATTTGAAAAGATATAAGCACCTCTATGTTTACTGCAGCATTATTTACAATAGCCATGATATGGAAGCAACGTTCTAAGTGTCATCTACAAATGAATGGACAAGGAAGATGTGGTACATACACACACACACACACACACACACACACACAATGGAATATTATTCAGCAAGAAGAAGAAAGGAGGAGATTGTGCCATTTGCACCAGCATGGGTGCAAATGAATAAACAAACAAACAAAAAGCAGAAACAAACCTATAAATACAGAGAGCAAACTGATGATTGCCAAAGGGGAGGAAGGCTGAGAAATGGTCAAATGGGTAAAGGGGAGTGGGAGATACAGGCTTCCAGTTATGGAATGAATAAGTCACGAGAACAGAAGACACAGCGTAAGAAAAAGAGTCAATGATATTGTAATAACACCGTATGGTGAAAGATGGTAGCTACACCTGTGGTGAGCATAGCACAACATACGGAAAAGTTGAATCACTATGTTATACAAGTGAAATTAATATAACAATATGTGTCAACTATATTCAAATCAAAAAAAATTTAAATACATCCTCCCAAGACAAAAACAGGGATTACTGAGTTATTCATCTATGACTTCAGGGCCTTGAATGTGGTAGAAACTATTGGTGGAATGAATGAAAGAATGAATGATCAGCCAATTAGTCCAAACCATCTGCCTGTCTAGCCCTATCCTCATTCCAGCTCTGCCTGGGTTTACTGAATATGACTAAGACACTGAAAATGTAACTTCACTTTAAAAATAATATTCCAGGGCACTTGTACCCCAATGTTCATAGCAGCACTCTCAACAATAGCCAAATTATGGAAAGAGCCTAAATGTCCATCAACTGATGAATGGATAAAGAAATTGTGGTTTATATACACAATGGAATACTACGTGGCAATGAGAAAAAATGAAATATGGCCTTTTGTAGCAACGTGGATGGAACTGGAGAGTACGATGCTAAGTGAAATAAGCCATACAGAGAAAGACAGATACCATATGGTTTCACTCTTATGTGGATCCTGAGAAACTTAACAGGAACCCATGGGGGAGGGGAAGGAAAAAAAAAAAAAAGAGGTTAGAGTGGGAGAGAGCCAAAGCATAAGAGACTGTTGAGAACTGAGAACAAACTAAGGGTTGATGGGGGGTGGGAGGGAGGAGAGGGTGGGTGATGGGTATTGAGGAGGGCACCTTTTGGGATGAGCACTGGGTGTTGTATGGAAACCAATTTGACAATAAATTTCATATATAAAAAAAATTAAAAATAAAAAAAAATTTCAAAAAAAAATTTTTTTTTAAGGAGTAAAAAATAAAACACTGATTTTAATTAAAAAAAATAAAAATAATATTCCAGAGAAATGAGTAAACATAGCGGAGAAGTAGGGGGACACAAAGTTCCCTCGTCCCTCAAACACAAAAGTATTGAGGCCAGAAGACTTGTAATTCCAGGAATCTGGGCTACGGAGTGACAGAAACACCTCCAGAGGCCCATGGGGACAACTTGGCGGGCCAAAGGTGTGTGATTGAGAACTGGGAGAGATAAAACATTCCATGCTCATGGATTGGAAAAACAAATATTGTTAAAATGCCAATACTACCCAAAGCATCTATACATTTAACACAATCCCAATCAAAACTGCACTGGCATTCTACTCAAAGCTAGAACAAACAATCCTAAAATTTGTATGGAACTATGAAAAGACCCCAAATAGCCAAAGTAATGTTGAAAAAGAAAACCAAAGCAGCAGGCATCACAATCCCAGACTTTAGCCTCTACTACAAAGCTGTAATCATCAAGCAGCATGGTATTGGCACAATAAAGACACACAGACCAATGGAATACAATAGAGAACCCAGAACTGGACCCACAAATGTATGGCCAACTAATCTTTGGCAAAGCAGGAAAGAACATCCAATGGAAAAAAGTCTCTTTAGCAAATGGGGCTGGGAGAACTGGACAGCAACATGCAGAAGAAAAAAACTTTCTTACATCATACACAAAAATAAACTCGAAATGGATGAAAGACCTAAATGTGAGACAGGAAACCATCAAAACCCTAGAGGAGAAAGCAGACAACAACTTCATTGGCCTGAGCCGCAGCAACTTCTTACTTGACATGTCTCTGAAGGCAAGGGAAATAAAAGCAAAAATGAACTACTGGGACCCCATCAAAATAAAAAGCTTCTGCACTGCAAAGGAAACAACAAAACTAAAAGGCAACCAACAGAATGGGAGAAGATATTTGCAAATGACATTTCTGATAAAGGGTTAATATCCAAAATCTATAAAGAACTTATTAAACCAAACACCTGAAAAACAAATAATCCAGTGAAGAAATAGGCAGAAGACATGAATAGACACTTTTCCAAAGAAGACATCCAGATGTCCAACAGACACATGACAAGATGCTCAACATCACTCATCATCAGGGAAATAAAAATCAAAACCACACTGAGATACCACCTCACACTGGTCAGAATGGCTAAAATTAACAACTCAGGAAACAACAGATGTTGGCAAGGATGTGGAGAAACAGGAACCCTCTTGCACCGTTGATGGGAATGCAAACTGGTACAGCCACTCTGCAAGACAGTGTGGAAGTTCCTCAAAAAATTAAAAATACAATCACCCTACAATTTAGCAACAGCACTACTAGGAATTTACCCAAGGGATACAGGGGTGCTGATTCATAATGGCACATGTACCCCAATGTTTATAGCAGCGCTTTCAACAATAGCCAAATTATGGAAAGAGCCCAATGTCCATCAAATGATGAATGGATAAAGAAGCTGTGGTTTATATATACAATGGAATACTACTTGGCAATGAGAAAGAATGAAATCCTGCCATTTGCAAAAATGTGGATGGAACTGGAGGGTATTATGCTAAGTGAAATAAGTCAGTCAGAGAAAGACAGATATATGTTTTTCACTCGTATGTGGATCCTGAGAAACTTAACAGAAGACCATGGGGAAAAAATAGTTTCAAACACAGAGGGAAGGAGGCAAACCATAAGAGACTCTTAAATACAGAGAACAAACTGAGGGTTGGGTGGGGGGCAGGGGAGAGGGGAAAATGGGTGATGGGCATTGAGGAGGGTACTTGTTGGGATGAGCACTGGGTGTTGTATGTAAGTGATGAATCACAGGAGTCTACCCCCGAAGCCGAGATCACACTGTATACACTGTATGTTAGCTAACTTGACAATAAATTATATTTAAAAAATAATAATAATATTCCAGAGTATAACAGTAGCATTTCCATTTTCACATTTTAGTGGAGATAGGATCAAATATTTTCCACTAGCCTTGAGTCTCCTCCCTAGTTGCTTGGCAAGTTTGCTTCTTTAATTGCCACATCTTGAGTAGTAATTTTGGTATTAGGATATTAACAGGAAAATATCTTCGATATATTATATACCACTGTATAAAGCCACTACAGTGTCATGTGTCTGACTTTAATCAACCACTGAACAATTGCAAAACATTTCTTTTTCCAGGATATTCTCAGTGTCTTCTCCAGCTGGTGAAGTTCTTTATTCCCACATAGATAATGACCTTCCAGTCAAAGTGATAGTGTCTAAAAATCTTATTTATATGGGTACCAGAGAATACAATGGACCAGAAGTTCACTTTTTTTTTTTTAATTTTTTTTTCAACGTTTTTTATTTATTTTTGGGACAGAGAGAGACAGAGCATGAACGGGGGAGGGGCAGAAAGAGAGGGAGACACAGAATCGGAAACAGGCTCCAGGCTCTGAGCCATCAGCCCAGAGCCCGACGCGGGGCTCGAACTCATGGACCACGAGATCGTGACCTGGCTGAAGTCGGATGCTTGACCGACTGCGCCACCCAGGCGCCCCGAGTTCACTTTTATTTTACATGCAGCTAGTTCTTACTTTTCACAGTAGTATGAGACCATTAAAAAGACCTTACTAGCTGAAAGCATGTAAAGCAATCTCAATAACCGACAAAACAAAAAAAATCATGATGGTCCCATAACATATAAAAACTTTGTCTAAGTGTTAAAAACGCTCTTAATATAAGATACAAATTATATAATGGGCATTGAAGACGGCACTTGTTGGGTTGAGCACCGGGTATTGTATGTAAGCCAATTTGACAATAAATTATATTTTAAAAAGATATAAATTATAATAAAATAAAAAATAATAAAACTAGTATTTATTTAATACAGGTGACCCTTGAACAACATAGATTTGAACTATACAGATCCACTTATACAAGGATTATTTTGGTAAAAACAGTACAGAACTGTAAATGTATTTTTCCTTTCTTAGGATATTTTTTAATAACATTTTCTTTTCTCTAGCTTACTTTATCATGAGAAAGTATATAATACATATAGCACAAAGTATGTGATAATCAGCTGTTTATGTTATAGATAAGGCTTCAGGTCAACAGTAGGCTGTCAGTAGTTAAGTTTGAGGGGAGTCAAAAGCTATAGGCAAATTTCCGAGTTTGCAGGGGGGTCCATACCCCTAACCCCCACACTGTTCAAGCGTCAACTGTACACTGTAATTCAAAACATCAGAAATATTAATGTTTTATTCCTTTGTAAAACTCTAAGAATGGTTTAGCAGTACTTGCTTCCTTCTTTTCATATACAAGTAAGCATCTTTTCTATGCAAATAAAAATAGCTGCTAAATTATAAATAACAGGGGCGCCTGGGTGGCGCAGTCGGTTAAGCATCCGACTTCAGCCAGGTCACGATCTCGCGGTCCGTGAGTTCGAGCCCCGCGTCGGGCTCTGGGCTGATGGCTCGGAGCCTGGAGCCTGTTTCCGATTCTGTGTCTCCCTCTCTCTCTGCCCCTCCCCCATTCATGCCCTGTCTCTCTCTGTCCCAAAAATAAATAAACGTTGAAAAAAAATTAAAAAAAATAATAATAATAATAAAAAAATAAATAAATTATAAATAACAATAAAATGCAAATTAAATAAATGGTAAATTCTAAATAATTGATAAACTGTCATACTACTCCTTTCTAAGTACAAATCAGCGTCCAATCTTTTGTCCTTTGTGATGTCAATGTTGTGAATTATCTCTGAGAGTTCCTATAATGTGAATTTTTTGCCAATTTCACTTCATCTAGAACTTATTGATCCTTTTCATTACAACCACTTTCCTCATTTACTTTGGTGAGTTTCCCTTCACTAAGCTCCTCTGATTGCATGTTCAAGGTCTCTTGATTAAGGACAGTGTCATCATTCTCTATCAGTTTTTTCTTCTATAATTCCATTTAAGTTTGATTTGACTTTCACTTCTAGGGTCATCACTTTTTCATTCTTTGTTGCAATTTTATCTTTTATCTGGCCAATTCCCTCTGTTCTATTATACATTTTTATAAAATGCCACCTGGCTTGGTCAGTCTCCTAAATCCACCATGCATCTACCCTTCAACAAGAGGGTGTCTTGTTCACCACTTGTCTCTGGCACCCAGCATGTTGCCTGGTACATAATGAAGGTGCAATAAATAGTGGGGAAAAAAATGAGAAGGCAATACAACTTTGCTGTCTGTGCATGAGCTTAATAACAGATGTTCAATAACCAATCAGTGACAGAGTTTGAAGACAGTGATGATTGGCTACCGATCGTAACACATGTGTCATTTTCCTAGTGATTTGTAGACTAAAGAGTTAGCACTGAATTTTATATTTTATGCAATTATTCAGTTAATATACCATGGTAACACAAATTTTAACCATGCTGTTGGGCATTACTAAGTAAACCAAGTAACTAAAATATATTCATATCAGAACCTTGCAGAGTGATTATTATCTATATTTGATATCCATGCCTTCTGAGTTGGCAAGAGAACCACCACAAGATATGATCATCTTAGCCAAGAGATACACAAAGGACCAAAGAACATATGTGACTTTTTATTGCATACACACACACACACACACACACACACGTATATGCATATGTATATGTATATTACGTATATATAGTGGGTACATATATATGTGTATATATAGTGGGTATATATGTGTGTATATGTGTGTATACATATATAAAAATGTATATAAATATATATACATACACACACACACTAAAGACTGTGCCTCAGCTCATGGATACAGTGGTTAAGTGTATATGTTTCGAAATCTGACAGAACTGAGTTCAAATGCTATTCATTCTCTCATAAACTCAATTTCTTCACATGTTTAAAACTTTACCTCAAGGAACTGTTGCAAGGATTAAGTGAAATAATACATATAATATTTTTAATCAGTGCCTGGGTCATAGTAAGGGTAATTAAGTGGTGTTAATGATAAGTAAAAGTAATGATGGTGGTCATTACTGTTGAGTCATGGTGGTATGCTAAAAGAATAATGAAATATGGAGATGTAAACAAGAATAGACCTAGAGTACTGAATTGGAAAAACTTGGGATTTCCAGAAGGCTATTATAGTATAATTTTATAATGAACTCATAGAACATTTACTCTGAAAATCTAGAACTTTAAATAGGTTAAAATACTTCCAATTTAGAGAAAAATGAGCAAATAAGCTTTGACATCCATCCATGCCAAGTCATGATGCCAAAAAAGCATTTATGTCTCCATTGTGAACTTTATCCAACATCCATTTACCAGTTCCCAGTTTGCAAATCCAATTGCTGTAGGATAGGGATTTGAACAGCAAAATTGGCAATGTTTTAAGCTTGTAAATTGGAGCTGTCAGGATGATAGCACAATTGTAGAAAAGAGTTTGAGTTGCCCATTTCAAGAGCTTACTATGAATTTACCTTTGAGCAAAGTGACTTTCATTAACCATCTCAATGTCATACACATTTGGGAAATTTGAAGGTACCATATGCTAATTACGACAGGTTAAATTTACTTAAATTACAAAAAAAAAAAGACTAGCATTATTCAAACAGTTGAAAAGTCTTTGACTTTTTACTGCTTTATTTCCTAAAGTATGTTCTGTGGAACACCAGTGTTCATTGTGATACAGTATGCATTCCTCATACTAAGCGGGGGCTGGAGGAGGAAGTTTCATAGTCATATATCTAGAGATTCACAATGTGTATTAGCATACAAAAGACTGAGGGCCCCTGTTGTTTAAAAAACTTTTTAGATGAATCACATTTCCCAAATATACTGACCCTAAAACACTTTTTATTTTTTAAATATTGTTTTCCGGGGTGCCTGAGTGGCTCAGTTGGTTAAGCATCCGACTCTCAGTTTCGGCTCAGGTCATGATCTTGCAATTTCGTGAGTTTGAGCCCCACATTGGGCTCTGTGTTGACAGTGCAGAGCCTACTTGGGATTCTCTCTCTCTCCCTCTCTCTGCCCCTCCCTTGCTCACACTGTCTCTGTCTCTCTCAAAATAAATAAACTTAAAAAAAATAAAAACTAAAAAAAATTTTTTTTAAATATTGCTTTCTTGTAGAATATGGTGTTTTATGTAACAGTTTTGGAAAGCTGAACAAAAAGTATAAACGAACTAGGGATTCACATCTGGAGACAATGAACAGGTTTTAATGGTATTTCTGTGCTATATCCTTGAGCATACACACATTTTTTTACATAAAATTCAGATAGTTTTCAGCAACAATTCACAAAATGATCTGCAAATTTACCTACAATGGTTTATTCCTGATACAACTTCCCCTTCCACTCCACTCCATTTCATTGTCCACATTGGACCTGCTCTAGTCCTTAAGAACCACTTTTCTCTTTGGACAGAATTTCTTAAACAGATTTTTTTAATGTTTATTTATTTTTGAGAGAGAGAAAGAGAGAGAGAGAGGCAAAGACGAGCATGAATGGGACAAGGGAGACATAGAATCTGAAGCAGGCTCCAGGTTCTGAGCTGTCAGCGCAGAGCCCGACACAGGGCTCGAACTCACAAACAGCAAGATCATAACCGGAGCCAAAGTCCGACACTTAACCAACTGAGCCACCCAGGCGCCCTCATTGGACAGAATGTCTTGCTCAGTCATTTTAAATGTTCTTATAATTCTGTTCATCAAAACAAACAATTTTTAACTCCTATGATTAACTCCTAGCTCAGTGTTGAGAACACAAAAGATATATATGCTCTGGTACTTGGACTCAAGAGCCTTACAATTAAGCAGGAAAAGCAAAACTAACACTGTGAAGCAATTAAAAAAAAATAACTCCAGAGGTTTTTAAACAGGATAAAAGATCAATATAAGCTAAGAAAAGTGGAGAAGGCTTTTCGGTGGAGATGGACATAAGCATATGAATAGGATGTAGGAAAGTGTGGTGGGAGAAGGAACAAGATTTCAGAAAAAGGTAAAGAATGACCACAGCCAAACGGCAGGAAGAAGGAGTTAGAGTCAAAAGATGTGGGGAAAAAAGATAGGCATAGCAATCTGTTTGGAGTAGAGCATTCATGGTATACACAGAAAGAAATAATTTAGGCTGAATACAGTAGACTCCAGGCAATAGAAGGTTCTGATCACCAGATTAAAAATCTGAACTTGTTTAACTAAGCAGAAGGAAGACATGGTCAAAGGACAAGGTCATAAATTTGAACCTAGTCAAAAAATAACCAAATCAATATTCTAGAAAGATTAGTCTTGCAACTCACATGGAGAGGTTGGAGAGAGAAAGAAAAAGAAACCAAAGGCCAGGATTCAAAGTAGAATACTGTTGAAATAAATCACGTATTAAAACTCTTGACAGGTGGGAATAAAATAGGATCTAAAAGAAAATGTGAATCTACAAATTTGAGGGTACAAATGACAAGATGTGGTGTGAGGAAAGGATAGATTTCAATAAAACTTCAGAGCTTCTAGAACGGAATGTGGGTGATTCTGCAAACTAAGTTTTGGGAAAAGAAGAAATATTTACTAAACAGGAAATGAAAAAGCATCTCTCTGTGGCTTTCTAATCTAGTCTTCCATAATTTAATCTCATTTTATATATCCTATGTTATTCCCCACTACCCAGTCATTAATTTAACAATTATTTTATAAGCATCTGTTGTATGCTAAGCAATATTCTAGACACTGAAAAAATAAAAAGATGTGGATGGCACAGTTTGAGGCAAAGGATGGAGATGGGTGATAGATGTGTAAATAAGTAATTAGAGAATGTGAAATTTCTCAGTGTATTTCCTATCTGCAGGTTAGCGGGTATAGGTACTAAAATTTATTGAGTTCCTAATTTACACTAGGCCTTTTAGATTTGTCTAAATTAATTCCTACATCAACACAAAGAAGTAAATATTGCTTTCCTATTTTTCTTGATAAAAATCACCGCCTACGACCTTCTGACCATATAGAACCCTGAAGACACCAGCAACATGAAACCCCCCTGGAAAAAATTGCTTCCTCTCTGGGTTAACTACAACTACTCAGGACTCCTGGATACATGGCAGCAATCCTTCATTATAAGGAGAATAAGGCTTGCCAAAGCCCTTCATAGCCTTCAAAGATTCTACCCCAGGACCAAGATCAACTAACCATCTTTCCAGGACTTAAGATGCATGAATTTTTTCACACTTTAACATCCTGAACTTGGGACAACCAAAGAGGTATCCTATTTTTCTGGTAAAGAGGGATCCTTTTCATTCATCCAGGGGTCCTTGGTATCTGTGTCAAGAGAGAAAGTAGTGAGTTGTTCATGGAAACTGTTATTTTTTTGCTACCATTTTTGTGAAATTTTCCGATCATGGAGGTTGCAGTTCACATCCAAATGAACCATCTCTATAATGATTTTTTTAAGCAAGTATAAAATTGCATTGGAGGGGCCCCTGGGTGGTTCAGTCAGTTAAGTGTCCGACTCTTGATTTTGGCTCAGGTCATGATCTCACGGTTTGTGACTTTGAGCCCTACGGTGGGCTCTGCACCAACAGTACTGACAGTGGGGAGCCTACTTGGGATTCCCTCTCCCTCTCTGCTTCTCCCCCACTTGTGCACTTGCTCTTGCTCTCTCTCTCTCAAAATAAATAAATAAAATTTTAAAACCTGCATGAAGGATTTAGTTTCTAACCCACATTTTATTATCATCTTTACTTTATTAAATACAAGCAAGAAAATGTTTCCTTAACAAGTAAGAATCATTCTGCAAATATTAAACATTATTTTCAGAAAAACATATTATAATCATTGTGCTATCAGGGTGGGTTTTTTGTTGGTTTTAAAATGGGTTTCTTGGGGCGCCTCGGTGGCGCAGTCGGTTAAGCGTCCGACTTCAGCCAGGTCACGATCTCGCGGTCCGTGAGTTCGAGCCCTGCGTCAGGCTCTGGGCTGATGGCTCGGAGCCTGGAGCCTGTTTCCGATTCTGTGTCTCCCTCTCTCTCTGCCCCTCCCCCGTTCATGCTCTGTCTCTCTCTGTCCCAAAAATAAATAAAAACGTTGAAGAAAAAAAAAATATTTAAAAAAAAATGTGTTTCTTTACCATTGTTTGCTCACAAAATCGGAGATAGGTAGACTTCCATATTTAAACCTTCTCTCCATACATAAAATAAAATGAGGACACTGTGGCCAAAATGAATTTAACCCCAAAAGTTTCATTTTAAAAAAGTGAGAAATAAATATTAGCAATTCTCCACTCTGGGAAGTGTCAGGCGCTAATGAGCCTAAGAGAGGAGAAGCAGCTTGGCGCATCCACATTTTACTATACAGGTAGCCAACTCAGCTTTTTAGGTTTTGTCACACTGCCAGCATTTTTGCTTGGCATGACTTCAAGGGCTTTATGTGTCCAATCCAAGGCAGCCCCCTTCAGGATACATGAGCCAAGCTAACTGCATGCAAACCAGGCCGGGTCTTGGAATCAGTTTATACAGGCATGTTGTCAGAGAAAGATGTTTATGTGTGTGAGAGTCTTAAAGGACTGAATAGAAAGATCAGAAGCAAGGTTAAGCAGAATGGGGCTGGGAAGAATTCCACATGTCCTTAGAGGACAGGCAGAGGATAAAAGAAGGTACAGTAGGGAGGCAAAAACAGAAGTGCATTCTTCACAGTCTGGCTGGCAAGCCCCGCAACAGTGCCATTCTTCAAACAAAACCTCCCTTGGCCTCAGATCCTACACTGGTCATGCCAGCTCTATTGATTTACACAAAACCTTAAAGACTTTGATCAGCTACCAAAATGCAAACATTTTAAGCGATGCCCCAAAGAAGCTTGTTTAAAAAACAGTTGATGTAAGGGTTTAAAACAGTCCATTAACAATCTCATGTAGAAATGTATATACATATATGCCTACTCATGCATGCTTCTCTGAAGAAGAACATTTTTATAGTCTATTAACAATGCCATGAACTTACTAGACATATTCACTGCAAATCCAGGGAATGTTCTTTATTTGCAAATCTGAAGTTGAAAGTAAAAAATTAAACACTTCTTTCACTGAACCTCACACTCTTTCCCACCCAAAAAGGGAAAATGGACATCATATTCTACTCACCCATCATATGTGAAAGGGTGATTTGTAGCTGGGTCTATTCAGACCGTAAATTCTTTCACAGACTAGAATTTTAGGATATGAATTCACCACATAATTTTAGAGGCTTACAATATTCAAGTGATCATTTCCATCTTTTTACTTCTTATTGAGTGTCCCAGTGCTTGCCAATCTGATAAATACCCAGTACATTATTACAGGAAAATGGCTGCTGGAAATAATGCCCCACTACACATATCAAATGCCAGCCTCCATGGACCCTGAGGTCTTTCTCGACCTGAAGAATTGACTCAGAGGGATAGCTGGAAAGAGCATCTGGCAAGATTTCTAACTATGAAATAGGCAGCCGGGAGGGTCTAATGGTGTGGCTCCTGTACTTTAAAGAAACTACTGGGACGCTTGGATGGCTCAGTCAGTTAAGGGTCCAAATCTTAATATCGGCTCAGCTCGTGATCTCGCAGTTGTGAGATCAAGCCCTGAGTCCAGCTTTGTGCTGACAGCATGCACCCTACTTGGCATTCTCTCTCGCACTCTTTCCCTCTCTCTCTCTCTCAATAAATAAATAAATATTTTCTTTAAAAAAGAAATTACTAAATAATATTTGTCTGCCTTGAGTCATCTGGACTCTATATTTATGGACCCGGTGAGTTTACAGAGTTCTATTTTATAAACATATAAAAATACGTGTTTCATCCATTCTAGTAGAATAATAGTACCCTAGGTCCAAACGACTCCTTAAAAAACACATATACACACACACATTTATTTACTGGTCCAAGTTTTCCTAACAAAGTCACTGTGAATAAACTGGCTTAGGACAGGATACAACAGTGACCAAATGTGGTCAGCTGACTTTCAGCTAAGCCTTCCTCCAGCTGGAAAGTCAAACAGCAGGAGAGCAACTTCCTAATTTAGAGTGATGCACTAGCCTGAGAAGGCAGGGCAAGGGGCAGCAGAATTTCAGTTCTTTCGTCCTCAAAAAAAGTTCCAAACACTGTTTTATCTCGGTGACTTCCAGCCCTTAAGTTCCAACTGATCTTAAGCCCATGTGTTTTGCACTGAAGTTCAGGGCTACAGAGATGCCAAGAAATTTTAAAACAGATTATCATCTCTGAGCTACAAATAACACAGGCCTTTCCCAGCTCTTTACTGAATAAACTGCTTCCAGAAATAGCCAAGCCCCCTCTGAAACCCACATGGAAAAGAAGTACCCTCCAGACTAACAAACACTTAACAAAGACTTAGCCAGGGTCTCCCCTCTGTCAGTTCAAGTTCTCCTAACCTGATTCACCTATATGACTTCCCTTTCACTCTCCTTCTCCAGCTGAGAAAACTTCTTCAAAGCCACCTTTGAATTCTCTACCTTCTTATGCTCCTACCCATGCTCAGGAGAGCATTAGAATGCACGACCTCCCCCTTCATTGTAGTGCTTGCAAAGCTTTTGCTATATTTAACTGAAGTATTGTGTTGTATGTCTATTTAATCAGCAACATATGCAAGTCCTCTTAAAATTCTAAAGACAAAGAAATCCAGAGTCAACACCTGTTTTCAAAAGGCAGTGCTATAGAGTGGTTAAAAGTTGCTGCTTCCAGAGTCAGGCAAACTTGGGTTTACAATCAGGCCCAGTTCCTACCAGGTAAGCAGCTCCTGGCAAGTGCTGCATCTGTTTGAGCTCTGTGTTTTCATCTACAAAATGTGATGGAACTACCTCACAGGAAGTACTTCACGGGATTGTGGCAGATTATATGCTGTGTGTAAAAAAGAGTCTAGAATTTACATCCACACAAAAACCTACACACAGATGTTTATAGCAGCTCTTTTCATAACTGCTAAAACTTGGAAACAACCAAGATATCCCTCAGTATGTGAACTGATAAATAAACTGTAGCACATCCAGACAATGAAATATTATTCAGTACTAAAAATAAATGTTCTATCAAGCCATGAAACGACATGGAGAAATTCCAAATGCATATTAGTGAAAGAAGCCGATCTACAGTTGACCCTGGAATGACACAAGTGTTGGGGGTGCCAACCCCCTGCAGAGTTGAAAATCTGTGTATAAGTCTTGACTCCCCAAAAACTTAACTACTAATAGCCTACTGCTGACCAGAAACCTTGCCAATAACATAAACAATTAACACATATGTTATATATTATATGAATAAAGTAAGCTAGAGAAAATAAAATGTTATTAAGAAAATCATAAGGAAGAGAAAATATATTTACAGTACTGTCGTATATTTTGTCCAAAAAAATCTGCATATAAGTGGACAGGTACATTTGAAACCTATGTTGTTCAAGAGTCAACTGTATATGACATTCTTTAAAAGACAAATCTATGGAGACAGTAAAAAGATCAGTGGTTGCCAGGGACTGGAGTCAGGGCCACAGATGAATAAATAGGTGAAGCATAGAGCATTTTTAGGACACTGAAAATACTCTGTATGACACTATAATGATGGATAAATGTCATTATATATTTTTCCAAACCTATAGAATGTACAACACTAAGAGTGAACCCTAAGGTAAACTAATGGACTTTAGGTGATTATGAGGTGTCCATATAGGTTCACCTGTTGTGCCAAACATACCACTCTGGTGGGGGATGTGGATAATGGAGGAAACTATTCATGCATGGGGGGCAGAGAGTATATGGGAAACCTCTGTACCTTTCCCTCAATTTTGTTGTGAACCCAAAACTGCTCAAAAAAAAAAATGAAGTCTTTTTAAAAAAAATATAGCCCATGTTTCCTTTTTCATGATTGCAGGACAAAAAAAAAAAAAAAGAAGAAAAACTTTCATGCTCAGCAGCTGCCTCAAGTAGACAAATATGTACAGTTTACATAGAGTTGTTCAGTTAGATTGCATGGGTTTGAACCCCAACTCTATCACTTACTTTCTGTAGATCCTCTATGATTCTCTGCTTCCTCATCTTTCTCATCTCTAAAATGGAGTTAGTAAGAGCACATATCTCATTAAGTTGTTGACAGGATGAAATGAGAGAGGGCTCAGAAAATGCTTAGCCAAGTACCTACAACACTGGTATTAGTTAAGGCAAGCAGACTGAAAGCAGGAACCAGAGCACAGTTGGTCACTAAGGTATTTGCAACCTCATGGGAAGGTGCTGGAAAGGAGGAACAAAATTGGAATGAGGGAGAGAAAGGAGCATTGTTGGCCTCAGACAACCAGGAGTTACACATGTCCATTAGAAGGCAAGCTCCCTAGGGGTGCCTGGGTGGCTGTCAGTTAAGCATCTGACTCTTGATTTTGGCTCATGTCATTATCTCATGGTTCATGATTTCAAGCCCTATATCAGGCTCTGCACTGACAGTGTGAAGTCTGCTTAAGATTCTTGCTTTCCCTTTCTCTCTGCCCCTCCCCTGCTCTCTCTCCCTCTCTCTCTCAAAAAATAAACTAAAAAAAATTTTTTTAAAGAAGGCAAGCTCCGTAGATCAATAACTTGATGTCTGCCCATGCAGATGGGGCAGTACAGAAAATACTGACTTTCTTTGTTGTTTTCTCCCATGGATATTCATTCCTATCACTTGCTCTTCCCAGAATGTTTCTAAAATAATCTTAAATGAAAATAAGACTTATCTTTATATTTTAAAGCAGCCCATCTGACTCCTATACTGACTGCAACTTGAGGTGGCTAAGTCCTGGGCACCGCAGGGAGCTCTGAAAAAAACCATGTCCAGCTGATTTGCCAATCCTCTCCATCACCAACCTCCCTCTGTGGCCAAGGCAGTTACAGTCCCTAAGCCCAGCTAACTTCTAGTCTCACATTCTTGCTATTGTATAGAACCTTAACAAATGACTTCATT
This sequence comes from Herpailurus yagouaroundi, assembly GCF_014898765.1. Lineage (NCBI taxonomy): Eukaryota > Metazoa > Chordata > Mammalia > Carnivora > Felidae > Herpailurus > Herpailurus yagouaroundi. The sequence continues at coordinate 98,878,742 of NW_024412376.1, read as the reverse complement.
ATAAAGTCATATGAGTGATGCAAATGGTAACACGTATTTTTGAAGTTTTAAAACTGCCGCCCAAATGCTCAGAATGAGTTTATCTCTGATTCCATTTCTAATCTTCATTGGAATACTGTGACCTTAGTCAAGTCTTTCCATCTCTCTGAGTGCTACTTTTATCTGTCAAAACGAAGGAGGAGAAAGAGGAGGAGGAGGAGGGAAGGAGAAGGAGGAGGAGGAGGGGGAGGAGGAGGAGGGGGGGGAGGAGGAGGAGGAGGGGAGGAGGAGGAGGGGGAAGAGGAGAAAGAGAAGATGAGGATAACTTTTAGACCTAAGTTCTAAACTACTATGATGCACAATTCCTTGACCCCCTATAGCCAAGAAAGAAGGCAGACATTTCTGGTTTGCCTCTGAAACTCTGTGTATCCAACTTGGTCTTAGAAAGGTAGTGTGGGAGCACTGCGTGGCTCAGTTGGTTAAGCATCTGACTTCAGCTCAGGTCATGATCTCACTGCTTGTGAGTTTGAGCCCCACGTTGGGCTCTGTGCTGACAGCTCAGAGCCCCGAGCCTGCTTTGGATTCTGTATCTCCCTCTCTCTCTCTGCCCCTCCCCTGCTCGTGCTCTGTCTCTTTGCCTCTCAAAAGTAAATAAACATTAAAAAATATTAAGAAAGGTAGTGCAGCATGGTGGTTAGGCATGTGGCCTCCAGAGCCAAGCTGCCCAGTATGACTCTCAGTTCTGCCACTCCTGTCCTCACCACCTGAAGGCTCAGCAGACCCCTGTGGTCTGACAGAGAGTTGTAGGAGCTGGTGGTTGGAAGTAGGAAGGTCTGCGTGGGCAGGAAGGGTGAGTGTAGAGGGCACTAGGCAGGATACATGCAGTTGTGCCAAACTTCTCATGGGGGTGATAGGAGAATTAAATAAGCTAGGATCCAAAAGGGCATGTGTAGAGTCATGTCTGGCACAGAGTGAGCACTTCTTAAGTTTTTGCTATTATTATTGGGATACATCAGAGGCTCTCAATAAATATTCACTCTGCTGAAATGAACATCAGCATTGAGCCAGACACTTGACATATGTTATCCATTTAACTGTCTAACAACTCTGAGAAGAAATTGTTATCCTTATTTTGTACAATAAATAAGAAAACAGACTCAGGGAGGTATAATAATAGACTCAGAAGAATAAACTGATGGTCAACACCTAAATCCATGCTAAAGTGCAGTATTATCTACTAAGTAATCATACATATTACATTGCATTTTTATGACTGTCTATAAATATATAGACAATCAGCTATTTTAATTCCATTCTCTAATAACTGAGCATCACTTTAGAAAACTGTGAATAAAGTTTGTTGAGCTATTTTTCTATGAACGTGGAAGTCTCCCATAATATCCCCATGACTCTACTAGGGATATGAATATAAGCTAATATGGTCATTTTAATTAAGTCTCATATCAGAGTCCAGTCAACATTATTGTCTTTCAATCAAAGTTCCTTGAGTTAAAGTAACAGAAACATCAAACTTACCTAAGACACTCCCTTAGGTAAGTAGCAGACCTTCCTACTTCCAACCACCAGCTCCTACAACTCTCTGGCAGACCACAGGGGTCTGCTGAGGGTAAAAAGGGGGGAGGGTAAAAAGGAGATTTATTATAAGAAAATGGAGAGAGAACCCCAGGGAGGGAAGACAGCCAGTTCTCAGAGGACCAGAACCAGGACCTGCAACTGGCAGGAAGGCAGCAACTACTCTTGGTTCTCTCCCTCTTCATGGGCCCCCACACAGTCTCCTATGTCTGCTTCTCTCTGCTTCATCTTTCTTTGCTGATCAACTTTGTCTGCTTCTTCAAGCACATCCCCATCCACAGCTCCTTACTCAGAACATTCAAGTTCTGACTCAGGTTGAGACTCTCAGTCCCAATTCAAATTCTCAAAAGTAACCAAATAGAATAGGAATCCCAAAAAATACACACACACACACACACACACACACACACACACACACACGTGTAAATCTAGACAGCTATCTCTAGCTGTCTCTAGCAAATGAATTGCTGCTACTCTGTCACATCTGCATCCTTTATTCTATCAGAATACTCAGGAAATTCTGAGTGTCTTTGAAGGAGAGTCCAGTTCTCAAGTATTCACAGTGAAAAGAGAAAGGGAGGAAAGAAATTTTGAAATGGGACACATTTGAGCTCCCAGAAAATTGCCTCTGAGCAGCAGCTGAGAAGGGGGCTGAGAGTGAGCCTTTATGTGATGTGTAATCAGATGGTGATGAGGGAGGGGCCCTGCCAGGCAAGCAAGCCAGCCAGCCCACCAGGAGCCCCGGGAATAGGGAGCAGTCTGCTGTAGAATTCTCTCACAATGGCCTGGCAGAAATGGATGGTCCACACAGGGAAGGATCAATTGTAAAAAGTGGAATTAGTCATTCTAAATCATGCAGCTGTGGTCGAAGGGAGCTCTTCTAAAAATCATTAAACAATCATGTATTCCTATTGATTTATTCAAAATACCTTGAGGGAAAGCAGATTAAACACAAGGTAAAAGTAAGCTAATGCAGATTAAATGGATGAAGGATGGGCCAAGAGTTCCCTAGGTAGTTTTTGTACTAATGAGAGGAAAATTATATGTACACTATTACCAGGATAAAAGGGTCTATTAGAGGTCTTTTGCTTGACATATTTATGTATTTCAAATACTAAGTAGCATAGTGAATTAGGTTTACTCTGGACATTTGTTATTTTTATTGCATCTCCAAAGTGATAAACAGAGTTCTCTGTCGAGGCCAGCATACTGCCTCACTCTAGGAAGCCCTGCCTGAATAGACAGATCCCAGTGCCAGTGTGATTCCCTGGATGTCATTTATTAACAAGTCCAGTGCAATTCGACTGCAAGGACAAGGCTTTTAAAATCCAGGAACAAATGTGTAAGCTAGAAGTGGAAATGACGTGCAGTGCTCATAATGCCTATGCCCTGGACCATTATCTGCAGATATCCTTTCTTCCTCAAGTGAGACTTACTCAAATGCCTATCACGTTAGAAAACCAGAAATGTGATGTGTAAGTTACACATTGTTCTCATGTGTAGTTGATACAGCATGTGTTATGATCCTCAGAGGAAGAGATGGAAGCAGAGAAATGGCAAATGAGGAGCCCAAGAAACACAGCTATTGAAGATTAGAATTAAGACTGAAAACGTTCTCTTCCCTGGTTCAGGCTCTTTCTGTTCAGGCTCTTTCTGCTATACTGAACCCTAGTGAAATCTGCATTTGTGGTCCACTATTTCACAAAGAGTATTATTATCACTAAATTCTTTGAATGTTTAAAATCAAAGGATTGTTCTTCCCAGCCAGTTCCATCCTTTGTGTTCCTTATGCCCATCATCATCCCTATTTCAGTTGACTAGAAAATCACATTGGCTTCTCATCATCCCTCTGGATAAAAGCAATGAAATTCCAGCTGATGCCCTCTACTCTTTACTCCTTCAAATTCTGCACCACACCGCCAGCTTAGTCTTTCTAACATAATGCTTTCATCATCCTACTCCCTATTCATAAAATCCAAGGAGACAGGGTCAGGTATCCATATTTCTCTTCTACTCAGTTTGGAAAGATGTCATGGAAGGCTGAGATTTAGGCTGGTTTTAAAAGAGATCACTTGTAAGGGAAGCCCTTCTGGTTGATGGAGCCTGTGTTGGCTTGAATTTTGAGTGGATAGGTCAAAAAGAATGGTAAGAAGATTTTATGGTTAGAGCAGAAGCTTAAAGTTCAGGAGATGGAGGAAAGAAAAATTAACCAGAGGATGCACAAGCAGAAGAGAGCATAAGACTGAGGACTGTGTGTTAAGGACAACTCATGCCATGTAGGTGATATCATTGGCAAAATTCAACTAGAACCAATGGAAACATTAACCTCCCTTCATTCCAGAGTAATCACCTTATAAATATAAAGATACTGCATTGGTTTTCAACTCTACAAATTCTCTGACCCCACTTAGATCTTCTAGATCAAAAATATCTAAGAGAAAAACCCACAGGTGTGTGGTTTTAGAAAACTCCACATTATTTTGAGGCATAACCCGCTTAAAAGCCTCTATGTATTGCTTTTTAGACTGTTTCTATCAGCCATCTGTACTTTTAAGAATTGGTTTAATAGTTGATAGAACTCCATGTTTCAATTAAATCATAAGTTTCCTTAGACAATGTATCTCTAAGTGGCTCTTCTTATCTACAGAACAGAAATCATAACCATATGCATGTGAATAGTCTAGACAGAAACCTAGAGAAATAGTCTATTCTTGCTACGAGGATATAAACATTGTTATATTCCTGCCAGGTGATTGTGTTCTTTAAGTGTCCTATGTGTTAAAGCTAAAATCTGAGGAAATAATGCTGTGTTGGCATTTTCATAGCACTTAAACTCCACAGATATATTCATTCATTTGGCCTTTGCTACAGCCTGTAAGAGAGTCAAGGTGATATTATTATTCCTAATTTGCTGATGGAGAAACTGAGATTCAGTGATACTGAAAGACTTGTTCAAGTAAGTAGTAACAGAATTTAAACTAGAACCCTTCTTCAGAATTTAGTCATCTAGTCTCTTTTTCATTAAAGCATTTTGCCACTTCTGGGGGGAAAGTCATACTTATTTATTGAAAGGATAGTATACGTGAGAATACCAATAAAAGGAAACTAATACCACAACTACAATTTTGAAAATAAAGCCAATATAACAGGAAAAAATATGCATAACATAAGAAAAATGTTTGATTTTGACCCCAAATGCCTTTCTTATCTTCATAATTAACCTAAATGTCTGCTAGAACAAAACTATAAACCTTGGTGTAACCTTTAGTGTTTTTTTTTAAATAAAACATCCTAGAGTACTTTTTCTTGAGATATGTAAGATTCACACATTTGTTCAAGTACATAGATTCTGATTCAACAGTGGTTCTACATATCTTGCTATTCTCTTAGTATCTTGAGTAGCAGGTACTCCTGAGCAAGTGTTATCTGAAATTCTAAAACTGCTGATCTCTGAAACAAAACATATTTCAGTTGTGGATTTTTAATAAATTGAGATGAAAGTAAAATTCACTCCCATCACCCCTCCTGAGGAACCAAGAACTCTTTTTAAAGTATAGAGGGGCGCCTGGGTGGCTCAGTTTGTTGGGCGTCCGACTTCAGCTCAGGTCATGATCTCACAGTTCATGGGTTCGAGCCCTGCGTCTGGCTCTGTGCTGACAGCTCAGAACCTGGAGCCTGCTTCAGATTCTGTGTCTCCCTCTCTCTCTGCCCCTCCCCCATTCACACTCTGTCTGTTTCTCTCTCTCAAAAATAAACATTAGAAAAAAAATTTTTAAGTACACAAACTCAAGTCTATCCTTCTACTGTAAAGAACATTTCTTACCACATTTTTGGTAAGGCAATAAATACTCCAGAATAATCTCCAATACATACTCGCAAAGATTAGGCTATTTAATATCAGTAACAAAAACAAAACAAAAAGAGGGAAAAAGAAAAAAGGAAAGAAAGAAAAGACATTTCAAAATTTCAAACTTAAATACATGTAAGACAATCATAGCAGTATTTTTTGAAAGGAGGTAAATGTTATATACATATTAAATAATGTCAAAAGCATTATCACTTTTTAACGGGCTGGACACAAGTTTAAAAAAAATTCCAATCTAAACTATGGTAAATATTTTTAGATATCCACCTCTAGATTTCATCAAAAATTTAAATACAGATTGGGGCACCTGGGTGGCTCAGTCATTTCAGGGTACGACTCTTGATTTTGGCTCAGGTCATGGTCCCAGGGTCGTGGGATTGAGCCCCAAGATGGGCTCCATGCTTGATATTGAGATTCTCTCTCTCTCTCCCTCTGCCCCTCTCCCCCTCTCACACACTCCCTCTCTAAAAATAAATACATACCTATATATATAATTTAAATACAGATTAACAGATATATTACCTTCAATATAGTATTTTGATAAAGTATTAAAAGGAGTTAACAAAAATTTCAGGGTGCATATACGTATTAAGAACTAATGCTGTTATCACTTCATTCATTTCCAGATCTTTTCTGTGCTTTTTAGGTATCAGCAACACACACACACACACAACACACAATGGCCTTTACTGTATCTAAAGTTATCTTGGACAAATCTAGATAGTAGAAGCAAAGATCTAAGAAATGTTTGTCTGGTTAAAACTGCTTAAATATCAAAGAAATCACACAGAGTAGAAACGCCATCCTAACACACATCATCAGTGCTGCAAAACACAAATTGTCTATTCTGGTCTAAGATAACATCCTTTTCCCAAAATCACCAAATCATAATCTGGGCTGCAATACTAATCAAAAAGAAAAGAAATATGCATTCTCCCCCATTTTGCAATAAAGAATGAGCTTTCAGATGGTGCAATTCAAGAAGCAGCATCAGAGAAATGAATTCTTAGCTCAGGAGGCCCTACCCAGTTGACAGTATCTTTTGTCCTTTTTTATTGTGGGGGGGGGGGGGGGGGGGACTGTTTCACTATGGTCATGTAGGTCCGGGACAGGAAAGGGCTTTCTGCTTACTGAAAATAAGTTCTATTCACAACTGTGCTCTTTCAGAGTTTGGCTGTCCACAATTTCTTGGACGCTGTTAGAGTTATAAAATAAACACTTCCAAGATTGTTTTCTTAAAAGTCAGTCCAACATAAAATAAAATGAAAAGAACTGAGTCTTCAGTTCAACATGGGTGCATTTAACTAGGAACATACCTTTTTCTTCCCCTCTTTGAACTTCAGATTGATCTTTGTTTTTCAAAGTCTCAACACTGGCTCATTCCACTGGAGACTTCTGTTTGATGGCTGACTCTATCCTCAACTCTGGGACAACATTTGGATGTCAGTTATTTATTTAAGATCTGAATTCAGGCAAATACTGAGACAGGTGTTTAGGAACTTGAGCAGTGGTTGAGTAATTATAAAGCTTAAATCAAGAAGGAACCTCAAGGGACATATGATCTGGCCAGTAGCTTCAGCAGATGAGGTATTATCCCATTTTAAGCTGGGACACTTGAGGTGTAGAAAAAGTAGGTTCATTTGTTAATGGATGAACAGTTATTTAGCTAAGGAAGATAGGGGGAAAGGAAGATGAGGTGGAGGAGAATTAGATCGCAAATTGTCTGCTTTTTAAAAAATGCACAGCTTCCACTGCATACAGAACAATCCATGTCATCCATCTACCATAAATTCAATCCTAAAACTATAGCAAAATAAGTGACAACTTGGATTCTAATCTAATCACACAGGCCTAAGTTTGAGCCTTGTTTCGTCTATCCACTGGGCATAAGAATGAACAAGTTACTTTTAGAGTAAGAAAAATAATAGAATAGGTATCTCACAAGGAGAGATTATGTGAAAATTAAATAGGGGACTACACGTTAAGTGTTTACCCCAAAGTCTGGCACGTGGTAAATGCCTAAAATTATTAGCTTTTGTTACAAACCAATAATTATAATCTGCCTGGCAACGGTAACTTAATAGTGATTATTTGGAAGCTTCTGATAATTCCAAGACAGGAAGAATTGACTGCCTCCAAACAGGTAAAAAGGAAAAGGAAAGAAAACAGATTTCTCATATAGTAAGTTAGCATAAGCTCCCAATAAAATGGGCCCAGCTGAGGTCCTGGCTGAGGATCCAAAAAGGCTTTACTTGATTTAATGAATCATATGACCATGAGCAGATTTAACACAAAGGTAATGAAGTTTATTTGCGATCTCTTAATTGCATAGGCTCCTTCCAAATCCTTGACAGAGGCCCTCCAATATGTTCAAGGAGCACTTGGATGTTTTCTCTTAAAGAGTTCTCCTGAGTTATACAAGCTTCAGGTCCCCCAAAACTTGAATTTGTTCCTGCAATGGTGACCTGTTTGTAACTCCATGAAAACTGAACAAAGCCAAAGCTGATATAATTGTGGGCAGATGTCTTCTTCATTTGGCCTTTATGCTTTTCAAGTGCCTTGACACCAGTCCTTGATCAAGGAGAAAGGGTCAGGTTACTGTTTTGCAGTACCAGAAAGTAGATGGCTCCTTCCAGGAATGTTAAAACCCACAGACTGGGAACAGCTCCAGGGAGTTCTGGATCAGGTGACTCAAACAATGACCTGAAGGAGTTTATTTCAAAATCCACCCAAAGAACTTGAAGTGAACCATTTGTTCACTTAGTGACTACTGAGGAATTAAAATGGGCCATCGTGTGGAACCTAAGAAAGACACTTCTTCCTGGGTAAAAAGTGGTTTTGGAGTCTTCAAGAGAACATGCCATAGTGGCATGAAATACACAAGGCCTGTTCAGGTGAACCTATATCTGAACTTTTTGTTTCATCCTTGAATTCCTTCTGTAGCCCTACTCTCTGACATCCTGGCTTGATCATTAATTTGCAAAAAGGGATGCAGTGGGAAAAAGAACAAAACATTGACTGAATTTTCATAATTTGAGCAAAGCATCATGGCAGCACCATATATATCCTGTCATCTCATCACTGCAACCTCAGAAGTACTGCCTCTCACAAAGACACAGAGGCCAAGAGAAGTGGGAAAAGACAGTGAGTGATGGAGCTAGGGTTCCAACTCAAAATAAAAAATAAAAATCTAGACATTAAAAATTAAGTTGTTTTCTTGGGGTTTATTTACTTATGGCACATGCTCCATTACCACAAACAGCAACATAAAAAAGGAGAAAAGGGAAACTATGTGGGGAATGGAAGGATTTCTTCCTTCACTCTCTTTGACAATCTGGACCTACTCCTTAAAGTCATCTACCTCCTTGGGAGTGGAGAAAGGCAAGAAGGTGAGACAGAAAGGAAAGAAAGAATAAAGCAAGGAGAAGGAAAGGAGAGAGGAGAAATGATGGGATAGAATTTTGAGAATGGTTTGCACCTTCCTGGAGTAGTAGAATCCCAAACTCTGGAACTAATTTTAGCAAACTAAAATTTAGTTTTAATTTTCTTTTTTTAGTTTTAATTAATGTTAGTCAATTGGATAATCAAAATTTGCTAGACCTGAGTTCAAATTCTGGTTCCAATGGCATGATGTTGGGCAAGTTACTTTATCTCTAAGTTTTAATTTCCTCTTATGTAAACTGTGTTTAAAATAGTGCCTACTGCATAGGACTTTCAAAGGATTATATGTGTTTATATATGTAGAACATTTTTTAAAGTGCCTGGAACACCGTAAATAATAAATGTTAGCAACCATAATGTTATGGAGGAATTCTCAATTTGACCATCATTCTCTTTATCAATGAAATTGCACATGCAAACTGATATAATGCAAGCATTTGTTCATTAATTCATTCATCCTACAAATTGTAAAGTGTACATCCTGGGTGCTGGGGATACAGCATGAAGAAGACAGACCCAGTACATGCCTTCTTGGAGCTCACAGTCTGAAACATTCTTTATTCCATCTAAAATGAAGAGAAAAAAATGACTAAATCTTTCATTTTTTTTAGTGTCACTTCAGATGAACTTCCTTACTATAGTTCCGTTAGTAGATGGTACTAGTTGCATATAAAGCACCCAGTAGTTCTCTGCCCATTTCAAAGTGGTCTTTGAGAAGGGTGTATAAGGTAGCTCAGCAGGGTGCAAGCTGCATGCAATTATTTCTTAGTTAATCCCTTTAGAGATAAGTCTACTTGTTAAGTGTCAAGATAGAGTGTCTAACATGGGGGAGGAAAAGCCTCGATTTGTATTGGTTCATGTGTTTCGTATTGCCTGGTGAGCCTCAGCTCTTCATTTTCAGGGAAGTGTCATCGAAGAGACATCTTTGTGTCATCTAACATGTGTTTAGTGATTACTTTATCTGTAAGTGGTGAAGATCATACTAAACGATTGCTTCCTCTGTCTAGTTAAAGCTGACAGGGATGTCACTATTTTGGTGATGGATTCAACACCCCAGCTTCTTTTCACAAATATGTCTTATTCTATATCAGAGAAATAGAATGGTTTGAGAATGGATTTAGCCAGCAGTAGACAAAGGATTCAACATCACATTCTTGGAGTCAATATTAGAAAAGGAAGGTTTACTGAAAGTTTGTCTTTCCTCTATTCCACAGCCTAGAACTTGTTCCCTGATTTTGATGTCAAAGTGGTTAATATAGTTAACTCTTTAAAGCTAAATTTTTTAAAGTGTTCATAGAAGATGGTTGCACCTCTTCTTCCCCCAATTCCTCTACCCCTTCCAGATAACAGATGTGAATTCAAACAATGCCTCTAGGGTAAGTATTCCTACCTTAATGGGCAAAAATGACTCTAGTGGTGGGCATTTTTAGCCAGGATAGATAGGAAATCTAGTCATGGTGGAAATGATATTGATAAACAAGACTACCTTAAATAACAAACAGACATAATAATAGCAAAAGAGATGTTCGAAAAAACATTTGAAAGTGGTATTTTTATTATACATACTCCTCCTTGTTTGGAATTAGTTGGAATCTGAGTATTCTTCCTCAAAGCCATTTTAATTACTTACCCTATTTGAAGGTAAAGACAATGCTCAGCTTCTAATACAAGCTAGCTTATCACATAGTTCCTTTTTTTGTCAATGAATGGGTAATTTCAGATACTGGCATTCCTTGGTTTTTATTTTTCTGCTAAGCTTTAATTCCACCATTTAGTTCTCACCTTGGAAGAAAATCCATGGGCTAGAGTAAGATGAACAAGATCTTGGCAAAGAAATATATTGAAAAGGGCCAGGGTATCAAGAGAATTATGTACCTGGTGCTAAGAAGGGAAGGAGACAAGGAAGTTGGTGAAGCAGGTGGAATAGAGAATAGGAATGGCCAGTCAACCAATCAGCAATGAACAATGAAAAGGTCAGGCTACTTTTTGAGCGTTACCATGTCTTTCACAGGCTAAAGTGAGCATTAAAATTCAGAAGCCTTCCTTGCTTCCCCAAATTTAGCAAGAACAGAAAATGGCGCCACACCAAGATTGTTATGACAGTTAAAAATGATTTGAACATCTGGGGGTAAATATGAGGTCACCCTTGGAGCACTGCCATCAACCTGGTCACGCTCGCCACCTCTCTCCCCTCCCCTCCCCCACTCTTTCCCCTCTCACTTCATGTATATCCACGGGGCAGTTGCCTGATAAATCAGACAGAATTCTTCAAAAGGCCCCTGAGGGGCTGATAATCACAATAAATATTACAAGTTTGTCCTCACATAGACCTTTCTTCACAAGGCCTTCTAGGCTAGCCAGTTTAATTGTTATGACTGCTCTTTTTTTTCCTCTCTCATATGGGATTGATGAAGCACAGTGGCTTTCCTGAGGTCACCTAGCAGGATGGGGTCCCTACCAGAAGTTTCCACACTGCCTAGAGAATCAGTGATGTTGCAGAACACAGCTCCTCAAGAGCCAACAAAAATATGTCAGTGGGTTTTACAAAGGACTTTTTAATAAAACAATAAAATTCATTCCTGTAACAAGTCATTTTATTGCCTTTGCTATATTATTTCAGTGGGCTCCACCAACACCAAAATAAACCAAATGGGAAACTAAATTTTGTAGTGCTTGCAGCATGAATAATCCTAAGTGGTGATTAACTACTTTCTAAAAGTATAGAATTTTAAAAATAAAATCCACTTTGCCATTTATGTTCTTGAGCCAATAACAATTGGTATGTACTCTCCTAACACAGTGATACTCAACCAGGGGCAATTTTGTCCAGCAGGAGACATATGGCAATGTCTAGAGATATTTCTGATTATCATTACTGGAGAAAAGGTACTATCAAATCTGGTGGGCAGCGACCAGGGCTGTTGCTAAACATCCTGCAGGGCATAGGGATGGCCCCCCACAACAGAGAGTTATCTTGTCAAGAATGTCAACAGTGTCAATACTGAGATACCAGTAGCCTACAAGCAGAAGTGAGAATTGGAACTGAAAAGAGAGAAACTGGTTCGAAAGCTTCCAGGTTTCTTCCCCAGATCTGGATAGCAGGCAACTACTCCATTGTTATTCCCACTTTTGCAGTAAACCCTCCAACTTCTATTACATCTCTCTGTATTTCCAAAGCAGAGGCAAAAATATTTTTTATTTTGTGGTTTTTTGACTTTGTGATAGAAAGGGCATCGTGCTGTGTATAATCTTTGGGGACTGATGCTTTTTGCTCCAAATTATATTGCTGATGTGTATCTATTTTTGAGGCCAGCTTCAGTTTATTCATTTTGACTGCTATATACTATCCCACGGTACAAATGAACTACAATTTATTTTGATCAATATTCAGGTGGTCTGCAGGCATTTGCTACTATGAACAGCACTCTCATAAACGTCTTATATAAAACTCATAGTGTGCATATACAGCTTTCTTTTCTGAAAATATATATAGGCAAACAGAAAAATATGGAATTGTATGCACCCAGATATTAACAGTGGTTATATTGTGGGAACTTTAATTATTTTAGTAATATTATTTAATGATTTTCTTCTTGTTCTTATTTGTATTTTCCATTTTTTCTACACTAAACATGTATTTTTTCTAACAAGAAAAATATTTTTGGAAAGAGAGAGACAAACCTAGAAACAGATTCTTATCTATATAGAGAGAAGAAACTGATGGTTATGGGGTGTAGGAATTGGGTGAAATAGGTGATGGGGATTCAGGAGTGCACCTGTCATGATGAGCACCAGGTGATGTAAGGAAGTGTTGAATCACTATATCGTACACCTGAAACTAATATAACACTGTATGCTAAAAAAATATACTTCCTAAAAAGCTACGAGATTGGCGTGCCTGGTTGGCTCAGTCAGTAGAGCAAGTGACTCTTGATCTCAGGGATCATGAGTTCAAGCCCCATGTTAGGTGTACAGATCACCAATAAATAAATAAACTTTTTTTCTAAGTTGAAAAAGCTAGGAGATTGGCATTGTTTTATACAATGAAAACAGTCAAATATGCACAAATATCTGTAAAATTGATATAACGCTATCTCATTAAGTTTAGCTTAATCCAATCTATAGAACATTCATGAAATTGTTGTTTTGTTTAACTTCAAGTTAGACTTTAACCAAAAGTAATGGACACATCTAGACTAACCCAATTTCTGAATTTGCCCAAACACATACAGAGTCAAAAGTAGACAAATGATACATAAACTAAAACCAAAAAAATAATGTCATGGCTTGACAAAAAAAAAAAAAAAAAAAAAGGTGTTAAAAGCCAAAGAAGAGCAACGCTCTGCTTGTCAAGGTCCTTATACATAATTAAAAGGTCAACTGTATCTCAATAAAACTAAGGGAAAAAAATCCACCTTCCTAGAAAGAAAAAGGCTGCTTAGACTTACAAAGATACAGGTAAGTGGTAAAATGTGAAAGTAAATTTTATATTATCAAATAAATAAAAACCTGCTACTAACAACAAAATTAATTTCTATCCCCCCTCCCCTCCAAAAAAACCCCAGTATAAACAGTACATCATCCTCAAGTTTGCAGTCTGATCACTCAGAATTAAGCCTGGTGATAATAAATCATTACTATCCAGCCTATGTGGGCAGGTAATGGCTGAGGGGTGATGCAGTCCCCACTATGTAATCATAATGTAGCGGGAAGTTGCTTGTTCTGCCTTACTGCCTCTTCCCATCCACAGAAAAGGAAACAACTGACTTCAAGAGAGGGAAGCTAGAATGGAGGCTATGTCCTCAAACATTAACCAAGAGAGACTACACAGAAATGGTTTCTCTCCTTCCTCCCATAAAAAGAAACAACACCCTTTCTAAATAAGTTTGTCAAGGAAAACACAGGGGGAGGCCAGAATTTGGCATTTTTTTCTTTAATTTTCCATCTCATTTTTTCTGAATGGAGAAAATCTCAATGCTTACCTCAACACCAAAGGATTTTTTTTTCCCTTTCTACACCACAGAGCCAAAACCCCCTGGTGTGTACAGTGGTTGGAATTATGTGACCTGAAACTTGAATGAGAAATGTCACACAAGATAAAAAGAGGCATGAGGGGGTGCAGAATGGAAGAGAGGTGCGACTCTGGCAACAATTCATCTCTGAAGTCCAAAAAGTTTTTCCTTCAGAGAAAATGCCAGTCCCACTGGAAGCGAGAAATTATAAAGTGTCAGCTACTGTCAGGTATGCTTCTTTTTGTCATTGTAGAGAAAAACAGGCAGGTGGCAGGCTTCCTGCTCATGCTTCTGCATGAGGTGGTCCAACTGTGCACACAGACACATGCAAAAAGACAGATCTGCAGCCTGAAAAGATACTGGACACAGAAAGCTCATGGTGTTTGCCAGAGGTCGTAAGGGGATCTCCTATTTCATTCCATAGTAATGCCCTTTTTGTTGACAAAAGTAAATTGATGATAGTCAAGAGGGAAGCATTTGGTGGAAAAATTCTGTTGACCCTTCTCAGATTGAATTTGACCACAGAACAGGATACCAGCAGTTGCAGAAATGATAGATTATTGTAATGACTGCCAGAATGGCCTTTTGGCATGTTTAAATGGCAATAAATTTCACCAGGAAGAAGGCAATTTTACTACTTTAGAGCAGTAAGGAAACACGGTGTTTAAGGTGTAAATAAATCGTGGGTCATTAACAGCAAGCATATTCTGTCCATGGTGCAATTCTCAATCAGTGGCTATTCATATTTAATTCAATTACGTGGATTTACTTAGCCAATTATGCTTTTTCGTTCCAGGTCACAGACTTCTCAGGCTGACAATTTTGCTCTTTTCCTGTCTCCCTTATGTCCATAAACACAGCCCTACTTTCTCCCTCATTTTTCCTTCCACAGGTACATAAATACGATCAGGGTAGTTCAATAATGCTAACTCACTGAATAGGCTACTGAGATGATTAAATTAAAGACTGATCTGCCTTGTGGTCTTTTCCTTGGCTCCAAAATCCCCTCCGTCCCTTGCTCATTAATCTGGCTCGGTCCTTCACTGAACTCTGCCATTAAAGGAGGAGGCGGGAGGGAGAGGTGTGCAATGAAGTTTGACATTTCCTCAAAAATGATTGTATTAAAACCCACTTACATTTATAGCTCCATCTCATTTGAGAATGTTAATAAGTTGCAATTTCATCAAGAGAAAGGTATTGGGATCTAATCAAGTCAAAGGCTTGCTCACATTGGTATGGATCATGCTTCTGAAGCATCACTTTAAAAGGTCATTTTTAAATACAGCTTAGGTGATAATTAACAAAGTTCATTAATAACAATATGCTTGTGAACTACTTAAAACATTCAGGCTCCATCTGTAGTATCAGTTTGAAGCCAAATTCAGCTCACTTCAAGCCTGCATCGGCTCTGATCACAGGAGCAAAATTCTGGAGACACACTCGAAATCAGTCCGGTCAATACTGCACTCCCCAGAACGAAATTAGGGTTGAAATTGGGTTGGTCAAACAAGAACAATGCCTCCAAAAGTCTAGATCTCTTTTTATACTAAGCACAGCGTGGACTGTCCCTTCTCAACATGACTGAAAGGATTGTCCGGGTGATTAGTCCCAAACCTCACTATTCCATCTAAACTCAGGCACCTAGGTTTATTTCTGCTGGCTTTGTGTTTCCTGGAATGTTTATTAAGACCACATTGGAAAGCTTTTCTGCTCCTATAATTTTGTAAACTGCCAGGAACATACCAGTAGCCCCAACCACCTTTATGCCAAAAACACCATTTTGTTTATCTCAGATTAACCCTAGGACGTAGGGAAACTCTGGGCGGTTTACGTGCAACATGGGGGATACAGGATGCTCACCACGTTGAATTACTGACCATCCCAGAATACCTGCAATTGGCTTCCCAAGTAGAGATGGAGGAGAAAATACAAGAAGATATTAAAAAAGGAAAGCCACCAGCTGGGGAGTTTATAGCCACAGAAAAGAACCATTAATGTAGAGGTTAGAATTTTAAAAATGATTTGTTAAATCACCTTCTTTTACACATGAGGAAGTAGAAAACTCAAAGTCTGAGTGGCTTTCTCAAGGCCAACAGGGTTTGGTGACAAAACAGAAATAGAACAAGGACTTCTGACTCCTAATGCTGACTCCAGTGAACAATATGTAGGAAGAACAAGCTACTGAAAGCACCACCGAGCTGCAGCGCGATCAGCAGACCTAAGAAGCAGCTACAATCCAGGGCCACAGGACCCTGAGAAAACCTGCAGGTGTCCTCACGTCACCCCTTGGCACGGGGTTCTGTGCTCACAATTCCTGAAAACAAAGGTCTAGTGTGTTTGGGTTGCAGGGGTGGGAATGCAGAGTTTTCCAAGTCTACATGTCGTTTCCAAGGCCCAGGCTCATTTTTGTCATGATTGCTAGAAGAGATAAAAAGGAAACCAGGGAGAGCAGGATATTTTTAGACTACAGGACAAGGTTATCTGGCTCTGACTGAGATAAATGTGAAGGGTCAGAACCTTGCCAGTTTTCAGCGCAGTAAGTCGAGTTGACCACATGTGAGGAAGACGGAATTTTTATAGAAGTTGTCGACATTTAAAAGCACATAGTCACGTGCACTGATAAGTCAAGCCTCCCGTGTTTTTAATGGACTTGTCTCCCAGCCTCACTTCCCCAGCTGATGATAGCCTTATCTCCTAGTGCTCAGTTAACACTCCAGCTAGATCTACCCCCAGTCAGGCAGATCAAGGGGAGGTCGGCCTATGCTCCCTTTGTTTACCATCTCTGACTAAGCTAATTGTAGGTTCGTGAAAATGTCCCTGCATGAGAGTAATCATGACCACAGGGAAGGTAATGATGTTGACGACGATGATGATGATGATGCTGATGCTAGCATATGAGGTGGATGCGGACAGCTTTCTCTACTTACTGACGGGTGCTAAACTATTAAAGCAAATAGCCTGAGATAAGATGTAAATGAAGGAACCTGAGTCAATAAGTGACTGTTTACTTCACATCATGAATAAATATGGTAGCCCTACGAACAAAAAAAATTCATTTTCTCTCTGTTTGATTTCTACTTGGTTGGCTTTATGATTTGCTTATTTTGTCAGGTTGATCAGGTACAATTAGTATGTCTTTCTAACAATGATTAATAAGTCTTCAGGTCAACAAAGGGCAATTAGATGTGGGGTACATTATACCAATACAGTGTGAAGGAGACTTATTATTTGATCCTGTGCTGTTAGTCATATGCATGGTGTCAAAGACTCCATCTACACCACAGCAATGAGGGAGAAAAAGCCATTCATTCGAGTGTAGGTAAGAGACCCTTTAGTTTACTGCCAGCACAATGCTCCTGAAAAGGGGATGTTTTGAATTGGCTTTGTGAAGATAACATCTACTGAGCAATTAACACAATACAGACACCGTGTCACATGTTTTATGTGCATTTTTATTTAATTCTTACATTACACCTATATGATAGGTTTGCAAAAACTGCTTCTTGCTCATCCATACCCATTCTCCCTTTTGTCTTCAGCAGTAGAACACTAATTTTATTCATGGTGACAATATTGGTAGCTAAAAAAGACGTTTTCAGCTTCCTTTATAACTAGGAATTGCCATGGGAATAATTTCTAACCAGTAAGTTTCATGAAGAAGAGTTATTTGGGATTCAGAGATAGTTTCTTAAAGATAGTTATCATCGCCTTTGCCCTTATTCCATTTTTTCCTTCCTTCTGTCTGAAAAACAGATGTAATGGCTAAGCTCCAGTAGCCATCCTGGACCATGCATTAGGACATTAGAAGAGGAAGACAAAAGGAGCCTCATTAGTTCTAATGAGATCTCTTACAAGGAGAGAAATAAAGTTCCATCTCTTTTAAGCTACTGATCTTTTGGATTTTAGCCCAAACTAATGCTAGTATAAGAGGTAAAGGTACTTATCAGGTCCATTATAGAGATTAGGAAATTGAGGCTCATAGTGGCAGAGCTGGAACTTGAGCCAAGGTTGTCTAACTCTAGAGCCTCTATTCTTTTTTTTTTTAATTTTTTTTAATGTTTATTTATTTTTGAGACAGAGAGAGACAGAGCATGAACAGGGGAGGGTCAGAGAGAGGGAGACACAGAATCGGAAGCAGGCTCCAGGCCCCGAGCTGTCAGCACAGAGCCCGATGCGGGGCTCGAACTCACGGACCGTGAGATCATGATCTGAGCCGAAGTCGGACGCTCAACCGACTGAGCCACCCAGGCGCCCCTGGAGCCTCTTATTCTTAATGCAATTTATTACTTATTAAGAGCAAATTGAACTGGCAGCCTCCTGCCCTTACTCCTCACACTCTTCACTAGAGCTATCTAGGATTTGTTTCAGTCCTTCAAATCAAACAGACCCTGCTCTATTTTGCTTCAGACATATACATATATTATTTCCTTTGAATGGTAAGTACTTCTCCCTGTTCTTAGCTGGATAACACATACTTGGCATTTAGAACTTGATTTAGACATCACTTCCTGTGAAAAAACTCCCCTGATCCCTCTAGTTTGGTTATGGTTTCCTCCAATATACCACCAGAGTTCTCTCATTACTCAGCACTTATCATTCAGCATTAACTCCCAATAGACTATGGGGAATGCACTGTGTCTTCCCTTGTTATCTTGTTTACTACCAGATGGAACAGCGCCTGGTGCCCACACAGAGCCAGGAACAGCACTTGCTCCTACCAGCCAGACAAAAAAAAAAAAAAAAAAAAAAAAAAAAAAAAGACCTTATCATTCATAGGGTGTTAGGCATGTTAGGCAGAGTACTCAGAAAGGTCTTGTCTCAGTAGTGAGGAATAATTAGCCCTGGACTAGACACGGCTCTGGTCCTACAAACAAATCTTGAAAACAAGACCCAAATATATCTTAACTGTGTCCCAGAACAAAGCTCAACAGTATTTTTCTACCTGGCACCCTATCAAACAATACCAGGAATGCAAAAAAGCACAGAAATATGATGTATATTGATACAACAAAAAATGATGTCATAATTATGTATTGTCTCTATAATAAGAGAAAAAAATAAGTTAACTAAAACTGACCCAGATGTTAAAATTAACAGGTAAGGTCATTAAAACAGTTTTTATAATTATCCAAAATTTAAGCAGAGACCTGAAAGGTTTTTTTTTTTTTTTTTTAATGTTTATTTATTACTGAGAGACAGAGAGACATAGAGCATGAGCAGGGGATGGGTAGAGAGGGGGGAGACACAGAATCTGAAAGCAGGCTACAGGCTCTGAGCTGTCAGCAGAGTCCGATGCGGGGCTCGAACTCACAAACTGCCAGATCATGACCTGAGCTGGAAGTCAGTTGCCCAACCAACTGAGCCACCCAGGGGCCCCAGGAAATTGTTTTTTTTTTTAAGATCCAAATTCAGCCTCTAGAGGTTTATGAAAACTATAGTGTGTAAGATGAAAAATACACTTGATGGGATTAGTGATAGATTACCTATCACAAAAGGATATATTAGTGAAGTTAAAGACATAGGAATATTAACTATCCAAAAGAAAACACCAAGAGAAAAGGCATTTTTTTAGTGAAAAGATTATCCATGAACTTGAATAATCTCAAGCAGCCTAATATATGTGCCCTTGGAGGCCCAATGGAAAGGGAAAAGGATAGAAAAAAATTGAAGAAATAATGGCAAATATTTTTTTCCAAATTTTATAAAACCTATAAATCCACAGATCCAAGAACCGAAAAGAACCACAAGCCTAAGAAACTTAAAGAAAACTCTACTAAGGCATATCATAATCAAATTGCTCAAGACCAGTCATAAAGAGAAACTTCAAAAGCACCCAGAGGGGTGCACCCAGAAGGGGGGGAAAAAAGTCACTTCCCATTCAGAGGAAAAGAAATAAGAAGGATGGTGATTCTTATAGAAAAATCATGCAAACAGGAAGAGACCAGTATCTTTACAGTATTGGAAGGAAAAAAAAAATCAACCTAGAATTCTATACCAGCAAAAATATGTTTTAAAAATGAAAGTCAAACAAATACATGTTCACATATACAAAAGCTGAAAGAATTATTAGCAGACTCACACTAAAAAAAAAAAAAGATGCTAAAGAAATTCCTTCAGACAGAAAAGAAAATGATAGCCACTGATAATATGGATCTGCATAAAAGAATAAAGAACATCAGAAATGGTAAATATAGGTGTAAATATGTGACTTTTTTCTTATGCTATAAATATCCTTAGAGGGTAACTGTTTAAAATTTTTTTTCAACGTTTATTTATTTTTGGGACAGAGAGAGATAGAGCATGAACGGGGGAGGGGCAGAGAGAGAGGGAGACACAGAATCGGAAACAGGCTCCAGGCTCTGAGCCATCAGCCCAGAGCCCGACGCGGGGCTCGAACTCACGGACCGCGAGATCGTGACCTGGCTGAAGTCGGACACTCAACCAACTGCACCACCCAGGCGCCCAGAGGGTAACTGTTTAAACAAAATATAAAAAACAGTGTAATGTGGGGTTTTTATAAAGTAAAACTTCTGACAACAATAGAATAAAGGTAGGAAGGGGAGAAATGGAAGTAAGGTTCTTACACTATACATTAGGTGGTATAATATCACTTGAAGGTGGAGGGTGGTAAGTTAAATATGTATGTTGTAAATGCTAAAGCGAGTATTAAAATAACAAACCAAAGAATTATACCTAATAAGCCAAAAGAAAGGAGATAAAACATAATCTTTAAAAAAATTCTTAAGCCAAAATAAATCAGAAAGAGAGAGGGGGAAAAGCAAACAATGCATAAGACAAACAGAAAATAAATGGTGAAATGACAGACTTAAACCTGATATCACTAATCACGTAAAATGTAAATGGTCTAAACACTGCAGAGATTATCAAACTGCATTAAAAAGAGGAGACGAATTACATGCTGCTACAAGAAACATACTTTAAAGGTAAAGAAACAAATAGATTAAAAGAAAAAAAATGGAAAAAGATATTCCACGCTTAAGCTAAGCCCCCAAAAAAGTGAGAGTGACTATATTAATATCATACAAAGCAGACTTCAGAACAAAAACTATTAGCAGGATTAAGAAGGTTATTCATGGGGCACCTGGGTGGCTCAGTCAGTTGAGCATCAAACTTTGGCTCAGGTCACAATCTCACAGTTCATTAGTTTGAGCCCCACTTCGGGCTCTGTGGTGACAGCTCAGAGCCTGGAGCCTATTTCTGTGTCTCCCTCTCTCTCTCTGACACTCCGCCCCCCCCCCCCTTGCACTCTCTCTCTCAAAAATAATAAACATTAAAAATTTTTGAAAAAAATGATAAAGGTCAAGTCATGAAGAGGACATAGCAATCCTAAATGCTTATGCACCTAATAACATAGCCTCTAAAAACATGAACCAAAAACTGTTGGAACTACAAGGACAAACGGACAAATCCACAATTATAGATGGAGATGTCAAATACCCTTATTTTCATAATTGATAAAACAAGTTTACAGAAAAATCAGTGAGGATCTAGAACACCTGAATATTATCAACCAATTTGACCTAATTGACAATTATAAAACAATCCCCTCAACAACAAATACTCATTTTGCCAAGGGTTCATAGAACATTTTCCAAGGTGAAGACAGCAATGGAGGAATTTAAAAGAGCACAAGGAAACTTCTAGTCATGATGGATATGTTCACTATCTTGATTATAGTGATAGTTTCATGGGTGCATACATTTCTCAAATTATAACTTTTAAATATGTGCAGTTAATCACTTATCATATCTCAAAGAAGTCACTCAAAAAATATATATGCATGGATGTACATATACACACATATACAAACACACAAACACATATATATACAAATACATACACACACACATATATAGCATTATTCTTTTCTAAATTTTTTTAATGTTTATTTTTGAGAGAGAAAGAGAGTGTGAGCGGGGGAGGGGCAGAGAGAGAGGGAGACACAGAATCCAAAGCAGTCTCCAGGCTCTGAGCTGTCAGCACAGAGCCCAACTAGGGGCTCAAACTCACAGACTGCAAGATCATGCATGACCTGAGCCAAAGTCAGAGGCTTAACTGACTGATCCATACAGGTGCCCCAGTAGTGTTCCTTTCTGACTTGATTGATCTTTTCTGGGTTGATCCTAAGGTAACAGGTAAGATTAACCTGTATACCTCTAAACTGACCAGTGTATGGAATTCTCTATCCTAGACTCCATGAGCAATCACTTGAACCATTTTCTCACTAACATCCCCTACAAAATTTTGCCATATAATTTACGTGACAAATATCCAACAGTAGATTAGTTCTATAATCTCCCATCTTCGGTCTAAATTTATATTCAGGCAGCAGAGTATATGGTGAAAATCACTGCTTGTGTGCACAGGTGTCCAATACCTAGTTTTCAGTCTTCAACTGATCCTCAATCTTCATGACAATGCTCTACTTCCATTTTATTTCTCTTTCCACCTGGAATGCTTACCTGGTAAACTTTTAAGAAGACATACACATTATCTCTACCAAGAAGCTTTCTCTGATCCCCTCTCAAGTCAGAGGAGTTAATCCATCCAAGCTCTATGCTACTTCTGTACCTATTATGTTTGTTTTCTTCCCTATCCTCTTGGAAAGTTAGGACAAAGTCTTATAGTACTTGGCACATTGTAGGTGTTCAATAAATGATTGTTAAATTGAGTTAAAGTGACTATTTTAGCCACTGCCACACCAAAAGGTTTTGGAGAAATCAGGGACTAGAAAGTGAGACACTAAATATTCATGATGTTAACTCCAACTTTCTGTGTGGCTGTACTTAATAGGCATAATTTTGAAATCTGAATGAATAATTCCTAGGAGCCTTTAGTAAAGAATACAGTATATCCAGCAGAGATAAGTTCTTCCTCCAACTTAAAAATAAAAAATGAAGTATAGAAATGTCCTTTATTTCAAAATATTTAACAAGATCCTTAAAAAATACTTTAAAAATTCATTAATTATATAAAAGTTTCCCCTATCCTCCTCATCTCATACTACCCTGTCCCAATGTGGTTTATTGGGTTTGGGTTTTTTAGAAAGAAAGAAAATAGCCTTATACAAGTCAATGATAGCATTCTTTTGGTGACTTGTTGGAGTGTCTCATCAGCTAGAGTGTCTTATGTCTCTTTCTGGTAGTACAGTGGGTCCCTGGAGACAAGAGGTTCTTATTCAAACCCACACTGCTCAGTAGTGTAGGGGCTAAGAGCACTGGCTTTGGAGATGGGTTGCCTAAGCCTTTTGGGGGAGGTTGCCTAGGCTTAAGTCCCAGGACTACCATGTGATGCTGTGTGACCTTGCATAAGTTAATTAACCTCTCTATACCTCAGCTGCATGATAAGCAGTCAGTGGATGTTAACTGTCATAATAAGCACTTAGTAAACACATATTAATATGAGTGGCAGCTCTACAATAAGAGAAAATATACTATAAGCTATAGTTTTAGGAGCCTAATAAGAAGTAGGTCCTATATAGTTTGGGTAGATTTTCCTACCCAAAAAAATATTTCACGACTCCTATACTTCCACCATAAAAAATTATTTTGAGTTAAACTGAACTCTCTCCCTGAGTTGTCTTTTAACTATTAGGGGTAACATCATCATCATCATCACCATCATCATTTTAATCATTATTACTATGTTATGTCAATTTGTCTTCACAACTATCCTGTGATCTCAGGACTCTTTTATTTCCATTGGACAGGTAAGGAAATGGGACACAAGAAGAAACTTTGCCCAAGTACACAAAGCAATACTGTGGTGGAGCTAGGAGCCAGGAATTCTGACCTCTGTCCCGATACCTAGAGGCACCATGTCTATTAGTCATTCATTGCTGAAGTAAATATTTATTGTCTTCCACGTCCCAGAATCCACGTCAGGCTCCAGACATAAGGGCACTGAACACTAGGCAGCAGGCAGAGTGTACCCCAAAAAGCACAGAAAAGAAGCATAAGAGGGAGGTGGCTGGGAAGTGTGAGCTACTTAGGGAAATGAAGGAATACAGTTCTATATTTGGTTATCTCAGGTTTCTTAATGGTCAAACTTAGAATTTCCCGTAAGATCCGGCTTCTGCTTTAGCCATGTGTCCCGTGTTTTTCAGTGTAGCATCTGGAGCCTGTCTGCCCAACTAAAGGTTGGTTCCATCACTTACAACCTATGGCAAGTGTCTGGTCTAAGCTCTCTGGGATCTCACCTCTAAATCAAGGATGTAAACCCTCACAGCCTACCTCACTGAACTGAACTGTTGGGAGAATTAAATAAATGAGTCCATGCAGGTAGAGCACCAAAACTTCTCTTTTTAACTTGAACAACTTTTTCCAGAAAATTTGGTTCTGACAGCCCATTTGGTTAATAATCTGGAAGTCTTTCACCCAACCAGGTTAATTTCAACTTCAAAGAAAAGAATTTCCTATTGCTTTCTCCTTGAGAAAAGGAGGTAATGTGCTGTTCCCAAAAGACTTCTAAAAAGACAGTTAAAAATGTTTGAGCAGGGGCGCCTGGGTGGCGCAGTCGGTTAAGCGTCCGACTTCAGCCAGGTCACGATCTCGCGGTCCGTGAGTTCGAGCCCTGTGTCAGGCTCTGGGCTGATGGCTCAGAGCCTGTTTCCGATTCTGTGTCTCCCTCTCTCTCTGCCCCTCCCCCGTTCATGCTCTCTCTCTCTGTCCCAAAAATAAATAAATGTTGAAAAAAAAAATTAAAAAAAAAATGTTTGAGCAGGGGATGATCCTTTTGAAAAAGGAAGCCTCAGGTCCCTGTGATCTAAACCCATCCTGAGGTCAAATACTCCCCCCCCCCACCCCGCAGCTATTTGGAATTACAGTAATAGTTATCTTTGGTTGACTGACCCAACGAGCAAAGAGCTATGAGCACATTCATTTAAAATTAAAAGGAAAAAAAATCATGAAATCCCTACCGAAATACTGGTTCTGAAAGACTCAAACTCAAAATCAAGCTCAATTAAATTTCACATCTACTTCCATTCCATCTCAGCCCCAAACTTATGCTTTATTCATTTATTATTTATATTAATAATTATTTTTATATTCACTATTTTTATTTATATTTATTGTTTATTTATAGCTCACTCATCATGCAATATTCATCAGGCTATAACACGGGTTTTGACGGAAAGGTGGACTCCTGTTTCATTTACCTTTGTAAATATTTCAAACGGGTAGCCAAAATGCACAATTCCTCCATTTTTACATAAGCTCCTTGACGTGTTGGGTTATGAAGTGCTACAAATTCTTTGCTATGGGTTCCAAAAGAAGTGCTTATTAGAAGTTCCCCAAATGTCTCTCCATTTAAGAAGATACTCATACATAGAGATTATTTCACTCATTATACTCCAACCA
Organism: Herpailurus yagouaroundi; assembly: GCF_014898765.1. Classification (NCBI taxonomy): domain Eukaryota; kingdom Metazoa; phylum Chordata; class Mammalia; order Carnivora; family Felidae; genus Herpailurus; species Herpailurus yagouaroundi. The sequence goes on along the minus strand of NW_024412376.1, from coordinate 98,853,471 downwards.
GGAACAGGCCTCTCCAAGCAAACTAGAGGGTGCATGTTAGAAAAACTGAGTCAAAGACCAAGCAGAGGAGTTAACTGCCATGCCAATTTGAAAAATTTAGTTTGTATTTATCTCTATGTTGACATTAAATCTGGTTTAATAGTATACTCAATCCAAGTATTATACAGGACCACTACAGAGATGGAAAATTCCAGTCATTTGAAGAACCAATGATTACTGAATATTATTTACATTACATTTTATAATTTAATAAAAAATATGTTTGTGCATTTGTCTCCACTCATAGAATGTGAATTTCTTTAATACAGAGAATATGCATAGGTGTTTATGAATGAGTCTGGCAGCTAATCAAAGATCTAGTCACTAACAGTAGGATTTTTATTTTATTTTACAGAGAGAAAGCCCAAGTGGGGGCAGGGCAGAGGGATGGAGGAGGAGAGAGAGACAGAGAGAGAGAGAGAGAGAGAGAGGATCTTAAACAGGCTCCATGCTCAGCACAAAACCCGACATGGGGCTCCATCCAACAACCCTGGGATCATGACCTGAGCCAAAATCAAGAGTCAGACACTCGACCAACTGAGCCACCCAGGAGCCCCAGTAGGATTATAATATATGAAAACACTTTATTAGTGAATCAGAACCATACAAAAGTTTGTTCGACTCAAAACTACCTATAAAGAACCAATCCATCCTTCAGTTACAAGTACCTTAACACTCTCCACTTGAACATTCTATAATAACAATGTCAGTGGCAATTAAATGAGAACTTACTGAGTAAGGCCTGTTGCAAATGCATTATATTTTCATAAATATATTGGCATTTAAACTTCACAATGTTGGGGCGCCTGGGTGGCGCAGTCGGTTAAGCGTCCGACTTCAGTCAGGTCACGATCTCGCGGTCCGTGAGTTCGAGCCCCGCGTCGGGCTCTGGGCTGGTGGCTCGGAGCCTGGAGCCTGTTTCCGATTCTGTGTCTCCCTCTCTCTCTGCCCCACCCCCATTCATGCTCTGTCTCTCTCTGTCCCAAAAATAAATAAAAACGTTGAAAAAAAAAATTAAAAAAAAAATAAACTTCACAATGTCCCTATGAAACATATTTTGCCTATTTTTACATAAAGAAACTGCATTTTGCTTTGCAAGTTTTACTCTTTTTACTAAGACATTTGTTGTTCTAAATAAACAATACAAATGACACCACAAGATTTCAAACAGTTCATGTAAGTTATGTATACCCTTTCCCCTTGTTCCCTGGGGAAATTATAAAATTGTACTCTTGGAGCACCCAGGTGGCTCAGTCAGTTAAGCATCCAGCTCTTGGTTTCGGCTCAGGTCATGATCTCACGGTTCTTGTGATAGAGCCCCATCATCAAGTCCCGTGTTGGGTTTTGCACTGACAGTGCAGAGCCTGCTTGGGAATCTCTCTCTTCCTCTGTCTCTGCCCCTCCCCAGCTTGTGCACACACTCGCTCTCTCTCAAAATAAATAAATAAACATTAAAAAAATAATAATAAAATAGTACTCTTATTTCAGGAGCAGCATCTATTCGAGGTAAGCACTTCAACACTGCATTTTGGTTTTGGTCCATGCACAATAAGGAATTATTTTATTTTTACTATAAATGCTGTGTCTCTTTAGCAGATCTCGTTGAACTCTCTCCTTGACCCTCTTTGACTTTTTCATTAGGGAACAGGCAAGTAAATGGGAAAAAGTCAAACCCAACATTTATCCTTTTCAGGTATTTTTCTGCTGAGTTTCACATTGGTCTCAGACATTTGTTGAACTATTTGGAACATACCTGGCTCACTGCACACCACAAAAGTTCATCTGAGTTGGCATATTCAGTAATTACAATTGTACAGTGTGCTATTCTAAATGTAATTCCATTTATTTAAAACCACCTGTATGGAATTTAACTAGAAGCTTAAGAAAGAAGATTTAATGACTATATACTCATGATTATTCTGGATAACCAGTATCTAGCACAGTACCTGACACAGGTAGGCACTCAGTAAATATGTTTTTAATAAATGAATATTCTATTACCCCTGATTCTAAATATTCCCTGCCAACTCTGTCTTCCCTTATACCACTAATAAGAACAAATTCCAATCACAGTCCTATTACATAGCCCTTAAATTAGCACGTGTGTACAACAACCAGAAAGGATGTCATTGCTTAAAAGGATAAAAGGAGCCTGGCCAGCCAGACACACCACTTGAACGTTCTCCGGATCACAAACAGCTTACCCTTTGGGATGAGAAGAGAGAAAAGAGATTAGGAAATGTATTCTCGATTTCATGGACAGTGATCCAGTACTTTTTTGACCACAAATCCCCGAGGACAAGTATTAATTAAAAAGATCATTGCAGAAGAGCTTTCAGAAGAGGACATTAAAACTAACTATAGCTACAGGGAGCAAACATTTTCAACTCTTTCATATTATTTGACCCAAAGGACTTTTTCCTTCTATGTAACAATTGTCTATAAACTTCCAAAGAAACCAAGAGATGATGCTAAAAAACAAGATGGAATATATAATTTTATTTTGCACTTATCTCTAGCATTGTGTCTTAGAGTCAGTATTTCAAACTACTGGTATTTAAATAAATTGTGGGCATGGTTGTATTTCCCTCAAGCTGTCACTTCTTAATAATTGGCCCTGTCTATTGAAAGCTAAAAATGAAGTAGAAAAGGAAGAATTATTTTATTTGCAAAGCACCCACTAACTATGGTAGCCTGTGTCCTAAGTAAAATACTTCAGAGTTGATTTCATTGTTAAGTTAGGAAAAAAAAAAAAAAACCCATGTATACCTATAAACACTGATTTATTCTCTCTGATGACAAAAGCTAAATTAGTCTAAAAATTATGACTATTGCATTTGTAAGTACTCCTGTGTTACAACTACCCCCACCTCTTTAATCAGTTTGCCATTCCAAAGTAAAAAATGATTTAGGAAAAGCTGTCAAAAAGAAGAGAAAGAAAATCTAATCTGGGTAAGTTATTAAGAAAACTGGTTCTTTGAGTCTTTAACATTTAAACTGTCCTTGGAGATTTAGAAATGAAGGTGATGAGAGGGCAGAGGCTAGAAAGAGGGGCTGGATGCCACCACGAGCACCATCTAGCCCTACGGCAAAGGGAGAGGGAGAAGAATGGGGCAGGGAAGTTACCGGCAAGGGATAAAGAGAAAAAGCAACAGAGACAGGTGGCCAAAAGAACAAGTCTGAGGCATGGGCATGAATAAGGGAAAAGACAAAGGGGAAAATGAAAAGTGGAGGAAAAGGAAAAAAAGAAGTAGAGAAGGGGTCACGGAGAAAGAGAGGGAAAACAGAGGGTGCCCGCAGGGAAGAATGAAAAGGAGAGACACCCAGAGAGACAGAACAGCTCCTCCATCATCGGTGTTGCCTTCTTCATCTTCGTCTCTGTTTTTTTCAGATGGCACACTGACAGAAGATTAATTCAAGTCAGCTGCTGAAAATAATTATTGCATTATGGGAGCAGTAATCATTATTTAGAACATGATTAAATATGTCTGCACCTATTGACTCTGCCTATGATTTATGTATTTGTTTAGTCAATAGTCTAATGTAAATGATGTAATTAATTATAGATGGTGGTGTCAGGTCATTGGTGAAAACAATCTGAGGAGAACAAGGGCTCTGTTTTTTTCATGACAGATGCAGAGAGGGGGGGTGGGCTGAGTTGAGGGAATTCCAGGGGAACTTTTTCACGTGTGAATGGCGGCTTGGATCTCAATTTGCATGTTGTCTTTCTCTTGTTCAGCCTTCGTTTAGAAATTGAAATAACTTGTTAAGCAAAGGGGAAGGGAGCACATGATTGCCAAGAGGACGCCTGGGACTTGGGCGGGTGAGGAGGTAAAGAGCCAGCTGCTCCCTAACACAGGGGAGCGTGGCACCATCATTTACCGCTTCATAAAATTAAATGTTTTCCAAATTAAATCAGTAGGCAGTGTGCAGGAGGCCTACTATCTCTAATAACAATTTTTCAATCAATATTACCTTGCCGTCTGAAATCTGAGCCGAGAAAGTTAGCATGGGTTGGGGAGGGCACCCTGGGGGAGGGCAAGGAGAGGAGGTGGAAACAAGGTTTGAGTACTGAGGCTTTCAATCAAACCAAAGGTTTAAAAAATATAGATATATATGCATGGTGGATTCGCCATCACTGTGAGTCTATTCCCCGTAGATTTTTCTCTTAACTGATAATTCGGTCAGTCACATTCCTCAGAGGGAGGTCACAGGTCACCCCAGCCCCTGTCAGGCCTCAGAGAAACCATTTCCATTTTAATGCCACAGCTATAATCTATCAAAGATGTGATGTACAAGATACAATGAATTTAAGTGGTCTTCATATATCACTGAGCTTTCATGCCTTCACCTGGGTAATAGTCTGAATTACTCTCCCTACCTCACAATCTGTCACCCCCAGTAAAATAACTGCCATGCTGGTGTTAATGGCAGATTTGTCCAAATTGGGGCCACAGTAGCCAAAGTCATTCTGCATCATAAACTTTAGCATTCAGTGCTTACCCTGGAAAGGGCCCCGTAGCTTAAAATTCTTCTGTAAATAATTCTGCAGACAGGCTCTGCTCATGTTTTTATTTATAAGCGCTAAAATAAATCTAGCTGGGGCTGCACACAGCCTGCCTTCTCCATTTCCCTCTATCTAGTCCTCCAGTCCTCTCTCTCTCTCAAGCCCATCTAATCTGACCTGTCACTTTTCCCCGAAAGGTGTCTAATAGACACGGGTCTCTTCCTTAGACAATAAACACAGCAGAGTTCAGAAGACTCAGCTCATAGTTAGTGACCTTCTCTGCAACTCAACCGTTAACCCTTCTTATTTTACCACTGAGTAGTAAAAGTCCTCTAATTTTACCACTAAGGAGTAAAAGTTGTTGACACATATATCTCCCCCCTAAACTATCCCTGGCTGTGAGACTAGTGCACTGCAAACCTCCAGAGGTAGGGGCTCATGCATCACCTGATTCAAGTAGGTTCATGCATCCCTCTCTGTTTCTATTTGTTTCACCAGTTCCATGGTCTATCATCACCACCATCCAATCCACTATTTTACTTGTGACTTTCTTTTTTTTTTTTTTTTTTTTTAATTTTTTTCTCAATGTTTATTTATTTTTGGGACAGAGAGAGACAGAGCATGAACGGGGGAGGGGCAGAGAGAGAGGGAGACACAGAATCGGAAACAGGCTCCAGGCTCCGAGCCATCAGCCCAGAGCCTGACGCGGGGCTCGAACTCACGGACTGCGAGATCGTGACCTGGCTGAAGTCGGACGCTTAACCGACTGCGCCACCCAGGCGCCCCTACTTGTGACTTTCAAATCAAGGGGTCAAGAGCTGGGTTTGGACCCACTGTCTGAGTTCCACATGTTATCTGTCCTAACCTGGAAAAGATCTGCCATCCCACCAAGGGATCCAAATGATAGAAGAGACTCAACAGTGATTGATCATTTGGATCAAATCCCTTGGATCAGATGAAGAAAGACAAAGAAAGATTAGGACAGTTGGATACATGTACTCCTCTCACCAAAGTTCCTGAATAAACATCTTATGATGGTGCACCGCCTATGTCTGAGAAAGTCAAAATACTTACACAATATTGAGAGCAGACCTTGGTTTCTATGCATCAGTCTAGCATAAGAATAGACTCTAAATGAAATCCCATAATACACTGCAAATTTCCAGGAAAGAGGCGGTTTTATTTTATTCATAGGTCACCTAGTACTAGAGCCACCCAGTGCTTATAATTAATAACCACAGATAAATGTATGAAGGCTGTTAGTTTTCGAGAAGACTCTCTGCTTCTATGTCACTTAGTGGCCTTTCTGTACCTTATTCTCCATATGTGAAAATTGGGACCATTAAGACTCATAGACATTTTACCTCTCAAGGCTATGAAAAGGATTAATGAAGTAAGGTTTATAAAATGTCTTGGGCCACTCACTCTTCCCAAAGGCTATAGATTTCTAGAAATGGAGGCAAAGCTGTCTAGAAAGCTGATGGCTTGGTTAAAAGGCCAAAAACAAAGTCAATAGAATTGAAATTATTTAGGAAAGGTTCAGACAGAACATGGAGCAGCAATTACTCCTTCAGGTTTCAGAACGATTGTATTTAGCAACAACAAAAGAGTCTGGCCCTCCTGTTTCTGATAGCACTTTCATTAAGGTAAACAGTATATTATTCATGCTGAGGGTTTCTCCAGCAGGCTCTGTTTGCTTCCACTTTATCTGAGCTTCTTTGCAGTGAATTGTAAACTCAGGAGATGTAAATTAGAAATATGCTCCCAGCCAGACAGAATCAATGAAAGCCCTTTCCTTCAACTAGAAAGAAATTGTAGTAAAATGACGTTGAAGGAAAAAATGTTCTATCAGTGTTCTTGAACCCACCCTGGAGCAGACTTTATTGGACTCTCCTCCGGTCCATTCACCAAGTATGCTTTTATGCACATATCATATAAACACATACTGTAAAAAGATGGCCTCACTCCTACAGTCACATCTCAACAGGCCTTTGAAGAGAGAGAGCACATCCCACAAGTATCAATATCCCAGTGAAATCACTTTTTCATAACTCTGCACACTTCTTCGCCTGAAAGATTCTTTAAATTGTTAACAGATATAAAAAAAAATCATTTAACCTGATTCTCCTCTAGAATTTGCACAAAGAATTCCAAAGAATCCCAAAAAGCTTTCCTTAAAAAGATATACCCCGATTTTACCAAGTAATTAACTTCACTTCCCTAACATGGAAAGAACTGAACAAAGAGTTAGCAAATTGTATAGCCCAATATACAGAAAATCATCCTAGATTCTCAAAGAAGGTAGTGAAAATGTCCATCTAGGAAGCACCTGTCCATCTCCCCTCCTCCCCCAACCGAACACTGAAAGGACAAGGTTTAAAAAGATAATGAGGTATGTGCTGATAACACTCAGATTTTCTAAAGTTGTTGCTTTTCCTGTGGGAAAATACTACCTTGTAAATCAGGACGGAAGCAAGGTTTCACTGACCCCACATGTGTACACTTTAGTAGTTTACAAAGCTCCTCCGAGGCATTCAGGGTCAGATCAGCAAAAACCCTGCCACTCTTTATCTCCCAAAAAGTTTTCAGCCAGAAAGCCAGAGCTCTGCACTAGTTCTGAACACATGGATAACCCCCTTAAATCAGTGCTTCTGAAACCTCAATGTGTCTAAAGATAAGGTTGCCAGATAAAAGACAGGATGCTCATTTGAATTTCAGATCAACAATAGTTTTTTAGTACAAATATGTTCCAAAAATTGCATGGGATATACTTATCCTTTAAAATGTTGTTTGTCTGAAATTCAAATTTGACTGAGGATCCTAGGGTTTTCGTTTGCTTGTTTTTTGTGTTTTGTTTTGTTTGCTAAATATAGCAATCCTAGAAACAAGAATTATCTGGATGTTTACAATGTAGATTCTCAGGCCCCAAACCACATAGATTTGGACTTGATAGTTCTATCATGGTGTCAGGAAATCTGACTTTTTAAGTAAATACTATGGATGATTGCAGTGCAGGCAGACTTGAAAACCACTCTTTGAGAAACATGTCTTAAATGGTGGAATGTTCCCTGATATACCTTCGTATATCAGTTGCAAAATGTTTTGAATTTAAAGGTCCCAGTTATTATAACTTTGCCACAGGAAGTCTAATATGTTGGTCCCCTTTCTGAAATCCCAAAAGATAGATAGAGTCCTTGATCTCCCAGAGGGGATAAGCACAAACAATACGAATTTCTGTCAAGGGATAAATGGAGCCTATTACCTCTTACTGGTCATTTTCCTTTTTCACATATAGAATAAACTGATTTCTGTTGCTGTATTTCTTTTGCAACTTGGGTATTATTTACAATAAATTGAATCCTTTCCATGCTTGACATATTACACTGATCTATGACTTTGCTTTCATTTTGTCCTGTTAACTAGAAACCCACTTCATCATGAAATATGTTCCTCACACTTTCCTCCATAGTGAGTAAAAACATTGATAAAGCATCATAAATTGTAGGTCATTTCTCAAATGCTTCCTGTTACAGTGAGGATTGGGAGAAGGAAAAGTAAGTACTGATCAATGGCCACTTGATAAAATTTATGCTGAATGTATGGACAGAAAAGCAATGGATGTATTAGAAGCTGCATTATAAGATGCTTGCTTCACATCCAGACTTCATTCTTTACTCCATAATGCCAAAGGCAATTCAGCCTTCCTCTCTCTAGCAAACCACCCCCTGCCCCCAAAATAAATTAATTCATGAAAACTTCTAACAGCGAGTTTTGCCTAAATCAACTAGATAACTGAAAAGGAAGTAATATGCCAAGCTACCAGGATAGCTACCCTGTCTCCCCCTTTATTCTGTGTAAATCTTGGGTACATATTGTTTGGACCAGAGATTTGAAAATAACACTGACCCTAGAACACACAATATCTCCAGTGTAATGAAATATACCAATTCACTGTGTGCCAATAAATCCACCAGATGTTTTACCGGTGTCATCTCAGGCTGGATTTTACAGGAAAATTTTAATTTTTTAAAATATTTTATTTATTTTTGAGACAGTGCACACACATGTGGGGGAGGGGCAGAGAGAGAGAGAGAGAGAGAGAGAGAGAGAGAGAGAGAATTCCAAGCAGGCTCCCCAGTGCCAGTACAGAGCCCAACAACCTGGGGCTCAATCCCAGGAACTGTGGGATCACGACCTGAGCTGAATTTAAGAGCTAAACACTCAACCGACTGAGCTACCCAGGCGCCCCAAGGATGATGTCTTTTAAAACCTATTTCAGCTACATTGTTTCCCAGTACTCTTTAAGCCCTAAGTAGAGCATTAAATATCTGAGATCCTTGAATATCCCAAGTAAATGATGCCTTACTTTGCCGTAGTACAATATCCAATTTATCAACCTTTCCCTCCCTGGAAGCTGTGCCTTAGTAAAATTAAAATGTTCTTTATGAGTAAATTCAGTTATGAAAATAAGCACTCACCAATATGCCTCAGTATTACAATGGCACAGAGTACTGAGTCCTAAACCCTGAAATGTTTAGGGTGGCATATGCCTTAGCACAAGAGGCTAATTATTCCTCTGCCAAATCTCCTCAGCCACATATTGAGGAAAATGAACCTGCCTCTCAGGATTGGTATGAAGAATAGCTTATAAAAATGAGTGCGAAACCCTTTGCAAATACCAAATGCCATATGAATGCTAAGTAATAATAAAGATCTGTATGAATGCAGCGAAACAGCCCAACTTCCAGGTGCTTTTTCAAACTGGACACCAACCATTTAAGATTCATCCATCATTCACCTTCAGGCATCCCTTTCTTTATGAAAAAATAAAATGGGCTGTTTGCATTGCAAGGAAATGGAAACATTGAATTTCAAAGCATATAAGCCCCCCATATCTTTACCATTCAAAGTAATGAGTTATGTTAATTAGTTAATGAAGATAATGCTCATGAAGTAATAAAGGGAAAAAAATACCAATTCCCATCATTATTCTGCTCAGAGGGCACAAGATTCTAGCTGGTAGATTTTGGAAACATCATAAAGATACATGGCACATAGTATCACAGGAATAGTCATTATGCCTATTCTTAACTCCCCCCAAGAAGCCTCAAGCATTGCCAATGTGTGGGAAGAGAGGGAGAAGGAGAAATACAGTGTTCATAAACAACATAACAATGATGATTGTCATTCTGCAGTCCCTTGAAACAAGAAGGATAGAGAAAGAAAGAAAGAGAGAGAGTGGGAGAGAGGGAAGGAAGGAAGGAAGGAAGGAAGGAAGGAAGGAAGGAAGGAACTCTTCTCCAGCAAATCGTTTCATCCAAAGACATGATTCACTAACACTTGATTTGACAAGTTGTAGTCACTCCTTACATTATTTTTTCCCCTTTGTGTTCATTTGGGGAGCAAAGATTTATTGCCTCTCCTGAAAAGGACCACGGATGCACTAGAAATAAGAATTAATAGGTTTCTGTTTCCCATTGCCCATCTTTATAGAAAAAAATTATTTGACTAGATTCTTAATTATTTTTGGTCCCAAAATACAGTGAATCTTTCTCTATAATACTGAATAAAATTTAGAGATAGAAGCAAACAGTAGTCATGTTGTAGGGCAATGGGAGATGATACATTTAAAAGTCAAATCCTCCCCCTATGTGAAATTTCCTTTCCACACTGTCAATAGCCCCTGTCACTGGATTGCCCTCCTCTTTAAATGTAGTGTGCATAAGTCTGCCACACATATGAGCCATATTGTATACGGGTTTGCACTGAAGGTACACTAAGAAAAAATTAAGATTTCATTAATAAAATGCCAAGCAATTATTGTTCAATAAAACAAAGAAAAAGAAGAGGCTTGATGCTAGCCTGCACAGATACGAAGTATCTAATAAAGTGCTCTATGAAACAAAAATTAAGCCAGAAGAGCCAGGGACTCTGCCCATAGACGTTTATTCCTGGGTGCAAAAGAAAATAGTGTGTGTTTCCTCCCTGTTCGTAGATAAGTCTAAAGAGAAACAGGTGACGTTTCTTCAACATGCAGTACATGAAACTAATTTTTATGACTACTATTATGTTTTATCACTGGTAGAATAGGTACAACCACCTGATATATGCATATTATATGCACATACGTTCTTTTAAAGCAATCCTGCCTTTGGTTGTCAAAATAGCAGAAAGCCTCTCAGCATTTCCATTATAAAACCTGATTTTCAGGGATTTATAACTAAACTGAAGATTTCCTTGAAGGTGAAGCAAGAATCACCAGGTCTCAGCTCAAAACAAAATTTTGCTTTCAGTTTTCTGGGAAGTTTGGTTTGGTCATTATCAAGTTGTGGAAATGCAAAAATAAATAAGTCAAAGCTTACAGGGATCTGGCTTTTTTTGCCTTTTCTAAAAACCCTCGTGGACCTTTCAAATAGCTTGGTTATCTGAAATGACATTTAGTCCAAAATATGGATTTCTTTCTTAAAATGGCTGCAACTTTGACATTTAAAGATTGGTTATTACACATGCATAGAAGCTGCTTCTCCAAAAGATACTTGGCAGTACTGAGCAATATTGTATGTATCGTGCATACTTAATGCCCACTTTCCAAATGACCTCCTCCTATTGCTGGGAGGAGGAAACAGCTCTTAACAGGAATGACAAATATATTACCAATTTGATTATTGTTTTATTATATTGTACTCATTAAAGACTGCTTGAAGAGTAGCATAGATTAGGCAAAAATTACTGAATTTCATGCATGATTCTAAAAGTAATTATTTACTGCCTAAGTAATATTAAATGGAAACCTTAAATATCTTGCCACTGAAGGCTTTTGGAAAACTACAACAGTGGCTCTTTACAGGGTCCAGGGACATAAAAGACAATAAGTAAGATCGGGATAATGTTTAATAAACATTCAAAGAATGAACCATTGTAGTTTTACTCAAAGAGGACATTACATTCCACATGCTCTGCAATGTATTTGAAAATATATAGATTTCAATGAAATCTAAATAGTCTCATTTTAAAAATAAAATTTAATTCATTCTGACTCTCACTTGCATGGTATTTCTTTCCCTTAATTAAAATACTTACATAATACTGGGAGAAATGGCGTGATCAAGGGGTGCCTGGGTATCTCAGTTGGTTAAGCATCTGACTCTTGACTTTAGCTCAGGTCATGATCTTGCAGTTTGCTGAGATGGAGCCTTGCATCAGGCTATGCACTGACAGCAGAGCATGCTTAGGATTCTCTCTCTCCCTCTCCACTCTCTTCCTCTCTCTCTACCCCTTCCCTTCTCTCTCTCTCTCTCAAATAAATAAACAAGCAAAAAAAAATATTTTCAAAAGTGATCAAAAAGCTTTTGCAAAGTCATTTGAATATCATCTCCATGACAAATCTAAATCCTTTCTGAATTTACAAAGTATTTAAAAGAATTTTTATTTGAATATCATTGACACACAATGCTACATTAGTTTCAGGTGTATAGTATAGTGATTCAACTCTATACATCATGCTATTACTATGCTTACCATAGCATAGGTGCCATTTTAGACAAATTCTTTTGAAACAAAGACATTACTAGTCAAGACTCAAGAACAAGGCTAGCCTAAGAGCTATGGTTTGACCATAACTAATGAAACTGGTTTGGTTTGTGAGTTTATTCTTTTTTCCTGTGACCCTTAAGCCCAAGCTGAAAGCAACACACACACACACACACACAAAGGAGTATGGAAAAATATTTTTTAGAATGGAAGCATGATGGGAATGTATGACTGTTTTCAACTCATGAAGCATATATTACATGCCTACTGCTGGCCAAATTCTGTGCTCAGTGCTAGGATCAAAAAACACTGGTCATCTTCTCAAACTTTTTATGGCCTACAATCAATAAATTTTTATTCTTTTAAGTTAATATTTAAACTTAACCATATGCATGTTAGCCTGTAACATGTACTCATGAAACTACAAAATGTAGACAAGAGACATTTCAGTTCTTGTTTTTGTTCAACAAACTTAGTGAGTCTTTGGGAGGGTTTGAATAAAGGGAGAAAGGTAGCTGCAGCATCAGTCAATAACCTGTCAATAACCTGTTTTCTCGGCTATCTGAACTCCTTGGGGGGAAAAAAAATACATCAAGTAAGAATCTGTTCAACTGCTTGACCATAGTATAATGGATAAAAATGGTATATAATCCTGAAGAATTTTCTAGTTACAATGTATGTTCACATACTTTTCCCCTTTCCATCTTCACATTATGTCTGAGATAGGGAGGGTGTGTATTATCATTATTTTGTAGAAAAGAAACTGAAGTTTGGAGGCTAACCACACATGAAGTGACAACTCTGGGACTGGTCAGTATAGAGACAGTAAGAAATAATAATAATGGGGCCTAAATGCAAATCCTTCTGAAGTTTGGATTGTCAACAAATCTTTTTACCTTCCTACAAATTTGTTTTTGTTTCTTCCATTCGGTAGCTGAGGCTGTTATTCACCTGCCACAATTAAGTCAGCCAAAACATACTGCAGTCAATATTTCTGATGATCTTAGATACTGGTTGAGAAGTAATCAGTTTAACTTCACAGTAAGACGGCTTGGGCATTACAACATTGCTGGCATCTGACTTTTTCTGCCATCAAAGTAAATTAAAACCAAGATATTTGCTGTTGAGGTAAAGAGGGTGTTTGAGTGCTTGAATCACCCAGAGAGGCTATTTATAGGTGTAAAAACTGTTTAAAACATGTCTAATCTCCATGTTACTCAGCCTGTGTACATCATCCCTGAATTGTGCAGCAGGATAGAACTGAAGAAATAAATAATTGCAGTAAATTAAAATAAAGAAAATGGTCCATTTACCTCTGCCTTTTCTTGATTCTGCTCTTTAATCTGTAAGAACAGAGGCAGATCACTTATTTCTCTAGAAAGGACACATGGCTGCATTATATATATTTAACATACAGAAACAGAGTGAACACAGATATACAAAGAGTGTGGATTATAGTAAAGTATGTAGAGCATTGAAAAGAACAAAAGACTTACAGTCAAATTCTGGACTCTAGACCTCCATCCAACACTTGCTGGATGACCTTGATCAAATCACCTCTCAGCCTTAGTTTCCCTCTAGAAGAAAATAAAACGTGAATAATGATAGCATCCTGCCAGATCACGAGCAAAACAAAGTGAAAGCGCTTTGTAAACTACGCAAAGGACTGTACACATGTGAGGTATCACTTTTAAAGTATTTTTATTATTATTTTCATGATCACAAGGGATTCTTTTTAAATGTAGGTTTTTAAATGCCTGAGAAAATGGGGCAGTCACAGAACCATGACTTTAAACAAACTTTATTTGGGCGCATGACTGACTGGCAATTGTGTGCAATCATTTTAGCTGTCACAGGCCCAGAGAAATGTGGGAGAGCTCTTCCATGAAATGTTTATATTTCATAAACAAAATGATGTGCTTAACAGTCAGAGCGATGGGAGGGTTCCGGCTAATGCATTTTCCAATGTGTGAGGCAGATTATTAATGCGCTCCAGTAGCTGTTAATTTCAGTTTGCCGGAATGATTTATGGGGAGGTAAAGGAGAGAGACATAATCTAATTGAGATCAGAATCACTGTTCTAGCAGCAAGGCACCAGCATGGGCCCTTGGCACAGCAGAATGATTAATATCTAATAAGCAAATAATCTGTTAAATTATTATAAACATTACTTTTGACAACTCTTTTGTTGGCAAATGAAAGAGGGGAAAAAAAGAAACAAAGAAACAAAAGATCTAAAAATCACCACTTTCTCTGATACTGTAAAGGCAGATTTTGTCAGAGCATGGGTGATGGATATCACGACGGATTTGAGTGTTATCAATTTTAAGCACCCTGGGGAGAGATTTTTACCATAACATGAATGACAACCGAGCACCCAAAGCAAGATCACTTTGCAGAAACAAAAATGAGTAACACCAGTTCTTAAAGTGTGGTTCCTCTTACACACTTATCATTAGCCTCTAGTAAGTATGCCAGTCCCTTGTCACTATGAAGGTAATCATATGTAGAGCCTAAAAAAGAGAGGTAAACATCCCCTCTCACATCAGTTCCTTTTATTTTTTTTTCTAATATTTTTTTTTAATTTAGTGAAATGCACACAACATAAAATTTACCATCTCAACCATTTTTAAGTGTACAATTCAGTGGCATTAAGTACATTTATATTGTGCAGCCATTTCTGTCATTCATTTCCAGAACTTTTTCATTCTTCAAAACTGACAGTCTATACCCACTGAACAACTCCTCATTCCCCTTCTACCCCCATCTCCAGGAAAGCACAATTTTACTTTTGTCTCCATCTACTTTTGACCTCTAGGGAATTCATATTAGTCTAATCATTCAATATTTTTCCTTTTTAGGTAGCATGATGGCTCATCCATGTTGTTCCATGTGTCAGAATTTCCCTCCTTTTTAAAGCTTAATAGTATTCCATTGTATGCATATACCATATTTTGATTATCCATTCTTTGTTGATGGACAGTTAGGTCATTTTCACCTTTTGGCTACCATGAATAATGCTGCTATAAAGATGGGTATATACAAATATCTATTTAAATCCTTGCTTTCAATTCTTTTTTTTTCCGGCTTTATAGGAGTATAATTGACAAATCTGAAAGATGTTTAAAGTGTACAATGTGATTATTTAATATACATATACATTGTGAAAGGATTCCCCTCATCAAATTAATTAACACATCAATCACTCCACATAGTTATTACCCTTTTTTGGCAGTGGAGATTGGGAGGGAGAACATTTACATCTACTCTGTGCTGACAGCTCAGAGCCTGGAGCCTGCTTCAGCCCCTCCCCTGCTCATGCTCTGTCTGTCTCTCTCTCTCTCAAAAATAAACATCAAAAAAAAAAGGGAACCTCAACCTTATTCATATTATAATTGAAAGTTTGTGCTGTTTTACTAATTTCTACTTCTCCTATCCTCCTGCTCCAGGAAACCACTTTTCTACTCTGACTTCAACTTTTTTTTCTTTTTTTAAGATTCCACATACAAGTAATACTGCGCAGAATTTGTCTTTCTGTCTGGCGTATTTCACTTAGCATAATGCCCTTCAGGTCCATTCATGTTGTCACAAATAACGGGATTTTTTTAAGGCTTAATAATATTTCATTATATATATGTATATACATATATAATCACATTTTCTTTTCCTATTCATCCACCAAAAGACACTTAGATTGTTTCCATATCTTACCTATTGTGAATAATGCTGCATCAAACATTGGAATACAGATATCTCTTCAAGATGGTTTTGTTTCTGAAGAGTATAAAAGTCAACTATCGGGCACCTGGGTGGCTCAGTCTGTTAAGCATCTGACTTCAACTCAGGTCATGATCTCACAGTTCATGAATTCAAGCCCCTCACCAGGCTCTATGCTAACAGCTCAGAGCCTGGAGCCTGCTTTGGATTCTGTATCTCATTCTCTCTCTGCCCCTTTCCTGCTTGTGCTGTCTCTCAGCACAAGAGACCTATCATTATTCACGTTTTATTTTCTTCTAGAGGGAAACTAAGGCTGAGAGGTGATTTGATCAAGGTCATCCAGCAAGTGTTGGATGGAGGTCTAGAGTCCAGAATTATTTATTTTTGAGAGACAATCTCAAAAATAAATAAATGTAAAGGTGAATCTACAGGAGGGAGTTAAGATGGTGGAAAAGCATGGAGACCCTGAGCTTGTCTTGTCCCTGAAACACAGCTAGATCAGCATCAAACCATTTTGAACACCTAGGAAACTGATCTGAAGATTAACACAACAATCTGCATAACTTGAGCCACAGAACTCTATAGGTACAGGTGCAGAGAGGTGAACTGGGGAAAAGAAAAGCTGCAGAGGGCAGGGAGCTTTTTTTGCAGAGAGAGGACAGAGAAAGGGAAAGGAAGAGACTGCTGTGCACCAGGATCATGGAAGAAAAGTACTCCCCCAAAAGTAGCTGGAGAGAAACAGTGAAAACACTCTCAGGAGAATGAACAAGAAATCTGTTCCCCAAAACCATTGATGGGAAGAAAAACAAGGGTTTCCATACCACCAGGATTCTATAAACAGTGGAGCGCAGAGTGTGAAATTTCAGAGCTCTGTGCCTGGAGGTGCTCTGGTGAGGAAGTGGGATGAATCCCCAGAAGCAGGCAGCGGGGTCTGAGGGGTCCGTGTGCCACACTGGGAGAAGCATTTCCCCTGCTTGGAGTGCATTTGGTAGAGGCCATACAGCCTTCCCACAGGCAAAGCTCCCAGCAGACCCGAGAGCAACCATGTTTGCTGGTATTGGGACAAAGACACTAGAGTGTGGTGAAACCTGGTGCCAGCTGTGTGTTGTGGTTTGCCATGATCTCTGAACTTCTGCCACTGAGCAACTGCACACACGTTTTCTGAGGCAAGCCAGCACCCGACCATTGCTCAACAAGACTCTCCCCTCAAGAGTTGGTGCAGGTCCAAGCCGCAGGGGTCTCTGAAGTGTAGGGTTTTGAAACACGACCCCAGCTGAGATAAAACTCTGGAGGGAGATGCTGCCTGGCAGGAGGACAGCTTGGACATGGATAGGGTAGAGGTGGGGAGGGGACAGAGGCCTGAGACAAAGGAGGGGTGCTTGATAACTGGTCCATGAGACTATTAAGTTCCTGTACCAGAAACTAGGGAACTGGGTGAAGTCACATCCACCTGTCCCCTCATCCACATGGGTACATGCTCATGCACACCACACTGATCCACTCCAATAAACTAAGCAGTGCCACCTAGTGGAGAATGGAGCCATTACACCAAGGCCCACCCAACTGCACCCTCTTAGCATATCCCCTAGAAGATCAGCACAAGTATTTCCACCTGCTTAGTGTGTGGACTATAGAGTCCTTCATAATTCCAGTTCTAGGGGAATGTGAGTGTAACTTCATTCAGGTTTCATTCTCTTTGCTGATTTATTTTTGTTTTCTTTGCTTCTGTTTTTGCTTACTGTTTTCTTCTTTTTTTTTCTTTCTTCCCTTCCTCATTCTTGGATACAGAGATAAAATTTAATTTTAATTTTTATTTGTTTTACTTTATTTTTATTGTTTTAAATTTTTATTCTATTTCTTTTACTTCATTTTATTCTATTTTATTGTATAATTTTTTTAATTTTTAATTTTTTTCTTACTTTTTTTTTCTTTCACTTTTTTCTCTATTCTATCAAGTTTCCCTAAACAAACAGACCAAAACACACCCAGGATATAGCCTCATTTATTTGATTTTTTTGTTTTATTTTTTAATTTTTCAATTTTTATTTTTTACTTTATTTTTTTTCTTCCTCCAAAATGACAAAACAAAGGAAATCACCCCAAAAGAAAGAACAGGAAGAAATGACAGCCAAGGACTTAATCAACACAGATATAAGCAAGATGTCTAAACTAGAATTCAGAACCACAATAATAAAACTAGCTAGGGTTGAAAAAAGCATGAAATCTCTTTCTGTGGAGGTAAAAGAAATAAAATTTGGTCAGGACAAAATTAAAAAATGCTATAACTGAGATGCAATCTTGAATGGTTGCCATGGCAGCAAGGATGGATGAAGCAGAGCAGCAAATCAGCAATTTAGAAGATAAAATTATGGAGAATAATTAAGCATAAAAAAAAAGGAAACAAAGGCAAAAGATCACAATTCAAGACACAGAGAATTCAGTGACTTATTAAAAAGGAAAAATATCTGAATCATAGGAGTCACAGAAAATGAAGAGAGAAAGGGGCAGAAGGTTTATGTGAGCAAATTATAGCATAAAACTTTCCTAATCTGAGGAAAGATACAGATATCAAAATCCAAGAAGCACAGAGAACTCCCATTAGATTCAACAAAACCAACCATCACCAAGGCATATTATAGTCAAATTCACAAAATACACAGACAAGGAAAGAATAATGAAAGCAGCAAGGGGGGAAAAAGTCCTTAACCTATAGGGGAAAACAAATCAGGTTCGCAGCAGACCTATCCACAGAAACTTGGCAGACCCAAAAGGAGTGGCAGGATACATTCAATGTGCTGCACTGGAAAAATATGCAGCCAACAATTCTTTATCCAGCAGGGTTATCATTCAAAATAGAAGGAGAGATAGCGTTTCCCAGAAAAACAGAAAGTAAAGGAGTGTGTGACCACTAAAGCAGCCCTGCAAGAAATTTTAAGGGGGACCCTTTCAGTGGTGAAAAGACAAAACCAAAAAAGACTAAAAGCAACGAAGACTAGAAAGGACCACAGAACATCACCAAAAACACCAACTCAACAGGCAACACAATGGTGCTAAATTCATATCTTTCAGTGCTCACTCTAAATGTCAATGGACCAAATGCTCCAATCAAAAGACACAGGGTATGAGAATGGGTAAGAAAATAAAACCCATATATATGCTGCTTATATGAGACTCATTTTAGACCTAAAGACACCTGCAAATTGAAAGTAAGGGGATGGAGAACCATCTATCATGCTAATGGTTGATAAAAGAAAGCTGGAGTAGCCATACTTATATCAAACAAACTAGATTTTAAAATAAAGATTGTAACAAGAGATGAAAAAGGGCATTACATTGTAATTAGGAGTCTATCCACCAAGAAAACTTAACATTGTAAAATATTTATTCCCCCATGTGGAGCACACAAATATATGAATCAATTAATCACAAACATAAAGAAACTCATTGATAATAATACCATAATAGTAGGGGACTTCAACACCCCACTTACACCAATGGACAGATCATCTAAGCAGAAAATCAACAAGAAAACAATGGCTTTGAATGACACAGTGGAACTGATGGACTTAACAGACATATTCAGGACATTTCTTCCTAAAGAAGCAGAATACACATTCTTCTTGAGTGCACATGGAACATTCTTCAACATAGATCACATAGTGGGTCACAAATCAGCCATCAACCGGCACAAAAAGACAGAGATCATATCTTGCATATTTGCAGACCACAACATTATGAAAATTGAAATCAACCACAAGAAAAAACTTGGGAAGATCATGCATATTTTGAGATTAAAATACATCCTACTAAAGAATGAATGGGTTAACCAAAAACTTAAAGAGGAAATTAAAAAGTACATGGAAGCCAATGAAAATGAAAACATGATAGCCCCAAAATTCTGGGATGCAGCAAATGTGGTCATAAGAGGGAAGGATATAGCAATCCAGGTCTTCCTAAAAAAGGAAAAAGGTCTCAAATACACAACCTAACCTTACACCTAAAAGAGCTGGAAAAAGAACAGCAAATAAAGCCCAAAACCACCAAAAGAAAGGAAATAATAAAGATTAGAGCAAGAATCAATGATATAAAAAAAAAAAAAAACAGTAGAACAGATCAATGAAACCAGGAGCTGGTTCTTGGAGAGAACAAACAAAATTAATAAACCTCTAAGCAGATTGATCAAAAATAAAAGGAAAAGACCCAAATAAATAAAATCACAAATGAAAGAGGAGAGTTCACAACCAACACCATAGAAATACAAACAATAAGAGAATATTATGAGCAATTATATGCCAACAAATTGGGCAATCTAGAAGAAATGGACAAATTCCTAGAAACATATAAACTGCAAAAACTGAAACAGGAAGAAATAGAATATTTGAACAGACCCATATCCAGTAAAGAAATCGAATCAGAATCAAAACTCTCCCAACAAACAGGAGTCCAGGACCAGATGGCTTTCCTGGGGAATTCTACCAAACATTTAAAGAAGACTTAATACCTATTCTTTTGAAGTTGTTCCAAAAAATAGAAATGGAAGGAAAACTTCCAAATTCATTCTACAAGGCCAGCATTACCTTGATTCTAAAACCAAATACCCCACTAAAAAGGAGAACTACAGTTCAATTTCCCTGATGAAAATGGATGCAAAAATTCTTAACAAGACACTAGCAAACTGGATCCAACAATACATTAAAAGAATTATTCACCACAACCAAGTGGGATATATTCCTGGGATGCAGGGCTGGTTTAATACCTGCAAACCAATCAATGTAATATGTAACATTAATAAAAGAAAGAATAAGAACCACATGATCCTCTCAATAGATGCTGAAAAAGCATTTGACAAAATACAGCATCCTTTCTTATAAAAAAAAAAAAAAACCCTCGAGAAAGTAGGGATAGAAGGAACATACATCAAGATCATAAAGGCCATATACAAAAGACCCACAGCTAATATCATTCTCAATAGGGAAAAACTGAGAGCTTTCTCCCTAGGGTCAGGAACGTGACAAGAATGTCCACTCTCACCACTGTTATTCAACAAAGTGTTCAAAGTCGTAGCTTCAGCAATCAGACAACACAAAGAAATAAAAGGCATCCAAATTGGCAAGGAAGAAGTCAAACATCCACTCTTGGCAGATATAATACTCTATGTGGAAAACTCAAAACACTCCACCAAAAGACTGCTAGAACTGACCCATGAATTCAGCAAAGTCGCAGGATATAAAATCAATGTACAGAAATCAGTTGAATTTCCATACACCAAAAATGAAGCAACAGAAAAGAGAAATCAAGGAATTGATCCCATTTACAATTCCACCAAAAACCATAAAATACCTAGGAATAAACCTGACCAAAGAGATGAAAATTCTATACACTGAAAATTAGAAAGCTTATGAAAGAAACTGAAGAAGACACAAAACAACGGAAAAATATTCCATGCTCATGGGTTGGAAAAACAAATATTGTTAAAATGTCGATATTACCCAAAGCAACCTACATGTCCAATGCAATCCCTATCAAAATAACGCCACCATTCTTCCCAGAGCTAGAACAAATAATTCTAAAATTTGTATAGAACCAGAAAAGACCCCATATAGCCAAAGCAATCATGAAAAAGAAAACCAAAGCTGGAGGCATCACAATTCCAGACTTCAAACTGTATTACAAAGCTGTAATCATCAAGACAGTATGGTTCTGGCACAAGAACAGACACATAGATCAATGGAACAGAATAGAGAACCCAGAAATGGACCCACAAACATATGGCCAACTAATCTCTGACAAGGCAGGAAAAAATATCCAATGGAAAAAAGACAGTTTCTTCAGCAAACAGTGTTGGGAAAACTGGACAGCAACATGTAGAAGAATGAACCTGGACCACTTTCCTACACCATACACAAAAATAAACTCAAATGGATGAAAGACCTAAACCTAAGACAGGAAGCCATCAAAATCCTAGAGAAGAAAACATGCAACAACCTTTTTGACCCAAGCTGCAGCAACTTCTTACTTGACATGTCTCCAGAGGCAAGGGAAACAAAAACAAAAATGAACTATTGGGACCTCATCAAGATAAAAACTTCTGCACAGTGAAGAAAACAATCAGCAAAACTAAAAGGCAACCGACAGAAAGGGAGAAGATATTTGCAAATGACATATCAGATAAAGTGTTAGTATCCAAAATCTATAAAGAATTTATCAAACTCAACACCCAAAAAGCAAATAATCCAGTGAAGAAATGTGCAGAAGAGATGAATAGACACTTTTCCAAAGAAGACATCCAGATAGCTGATAGACACATGAAAACATGCTCAACATCACTCATCATCAGGGAAATACAAATGAAAACTACAATGAGATACTACCTCACAGCTGTCAGAATGGCTAAAATTAACAACTCAGGCAACAACAGATGTCAGCAAGGATGTGGAGAAAGAGGAACTCTTTTGACTCTTTTGCACTGCTGGTGGGAATGCAAACTGGTGCAGCCACTCTGGAAAACACTATGGAGGTTCCTCAAAAAATTAAAAATAGAATTACCCTACAACCCAGGAATGCACTAGTAGGTATTTATCCAAAGGATACAGTAGTGCTGATTTGAAGGGGCACAACACACCCCAATGTTTATAGCAGCACTATCGACAATAGCCAAAGTATGGAAAGAATCCAAGTGTCCATCTACGGATGAATGGATAAAGAAGATGTGGCGTGGGGCGCCTGGGTGGCGCAGTCGGTTAAGCGTCCGACTTCAGCCAGGTCACGATCTCCCGGTCCGTGAGTACAAGCCCCGCGTCGGGCTCTGGGCTGATGGCTCAGAGCCTGGAGCCTGTTTCCGATTCTGTGTCTCCCTCTCTCTCTGCCCCTCCCCCGTTCATGCTCTGTCTCTCTCTGTCCCAAAAATAAATAAACGTTGAAAAAAAAATTTTTTTTTGAAAAAAAAAAAAAAAAAGATGTGGTGTGTGTGTGTGTGTGTATATATACATATATATATATATATATATATATATATATATATATATGGAGTATTACTCAGCAATCAAAAAGAGTGAAATCTTGCCATTTGCAACAACATGGGTGGAACTAGAGGGTATTATGCTAAGCAAATTAAGTCAGTTAGATAAAGACATATATCATATGATTTCACTCATATGTGGAATTTAAGATACAAAACAAATGAACATAAGGGAAGGGAAGCAAAAATAAAAAAAACTGAGGGTTGCTGGTGGGGTCTTGGGTGGGGGGAAGAGCCAAAGGGGTGAGGGGCAATAAGGAGGACACTTGTTGGGATGAGCACTGGTTGTTATATGTAAGTGATGAATCCATAAATTCTATTCTGAAGTTATTATTACACTATATGTTAACTAACTTGGATTTAAATTACAAAAAAAATTTTTCAAGATGGTTTTGTCTCTTTTGTATATATACCCAGAAGTAGGATTTCTGGATCATATGGTAGTTCTATTTTTAATTTCTTGAGGAACCTCCATACTGTTTTCCATAGTGGCTATATCAATTTACATTCCTAGCAACAATGCACAAGAGTTTCCTTTTCTCCACATCCTTGTCAGCATTTGTTATTTTGTGTCTTTTTGATAATAGGTATTCTAACAGGTATAAGGTGGTATCTCATTGTTTGTAGTTGGCATTTCCCTCATTATTAGTGATGTTGAGCACCTTTTCATACACCCTTTGGCCATTTGTGTGTCTTCTTTGGAAAAAAATTCTAGTTAGGTCTTTGTCCATTTTTTAATTGGGGGTTGGGGTTTTGTGGGGGTTTTTTTGCTATAGATTTGTATGAGTTCCTCATATATTCCCATTGCACAGCTTGCCATTTAAGTTTGTTGATGGTTTCCTTTTCTGTGCAGAAATCTTTGATGTAGTCTCACTTGTTTATTTTTGCATTTTTTGCCTTTACTTTTGCTGTGAAATCAAAAAAAAAAAATCACTGCCAAGATAGATATCAAGGAATATATCTCTTATGTTTTCCCCTAGAAGTTTCATGTCTTTTCACTTCTTACATTCAAGTTTTTTTTCTTGTTTTTAATGTTTGTTTATTTTTTAGAGAGAAACAGAGCACAATCAGGTGAGAGGCAGAGAGAGAGGAGATACAGAAGCCAAAGCAGGCTCCAGGCTCCGAGCCTCTAGCATAGAGCTCAATGTGGGGTTTAAACTCACAAACCATGAGATCATGACCTAAGCTGAGGTCAGATGCTTAACTGACTGAGCCACCCAGGTGTCCCTATATTTAAGTTTTTAATCAATTTCAATTAATTTTTGTGTATGGTGTAAGATAGTTTCATTCTTTTGCATATAGCTGTCCAGTTTTCCCAACACAATTTACTGAGGCTCTTTTCCCCACTGTGTATTCTTGGTTCCTTTGTCTTAAATTAATTGACCATATCTGCATGAGTTTATTTCTGGGCTCTCTATTCTGGTCTATTAATTTATGTGTCTCTTTTTATGCATTATCATACTGTTTTTGATTGCTGTAGCTTTGTAATATAGTTTGAAATCAGGAAGTCTGATGCCTCCAGATTTGTTCTTTCTCAATACTGATCTGGCTACTCGTGGTATTTTGTGGTTCCATACAAATTTGGGATTTTTTTTCTATTTCTATAAAAAAAAATACCATTGCTTTGAATCTGTGGATCAATTGGGGATAGTATTTTCACAATATTTTAATAACATTAATTCTTCCAATTCATGAACACAGAATGTCTTTCTAATTATTTATGCCTTCTTCATGCCTCTCATCAATGTATTATAGTTTTCAGTGTACAGATTTTTTTATCTCCTTGGTTAAATTTCCTGTTTTCAATTCTCTAGGGTATATATGCCCAGAAGTGGAATTGCTAGGTCAGATGACAATGCCATTTTTAATTTGATCAGGAACCACCATACCGTTTTCCATAGCCTCTGCACCATTTTACATTCCCACAGCAATACAAAATGGTTTCAATTTCTCCACATCCTTGCCAACACTTGTTATTTTCTGCTGTTTTTGTTTTCAATAATAGCCATCCTAATGGTTCTGAGGTAGTTTCTTCTTAAACAGGTCAAGTTATTTAATCCGGCTGTGTTATTGCCAAAGCAGTAAAAACTACTTTAGTCTTGGGCCTGCTCGGGGACTTTTGTCCTTTCTACAGTACAATATGTATTTAGCGTCTACATTATGACAAATACAGACCCCCTGAGTACACATCAACTAGCTGAGGAGAAAAAAACCATACTGAAATGAGTAAAGAACAGGAAAAGAAACCCCTGAAGAGGTCAGAAGGGAGTATGTGCATTTGATCAGGTGCATGCATGTACAGCCTTTTTCACCACGACCCAGAAATCCCAAAGCTGTTATTAAGAAGGACTCTCGTGCACCCTTCAAGCCTTATTTCATCTTCCTCTACTTCTTCTTTAAAAATTCCCTCTGGACCTCTATGTCTCCAACATTAATCATGGCTGTTTGAAGCAGCACACCATTGCCCATTCCATTTCCTGCCCCATCTCCTCATCCTGATCACAAATCTAAATCAATAGTCTTCCCTAGTGAAATAATTAATTCCTCACTGTATCAGTGTAAAATATCTGAAGTCTAAGAAGAGCAACTCAGACACCTATGGGCGTGGTGGCTCTAACCTCTTGTCTCCCACTCTATTATTGACATTCTCTAGGGCATAGACAAACTCATATCATTTCTCTTTGCCTCAATTTCTTCTTTCATAGAGAGGGAACAACAGAATTAAGTCACTAATTATGTTGAGATTTTTTTTTTTATATTAAGATCTAATATGGAGACTGAAGCCTGCTTTGAGACTTTAAGATATCTCTAACATTACAATTAGCATTAAAGCTAATATTAGTAATCTAAGAATTTATTAGCCCAGGGGAAACATTAATAGACTTGGGATTATGAAAGATCTACCAAAGAATGGGTAATTAAATATTTGGGACATGGTTTTATATATAATGTACAAATCTCTTCCCAATGATAATAAAGTCATCACAAAATGTCTAGTTAGGTAATACTACCACAGAAGCTGTACGAAATCATTTGTCATCAGTCTGGGTTGTCTTCATAGAGCTTATTAAATCTAAACAATAGAACAGTAAAGAAACAATATCTACATTTCTAATGAGAGAGCAAAATTGGCAAAGCAAGAACTTTCAAGTATTCCTAAAATCTTACTGATAATGTTTTTAGAGATATTCCCAGAATACTATGATAGTATATTTCAACCTTTTTCCTGAAATTCATCATGTAAGATGTGTCTCTGTCAAGGATGCCAGAAGAGAACATCTCTCTTCACACTTAAATTCCACACTACACACACAAAAATGGTTCTAAATTCTTTCAAAACTCTCTAGATGTACACTACGAAAGCCAGCCAAAAAGATAATCAAATTTCTAGACAATCCGTCCATTCTTGCTTCCTCAGAATCCCTGAATAATTCACAGTGACATTTCTCCCTCACAATCACTAAAGGGTTGAAGTTGGAAATAATATTTAGAAATCCCTAGCCCAAGCCTTTATATTATATCTCTTGATTATGGGAGAAGATACCTCCTCTAAAGGTTACAGACTGGCCACCATAAAATTCTAAGGGTATCATCTTTGCAAAAACTTAAGAGTTTGAGAATCTCCCCTAAGGCCACTAAATCAGCTCTCCCCTAAGGTATCTAAAAAACCTTATAAATATCAGAGCTTGAAGACACCTTAGAAACATTTTCCAGATGTAGAAGGTAGGGCTTACAGAAGTCACAAAGTTTATAAGTGACAGAGCCACGACTATAAACAAGAGCTCAAGTCAATCCACACACCTTTCCACTTCTCCACACTGCTTTCTCACCAATTCTAGCTGATTATCACTTATTATTGCTTTTTCCTGCTCATTCAACAAATTTAACTGGTTGAATAAAACACATCTGAACTTAATTCATTCAATCACTGAGCACTTACTACATGCCATGTACTCTGCTAAGCATTAGAGTCAGCACCATGAGTGTGGCAGACCTGTCCTCATGCATTCATACTCCAGCAGAGAAGAAAGGAATTAAGCAAGTAAACAAAAGTTTTAAGTAGAATCACACATCATGATAAGTGCTATACAGTTATAAGATAGTCACTAGGAAAAACAAATTTACATTTGGGTGGTCAGAAAAAAACTCTCTGAATAGGTGCCATTCAAACTGAAGTGAAATGTGCAAACATACAAAGAACTGGGAAAGAGTGTTGCAAGCTGACGGACTAGCATACAGGAAAGTCACCTGGCACAAAAGGACCTGGTGGGTCAGACGACCAGAAGAGAGTCCAGTGTGGCTGGGATGCAGTGAGAAAGGCAAAAAGAGGTATAAAGTGAGGTTATAGAGGGAGACTGAAGCCAGAGCAACCAGGATCATGTAGGCCATTTTATAAGGTTTGGTTTCATTTGAAGAGTAATGGAAAATCACTGAAGGTTTTAAGCACATAGATGATGTGATCTGCTTTATGTTTTGAAAAGATCACCCACAGCAACAAATGGGTAGAGAACAGAGTACAAAGAAGTGAGTATGGAATCGGGAAGAAAAGACAAGGCTCCAGCAATGCCCAGTTGAGAAATGAAGTAGAGCTGGTAAGAGCTGGAGATGTATAAAGGGAGTACAGGAAATAGACTAAGGATGACTCTTAGGTAAAGTCATGAGATGGTACAATCTAGTAAACTGAAGAAATTTGCTGTCACTTTGCTTAGTCACCTGATGGTGAAAACTTCAGGGATGTGTTGCTCTGTAAAGCCAGAAGCATAACTAGAAATTAGAAATATCTATGACACCACCAAGAGAATGACCTAAAGAGGTTCATCCATCTCTCCTATTGCTAAGCATGATTCCCCCATCAATACCAAAAAGAATGGAAGAACATGTCCCTGCATTAATTACAGAGCATTGATTATAATCAGCTCATTTTGGCAATTCCACACCCCTCACTCCAGAGCTTTCCAAATGCCTGCCAAGTAGCCAGCAATTCACTCGTTAAGACCTTCAGAGAGCCTATAATCTAGTATAGATGCACTAAAAATTTAAGTAAGTGGGAGAAAGAATTCTGGACAAGGTGTGCACTTTTGAACATCATCATATAACACACTATCAACATTTTAACACTTTGAACAAAATATCCATACTTTCCTATTTCACAGTTACATACTTAAATGAAAACTTACTCTTTTTCTGCACATAATCCAAATATGCCTAGCCTCCAAAAAAAGTGTTTTATGGTACTTCCGAGAGCAACACCTATATACATTACAATAAAAAAAGCACACTTGGTATTTGCACAGAACCATATGTTTTAAAAGCACTTTTACATACATTA
Organism: Herpailurus yagouaroundi; assembly: GCF_014898765.1. Classification (NCBI taxonomy): domain Eukaryota; kingdom Metazoa; phylum Chordata; class Mammalia; order Carnivora; family Felidae; genus Herpailurus; species Herpailurus yagouaroundi. Next base: position 98,825,331 of record NW_024412376.1, on the reverse strand, counting down.
GTTTAAACCATCTGGCAATATCAGTTAAGTCAAGAGAACAGATAATATTATCCTTTATTTTCAGCTGAAGACATTATGGAGAAAAACTTTTGACTGAATTTAAAATGTTTATATCCTTTGCTCTACTAATTCCACAATTTACCCTAAGGAAATAATTAGAAATGACAAAGACATTTATGTATAGGCTGTACACTGAAGTATTACTAAAAAAGTAAAACACTGAAAACTTAATTTCCCCAAAATAGGGAACTGCCTAAATAAATTATGGTATGTGTGGTGAAATATTATGTAGGCATAAAAAATGATTTTGTTCAAATAGTTAACAATATCAAGATGTGATAATGACATAACACTCATAAAAGCAATAAGGTTAAAAATCTATATATGTAGTTGTTGGTTCTCAAATTGGCTCCCATCCATTGAAGGCAGGGAGACCCAAGAAAGAGGCAGACAACTCCAGATCGGTAGGTAGCAGGTTAATAAACAAGAGAACTTACTTAGGAAGCTTCCCTTAGGCAGCTGCAAGACAAACAGATCTCTGCACCTGTCTGTCAGAATCTTAGAAGTTTATATAGGGGCCTTAATAGGATTTAGTCACATATATTGTCCACATGGTCTCAACACATTGCTCTCTCAAGGCTGTGTCCTTGGGGCAGCTTCTGGCATGGGGAAGACAAGTATAACACACATTCCAGGGAAAGGAGAGGGAGTGATTGCCTACGTCCAGCTCACAGGTCAATTAGTAGTCATGTCCTCTAGATTACCTCCTCCAACAGTAGTAAAAATATTTCAAGTGTGTTAAAAAGTAAGTACATGTATATGTCCAGAGAAATATCTAAAAGGAAATAAACCAAAATTAAGAGTAATTATTTTTCAGTGATTGAATTGTGGTGTGGGTTCAGAGAAGGGAAATAATGACCCAAGTTCTCACAACTGATAATGATAGTATTTATTGAATATTCCCTAAGAATTTTGCAATAATTAACTCATTTAGTCCTCAGAATCTCATGAGAAAGAAATTATTTTTTCACATTGTACAAATGAAGAAACTGAGGCACAGGTGGTTAATTTGCCCAAAGCAACAAAGTTGCTACAGAGCAAAACTCGAATTAGGACATCAATCTTCTGATTTTACCTCAGGTGTCTTTTCCCAGTCATTAAGCTGATTTCCATCATACTATTCCAGCTGAGGTATTACCAGAGGGTATCTATGGTGATGCACAGGAAACTATCCACAATTCCTCCCAGAGAAAATTATTTATTCCAATTTTCAGCTAGCTCAAGAGATTTTCATGTACTTTTCCATTTGCAGGTTACCCACCAAGACATTACGGACCTACTCACGTAAAGCTGTTTCCAGTCAATTCAGAAGGCACGTCTTTGGTGTAACCATTTAATCATTCCCAGATAACTCTAGGGGTTTCCTCAGCATGAAAGACTCCAGAATTTCTGTCATCCATTCTCATCTTTCCACCAATCTACGACCAACAGAATAGTTTTACTGAATACAAAAAGCTTTTGCCCATTAAGCCTACTTTTAAAAATAATTAGTGACCCAAAGAAATTTACACATTTAATAAAGTCTCTATCAAAATACCAATGGCATTTTTCACAGAGCTAGAGTAAACAATCATAAAATTTGTATGGAACCACAAAAGACCCTGCATTCTAGAAAAAGAAAAGAAAAACTGGAGGCATCACAATTCTAGACTTCAAAATATACTACAAAGCGATAGTAATCAAACAGCAGAGTACTGGCATAAAAACAGACACATAGTTCAATGGAACATATTAGAAAACCTAGAAATAAACCCACAACTATATGGTCAATTTACCTTTCACAAAGCAGGAGAGAATATCCAATGGGAAAAGAATAGCCTCTTCAACAAATGGTGTTGGTAAAACTGGACAGCAACATGAAAAAGAATAAAACTGGACCACTTTCTTATACCATACACAAAAATAAATTCAAAATGTATTAAAGACCTAAATCTGAGGCCTGAACCCATAAAAACCCTATAAGAGAACACAGGCAGTAATCTCTTTGACATAAGCCATAGTAACTTCCTTCTAGATATGGCTCCTAAGGAAAAGGAAACAAAAGCAAAAATAAGCAATTGGGACTACATCAAAATAAAAAGCTTATGCACAGTGAAGAAAACAATCAACAAAACCAAAGGGCAACCTATTGAATGAAAGAAGATATTTGCAAATGACATATCTGATAAAGGGTCAGTATCCAAAATATAAAGAACTTATACAACCCCACAACCAAATAATCCAATTAAAAAATGGACAGAAGACAAACATTTCTCGAAAGAAGACATCCAGATGGCCAACAGACACATGAAAAGATACTAATCATCACTTACCATCAAGGAAATGTAAATCAAAACTGCAATGATATACGACCTCACACCTGTCAGAATGGCTACAACCAACAACACAAGAAACAGCAGGTGTTAGCAAGGATGTGGAGAAAAAGGAATCCTTGTGCATAATTGGTGGGGATGCAAACTTGTGCAGCCACTCTGGAAAACAGTATGGAGTTTCCTCAAAAGTTAGAAATAGAACTACCATACTATCCAGCAATTGCAAAACACTAATTCAAAGGGATACATGCACCCCAATGTTTATAGCAGCATTATTTACAACAGCCAAAATATGAAAGCAGCAAGTATATATGTATGTATGTTATGTATCAGGACCTGAGCCAAAGCCAAAAGTCAGATATTCAACAGACTTAGCTACCCAGGCACCCCTTATTTGAAATATTTTTAAAGTTTTAAAGCTTTAAAATGTCTAAGAGTATGGTAGAAAGTTCATTTGCTATCACAAAAATTATACATTAAGTTTTTATTTAAATTCCAGTTAGTTAACATACAGTGTAATATTAGTTTCAGGTATACAATATAGTGATTCAACACTTCCATATATCACCTGGTGCTCATCACAACAAGTTCACTCTTTAATCCCCTATTTCACCCATCTCCCCACTCATCTCCCCTCTGGGAACCATCAGTTTGTTCTCTATAGTTAAGAGTCTGTTTCTTGGTTTGCCTCTCTCTTTTTTTCCCCCCTTTATTCATTCATTGCTTAAATTCCACATACGAGTGAAATCATACCGTATTTGTCTTTCTCTGACATTTCATTTAGTATGATACTCTCTAGCTCCATCAATGTTGTTGCAAATAGCAAGATTTCATTCTTTTTTATGAATGAGTAATATTCCATTGTATGTGTATACCACATCTTCTTTTTTTTTTTTTTTTGCTTGCTTATTTATTTATTTATTTATTTATTATTATTTTTTTTAATTTATATATGAAATTTATTGTCAAATTGGTTTCCATACAACACCCAGTGCTCATCCCAAAAGGTGCCCTCCTCAATACCCATCACCCACCCTCTCCTCCCTCCCACCCCCCATCAACCCTCAGTTTGCTCTCAGTTCTCAACAGTCTCTTATGCTTTGGCTCTCTCCCACTCTAACCTCTTTTTTTTTTTTTTTCCCTTCCCCTCCCCCATGGGTTCCTGTCAAGTTTCTCAGGATCCACATAAGAGTGAAACCATATGGTATCTGTCTTTCTCTGTATGGCTTATTTCACTTAGCATCACACTCTCCAGTTCCATCCACGTTGCTACAAAAGGCCATATTTCATTTTTTCTCATTGCCACGTAGTATTCCATAGTGTATATAAACCACAATTTCTTTATCCATTCATCAGTTGATGGACATTTAGGCTCTTTCCATAATTTGGCTATTGTTGAGAGTGCTGGTATGAACATTGGGGTACAAGTGCCCCTATGCATCAGTACTCCTGTGTCCCTTGGATAAATTCCTAGCAGTGCTATTGCTGGGTCATAGGGTAGGTCTATTTTTAATTTTCTGAGGAACCTCCACACTGCTTTCCAGAGTGGCTGCACCAATTTGCATTCCCACCAACAGTGCAAGAGGGTTCCCGTTTCTCCACATCCTCTCCAGCATCTATAGTCTCCTGATTTGTTCATTTTGGCCACTCTGACTGGCGTGAGGTGATATCTGAGTGTGGTTTTGATTTGTATTTCCCTGATAAGGAGCGACGCTGAACATCTTTTCATGTGCCTGTTGGCCATCCGGATGTCTTCTTTAGAGAAGTGTCTATTCATGCTTTCTGCCCATTTCTTCACTGGGTTATTTGCTTTTCGGGTGTGGAGTTTGGTGAGCTCTTTATAGATTTTGGATACTAGCCCTTTGTCCGATATGTCATTTGCAAATATCTTTTCCCATTCCGTTGGTTGCCTTTTAGTTTTGTTGGTTGTTTCCTTTGCTGTGCAGAAGCTTTTTATCTTCATAAGGTCCCAGTAATTCACTTTTGCTTTTAATTCCCTAACCTTTGGGGATGTGTCGAGTAAGAGATTGCTACGGCTGAGGTCAGCGAGGTCTTTTCCTGCTTTCTCCTCTAAGGTTTTGATGGTTTCCTGTCTCACATTCAGGTCCTTGATCCATTTTGAGTTTATTTTTGTGAATGGTGTGAGAAAGTGGTCTAGTTTCAACCTTCTGCATGTTGCTGTCCAGTTCTCCCAGCACCATTTGTTAAAGAGACTGTCTTTTTTCCATTGGATGTTCTTTCCTGCTTTGTCAAAGATGAGTTGGCCATACGTTTGTGGGTCTAGTTCTGGGGTTTCTGTTCTATTCCATTGGTCTATGTGTCTGTTTTTGTGCCAATACCATGCTGTCTTGATGATGACAGCTTTGTAGTAGAGGCTAAAGTCTGGGATTGTGATGCCTCTTGCTTTGGTCTTCTTCTTCAAAATTACTTTGGCTATTCGGGGCCTTTTGTGGTTCCATATGAATTTTAGGATTGCTTGTTCTAGTTTCGAGAAGAATGCTGGTGCCATTTTGATTGGGATTGCATTGAATGTGTAGATAGCTTTGGGTAGTATTGACATTTTGACAATATTTATTCTTCCAATCCATGAGCAGGGAATGTCTTTCCATTTCTTTAAATCTTCTTCAATTACCTTCATAAGCTTTCGATAGTTTTCAGCATACAGATCCTTTACATCTTTGGTTAGATTTATTCCTAGGTATTTTATGCTTCTTGGTGCAATTGTGAATGGGATCAGTTTCCTTATTTGTCTTTCTGTTGCTTCATTGTTAGTGTATAAGAATGCAACTGATTTCTGTACATTGATTTTGTATCCTGCAACTTTGCTGAATTCATGGATCAGTTCTAGCAGACTTTTGGTGGAGTCTGTCGGATTTTCCATGTATAATATCATGTCATCTGCAAAAAGCGAAAGCTTGACTTCATCTTTGCCAATTTTGATGCCTTTGATTTCCTTTTGTTGTCTGATTGCTGATGCTAGAACTTCCAGCACTATGTTAAACAACAGCGGTGAGAGTGGGCATCCCTGTCGTGTTCCTGATCTCAGGGAAAAAGCTCTCAGTTTTTCCCCGTTGAGGATGATGTTAGCTGTGGGCTTTTCATAGATGGCTTTTATGATCTTTAAGTATGTTCCTTCTATCCCGACTTTCTCAAGGGTTTTTATTAAGAAAGGGTGCTGGATTTTGTCAAAGGCCTTTTCTGCATCGATTGACAGGATCATATGGTTTTTCTCTTTTTTGTTGTTAATGTGATGTATCACGTTGATTGATTTGCGAATGTTGAACCAGCCCTGCATCCCAGGAATGAATCCCACTTGATCATGGTGAACAATTCTTTTTATATGCCGTTGAATTCGATTTGCTAGTATCTTATTGAGAATTTTTGCATCCATATTCATCAGGGATATTGGCCTGTAGTTCTCTTTTTTTACTGGGTCTCTGTCTGGTTTAGGAATCAAAGTAATACTGGCTTCCTAGAATGAGTCTGGAAGTTTTCCTTCCCTTTCTATTTCTTGGAATAGCTTGAGAAGGATAGGTATTATCTCTGCTTTAAACGTCTGGTAGAACTCCCCTGGGAAGCCATCTGGTCCTGGACTCTTATTTGTTGGGAGATTTTTGATAACCGATTCAATTTCTTCTCTGGTTATGGGTCTGTTCAAGCTTTCTATTTCCTCCTGATTGAGTTTTGGAAGAGTGTGGGTGTTCAGGAATTTGTCCATTTCTTCCAGGTTGTCCAATTTGTTGCCATATAATTTTTCATAGTATTCCCTGATAATTGTTTGTATCTCTGAGGGATTGGTTGTAATAATTCCATTTTCATTCATGATTTTATCTATTTGGGTCATCTCCCTTTTCTTTTTGAGAAGCCTGGCTAGAGGTTTGTCAATTTTGTTTATTTTTTCAAAAAAACCAACTCTTGGTTTCGTTGATCTGCTCTACAGTTTTTTTAGATTCTATATTGTTTATTTCTGCTCTGATCTTTATTATTTCTCTTCTTCTGCTGGGTTTAGGCTGCCTTTGCTGTTCTGCTTCTATTTCCTTTAGGTGTGCTGTTAGATTTTGTATTTGGGATTTTTCTTGTTTCTTGAGATAGGCCTGGATTGCAATGTATTTTCCTCTCAGCACTGCCTTCGCTGCGTCCCAAAGCGTTTGGATTGTTGTATTTTCATTTTCGTTTGTTTCCATATATTTTTTAATTTCTTCTCGAATTGCCTGGTTGACCCACTCATTCGTTAGTAGGGTGTTCTTTAACCTCCATGCTTTTGGAGGTTTTCCAGACTTTTTTCTGTGGTTGATTTCAAGCTTCATAGCATTGTGGTCTGAAAGTATGCATGGTATGATTTCAATTCTTGTAAACTTATGAAGGGCTGTTTTGTGACCCAGTATATGATCTATCTTGGAGAATGTTCCATGTGCACTCGAGAAGAAAGTATATTCTGTTGCTTTGGGATGCAGAGTTCTAAATATATCTGTCAAGTCCATCTGTTCCAATGTCTCATTCAGGGCCCTTGTTTCTTTATTGACCGTGTGTCTGGATGATCTATCCATTTCTGTAAGTGGGGTGTTAAAGTCCCCTGCAATTACCACATTCTTATCAATAAGGTTGCTTGTGTTTATGAGTAATTGTTTTATATATTTGGGCGCTCCGGTATTCGGCGCATAGACATTTATAATTGTTAGCTCTTCCTGATGGATAGACCCTGTCACTATTATATAATGTCCTTCTTCATCTCTTGTTACAGCCTTTAATTTAAAGTCTAGTTTGTCTGATATAAGTATGGCTACTCCAGCTTTCTTTTGGCTTCCAGTAGCATGATAAATAGTTCTCCATCCCCTCACTCTCAGTCTAAAGGTGTCCTCAGGTCTAAAATGAGTCTCTTGTAGACAGCAAATAGATGGGTCTTGTTTTTTTATCCATTCTGATACCCTCTGTCTTTTGGTTGGCGCATTTAATCCATTTACATTCAGTGTTATTATAGAAAGATATGGGTTTAGAGTCATTGTGATGTCTGTATGTTTTATGCTTGTAGTGATGTCTCTGGTACTTTGTCTCACAGGGTCCCCCTTAGGATCTCTTGTAGGGCTGGTTTAGTGGTGACAAATTCCTTCAGTTTTTGTTTGTTTGGGAAGACCTTTATCTCTCCTTCTATTCTAAATGACAGGCTTGCTGGATAAAGGATTCTCGGCTGCATATTTTTTCTGTCTAGCAAACTGAAAATCTCGTGCCAACTCTTTCTGGCCTGCCAAGTTTCAAAAGAGAGATCAGTCACGAGTCTTATAGGTCTCCCTTTATATGTGAGGGCACGTTTACCCCTTGCTGCTTTCAGAATTTTCTCTTTATCCTTGTATTTTGCCAGTTTCACTATGATATGTCGTGCAGAAGATCGATTCAAGTTACGTCTGAAGGGAGTTCTCTGTGCCTCTTGGATTTCAATGCCTTTTTCCTTCCCCACTTCAGGGAAGTTCTCAGCTATTATTTCTTCAAGTACCCCTTCAGCACCTTTCCCTCTCTCTTCCTCCTCTGGGATACCAATGATGCGTATATTATTTCTTTTTAGTGTATCACTTAGTTCTCTAATTTTCCCCTCATACTCCTGGATTTTTTTATCTCTCTTTTTCTCAGCTTCCTCTTTTTCCATAACTTTATCTTCTAGTTCACCTATTCTCTCCTCTGCCTCTTCAATCCGAGCTGTGGTGGTTTCCATTTTGTTATGCATTTCATTTAAAGCGTTTTTCAGCTCCTCGTGACTGTTCCTTAGTCCCTTGATCTCTGTAGCAAGAGATTCTCTGCTGTCAGCTATACTGTTTTCAAGCCCAGCGATTAATTTTATGACTATTATTCTAAATTCACTTTCTGTTATATTATTTAAATCCTTTTTGATCAGCTCATTAGCTGTTGTTATTTCCTGGAGATTCTTCTGAGGGGAATTCTTGCGCTTGGTCATTTTGGATAGTCCCTGGCGTGGTGAGGACCCGCAGGGCACTTCCCCTGTGCTGTGGTGTATAACTGGAGTTGGTGGGCGAAGCCGCAGTCAGACCTGATGTCTGCCCCCAGCCCACCGCTGGGGCCACAGTCAGACTGGTGCGTGCCTTCTCTTCCCCTCTCCTAGGGGTGGGATTCACTGTGGGGTGGGGTGGCCTGTCTGGGCTACTTGCACACTGCCAGGCTTGTGATGCTGGGGATCTGGCGTCTTAGCTGGGGTGGGTAGGCAAGGTGCACAGGGGCAGGAGGGGCAGGCTTAGCTTGCTTCTCCTTAGGTGATCCACTTCAGGAGGGGCCCTGTGGCCGCAGGAGGGAGTCAGATCCGCTGCCGGAGGTTTGGCTCCGCAGAAGCGCAGAGTTGGGTGTTTGCGCGGAGCGAGCAAGTTCCCTGGCAAGAACTGGTTCTCTTTGGGATTTGGGCTGGGGGATGGGCGGGGAAGATGGCGCTGGCGAGCGCCTTTGTTCCCCACCAAACTGAGCTCTGTCGTCAGGGGGCTCAGCAGCTCTCCTTCCCTTTGTCCTCCAGCCTTCCCGCTTTCTGAGCAGAGCTGTTAACTTATGACCTCCCAGCCGCTAAGTCGCGCTTGCTGTCGGAACACAGTCCGTCAGGCCCCTCCGCTTTTTGCAAGCCAGACTTGGGGGCTCTGCTTGGCCGGCGAGCCGCCCCTCCGCCCCGGCTCCCTCCCGCCAGTCCGTGGAGCGCGCACCGCCTCGCCGCCCCTCCTACCCTCTTCCGTGGGCCTCTCGTCTGCGCTTGGCTCCGGCGACTCCGTTCTGCTAATCCTCTGGCGGTTTTCTGGGTTATTTAGGCAGGTGTAGGTGGAATCTAAGTGATCAGCAGGACGCGCAGTGAGCCCAGCGTCCTCCTACGCCGCCATCTTCCCTCCTCCTCCTCCACATCTTCTTTATCCATTCGTCAATCGATGGACACTTGGGCTGTTTCCATAATCTATTGTAGATAATGCTGTCATAAACATTGGAGTGCATGTCTTGCTGTGAATTAGTGTTTACAAATGCATTCTTTTGCAATTGCTGAATTGTAGGGTAGTTCTATTTTTAACTTTTTGAGGAAAAGTCCACACTTTTCCACAGTGGCTGCACCAGTTTGCATCCCCACCAATTATGCACAAGGACTCTTTTTTTCTCTACATCTTCGCCAACACCTGCTGTTTCTTGTGTTGTTGGTTGTAGCCACTCTGACAGGTGTGAGGTCATATCTCATTGTAGTTTTTTTGTTGTTGTTTTGTTTTGTTTTTTATTTTTTTTCAACGTTTATTTATTTTTGGGACAGAGAGAGACAGAGCATGAACGGGCGAGGGGCAGAAAGAGAGGGAGACACAGAATCGGAAACAGGCTCCAGGCTCTGAGCCATGAGCCCAGAGCCCGACGCGGGGCTCGAACTCACCGACCGGGAGATCGTGACCTGGCTGAAGTCGGATGCTTAACCAACTGCACCACTCAGGCGCCCCTCTCATTGTAGTTTTGATTTACAGTTCCCTGATGATCAGTGATGTTGAACATCTTTTTATGTGTCTGTTGGCCATCTGTATATCTTCTTTGGAAAAATGTCTATTTGTGTCTTCTGCTCAGTTTTTAACTGGATTATTTGGTTTTGGATGTTGAGTTATATAATTTCTTTATATATTTTGGATACTAACCCTTTATCAGATATGTCATTTGCAAAAATCTTCTCCCATTCCATCAGTTGCCTTTTAGTTTTGTTAATTGTTTCCTTCGCTGTGCAGCAGCTTTCTATCTTGATGAAGTCCCAATAGTTTATTTTTGTTTTTGTTTCCCTTACCTCCAGAGACATGCCTAGTAAGAAGTTCCTGTGGCTGAGGTCAAAGAGGTTGCTGCCTGTGTTCTCCTCTAGGATTTTTATGGTTTGGGGCCTTACATTTAGGTCTTTAACCCATTTTGAATTTCTTTTTGTGTATGGTGTAAGAAATGGTCTAGTTTCATTCTTCTGCATGTTGCTGTCCAGTTTTCCCAATGCCATTTTTGAAAAGACTGTCTTCCCATTGGATATTCTTTCCTTCTTTGTCAAAGATTAATGAACCATATATTTGTGGTATAGAAAAATTATTCAATTTTACATTTCCTTTTGGAAAGAAATTTGGTTAAATCTATTAAAATTTTAAATATGTTAACCCTTTGACCTCCCAGTGATTTTACTTCTAAAAGGTAATCATAGAAGTATACTTAAAGATATGTGCACATATAACTATATATATAAAGACACTCAATACAGCAAAATTTGCAATAAAAATGTTTTAAAAATTATGAATAGAAAATTAATTATGTATCATACACTACTTTGCAGTTATTAGAATGATGCAGGTCCATGTGTACTGGTATGAAAAGAAGTTCAAGATATATTATTAGCATTGTTATTTATTTCATATATATATTTATTATATATGTATACATATTTCAAATTGTGAATAATTGTTATCTTTGTGAAAATTAAAATTACTGAGGCCATTTACTTTTCTACAACATTTTTAAATTGTCTAAATTATTTACAGCAGCATTTTTACCTTTGCAACTAGAATAAATAATAAAGGAGCAAGCCCCAGGATTTAACAGTTATGTGCTTATCAGGCATTTATTATTATTTATTATACACTTTTTATCCTTTTTACATCCTGATGTCATACTGCTAACATAAACTAAGGACTAGCTATCCATATACACCTATATGATTGAACATCATTGCTCAGTCAAATGCACAGGAGGTATTTTATTTGGGTGTCCTAACAAAAGGAAAGGCTAGGATAGAACACTCCAAAACTGAACTGCTGTCTTCCACTACACTAGGTTGAGGAAAGTTGTAAAGTACAAAAGGTAATCTAAGTGTGTGCATGATATTTATTACTAGCTAGAGCCTTGGACCAAAGCCTGTTGGGCTCCTATTATGATGAACTAGGCTGGACCATGCAGGAGCCTGCAGATTTATTCAGTTACTTTAGTTTAAGACCTAAACCAGAAAAAAAAAAAAAAAAAATCTTCTTGCCCACTTTCACCCATACCCACAAAGCTTATCTTGGCCACCCACCTTTTCACCTTATGAGAAGGAAGATGGACAAAACAGCACCATCCCTTCTTCCAAAGGCCCAGCATGGAAAATGCCAAAGCTTCTTCCCAATGTGTCCTTACCTCTGAGCCCCAGACTGGCCTAGCTTAGCCTTCCAAGAGTGAGGGCATCCCCCAAGTAAAAGATACCTGGAAGCTCTACCTAATCCCCAAGTTTCATGGGGCTAAGAGAAAAAAGCGTTTCAAACACAGATCCAAGAAGAAGGCACAGCCCACATTCAATTGTTTATAATATTTTCATCCTTCCTACTAAAAATCCCAACTAACTGCATTTCTTTTGACAAGTGTGTATGCCTTAGTGTGTGTGTGTGTGTGTGTGTGTGTGTGTGTGTGTGTGCATGTATGTGTAAAACGTTGGGAATAGGGAGCTCCTCCTAGTGGTTGGAACACATGGTCATCAGGTTCAAAACTAAAGCCCATATTTTTATGTTTTCACTTGTTAATTTAGGAATATTTGAAGGGCAATGAAATTGAGGGGTTGAAAAAGTGATATCAAAAAGGAAATGAGAGAATGACTGAAGGAGGCAATGGTTGTTCTCTCTTCTTGCATGAAGAACTGGGGAGAATATCAGTCAAACCAATGGAAACTTTGTGTGACAAGTGGATACTTCTGGAAAATCAGCATGTAAGGTTGAAAAAGCCTTTGTCCCAAATCAGTGAGTCAAAATGATATCTATACTTTGTCCCAGAAATTCATAAAAATACAAATATTTATAACCACTCAATAAATATATTTGTTTAATTTGTTGAATAAAGGGTCTGAAGAGCCAAACCGCCTTAAGAATTGGGTTTGATTCCTAAGATCTTTATTTTCTATTATATTTGGAGTTCTGTTGGCCTAATGACTTTTGGGAGTTATCCATCGGCAAAATTCTCCTGGAGAAAACAACTGAATTTTGAGCTACTTTAAAAAACAACAGTTTTAAATACAAAAATATATATAGTCTCTTGCCTGAAGGCCCCAAGGAGCAGCAAAACCCATACAGCCCATGACAACTTAATATGATTTGAGGAATGTTAAAGAGATAAATCTAAATATTTCCTTCCAGGACTATTCTAACATTTCATTGGATTCACTGGTAACAACTTTTCAAAATCATTTGCATTTTCCTTATAATTTTTGACCAACTGGTTGTTCAGATTAGGATAAAATATAGGATTGTTTGAGGAGGACTTTAATTATGGAAAATCTCTATTATTCTAAACCCTGCAAATTACATTTTTGTAATAAATGGTGCACTAAACTTTCTTTTAGAAAGGAATTATAAATTGAGATAAAATGTTTCCCATGTTTTTATAAGGTTAATAAAAAGTAGACTCACCAAATAAACTCACTTTAACATTAGTGACTATGATAGTTGTGGTCTCAACTATTTTTTTTAAGTTTATATTAAGAGAGAGAGAGAAAGTGCATGCACACATGCACAAGCAGGGAAGGGGCAGAGAGAGAGAGAGAGAGGGAAAGAGAGAACTCCAAGCATGCTCTGTGCTGCCAGTGCAGAGCCCGATGTGGGGCTCAAACTCACAAACCATGAAATCATGACCTGAGCCAAAATCAAGATTCTGAAGTTCCACCAACTGAGCCACCCAGGCGTACCTTAACTTCTTTTTTAGAACTCTCATCAGTCTAAAATGTATAAAGATTTAAAGTCTTGCTGCAAGCACTTGAATCAAACTTTGTGGAGGGATTAAGGTGTAGCAATTCACTTAGCTTGTACAGACCATAAGACTCTTTATTCTCTGCTTGTTTTCACATGTACAGATTTTTGTTAATGTAATTAAACCAGGAAGCCATTAGACTGAGGTGGTTCTGATGCTTTGGTAGTCTACATAAGCAAACCAAAACTTAAGCCAGAGTCAATGCACTCCAATTCAAGAAAATGAAACCTAAGAACAACTAGTCACAAACAGCCAGCCAGGCTTTCCCAAATTAAGTAACCACTTAAGCTATATTATAGCCAATGAAGTCCTTTCTTTGTTTTGCCTCCCCTACCTCCTCTTAGTAGAGTGCTCCTAACCACCTTTGGTTTGGTACTGGCCAATTCAAATTGATGTATATTCAAATAAACTAAAAAGAAAAAAAAAATTAATATGCCTCAGTTTACCTTTTAATATCCTCAATACGGAACTGAAGTCCCTTAAGGAATCACTTAAGGTTTTCTGTTCTAATAAAAATGAGTAGTACAGGGATGCCTGGGTGGCTCAGTCGGTTAAGCAGCCGACTTCGGCTCAGGTCATGATTTCGCAGTCTGTGAATTCAAGCCCCACGTCAGGCTCTGTGCTGACAGCTCAGACCCTGGAGCCTTTCCAGATTCTGTGTCTCCCTCTCTCTCTGACCCTCCCCCGTTCATGCTCTGTCTCTCTCTGTCTCAAAAATAAATTAATGTTAAAAAAAATTTTTTTTAAATAAAATAAAAATGAGTAGTACAAAAGACATAAACTTATTACTGAAGAAAAATCAAATTCCACAGCATAACTTTAGTTTTAATTTAGATGCTACCATAATTTGTCTACAAATTTTACCTTTTGACTCACAATCAACTAATAATTAAACAACAAATATTGATTGAGTGAATACTGTGTAAAAGAGAACATTAAATAGGTTAATCTCTATAGTCATGAAATTTTAGCTGGCACCCCAAAGTTAAAAAACAATAGGCAATAAGTACCCTCACAATCTAAAAAGAGCTGTCACCATGTCAATTTTTTTTAACCTTTATTCATTTTTGAGAGACAGAGAGACAGAGTGTGAGTGGGGGAGGGGCAGACAGAGAGGGAGACACAGAATCTGAAGCAGGCTCCAGGCTCTGAGATGTCAGCACAGAGCCCAACGTGGGGCTCGAACTCACGAACTGTGAGTTCATGACCTGAGCTGAAGCTGGACGTTTAACCAACTAGGATATCATCATATCAAGGGCAGCCCTACTAAAGGGCTGTAATCAACCAGTACTATTAATCCCTAACACGAGGGCGCCTGGGTGGCGCAGTGGGTTAAGCGTCCGACTTCAGCCAGGTCACGATCTCGCGGTCCATGAGTTCGAGCCCCGTGTCAGGCTCTGGACTGATGGCTCAGAGCCTGGAGCCTGTTTCCGATTCTGTGTCTCCCTCTCTCTCTGCCCCTCGCCCGTTCATGCTCTGTCTCTCTCTGTCCCAAAATAAATAAACGTTGGAAAAATTAAAAAAAAAAAAAAATCCCTAACACGAGAACAACCTATTCTCAGAGAGATGTTTACCAGGTACCAAATTTTTAGCCTCAGCACTGTAAGTAAGAGAAAGCTCACTGAGAAAGTTCTAATGAGAAATCAGCATGTTTAAGGAATTGCAAATTTACAGACAGGATCTGCTTCTTACCTGGTGAATTTGGAAGGGAGAAAGTAATCAACACATGCAGACAAACCATGGCAAGAAAAGAAAGGGAAGCAGGAATTGGGCAAACTACGCTCCTAGAGTTTTACACAGCAAAAGATGTTATGTTTCTTACAAGCCAAGTGAATGCCATCAAAGGAAGCTGAGTTTACACATGGCTTCTTGGGGTGAGCAAATCCCAGAAGACACTCCTACAAGAGTTGAACTTGGGAACAGGAATTGAAGGAAGTTCACAAGAAGTATACCTGGAAATACTTATTGTTCCAATCAGAGAAAGGGGTAGATCCCCAAAGAAGCCTTCCAAAGAGCCCATAAATGTACCCCTGGAGAGACCCAGCATGTGGGTGCCAGGCACTCCACGACACATGACAAAATTCTACCACCAGACCCTTACCCACGTCTGGTGTTCCTTTTATCTTTCTTCCCTTCTCCTCATGCAAACCCAAAAGCAGCAGTAGCAGCACCAGGATTAAAGATGGAGTGGGACTTATGTGGATCCTGAGAAACTTAACAGAAACCCATGGGGGAGGGGAAGGAAAAAAAAAAGAGATTAGAGTGGGAGAGAGCCAAAGCATAAGAGACTCTTAAAAACTGAGAACAAACTGAGGGTTGATGGGGGGTGGGAGGAAGGGGAGGGTGGGGGATGGGTATTGAGGAGGGCACCTTTTGGGATGAGCACTGGGTGTTGTATGGAAACCAATTTGACAATAAATTTCATATATTGAAAAAAAATTAAAAATAAAAAGATGGAGTGCGAGGGCCAGAATGAACAGTGAAATAACATGCTAGTCTCCCTTCCTCATTCAGTGCCTATGCCACAAGTCAGCCATGAGAGAGAGGAAATGGGCAAGTTTTGGACTAGAGTGAAATGATCACAATGTTCTTTATAATTGAACAATATTTTTAAAATTAATTAAAATAAAAATTAAAAACATTTTTTAAAAAGCTATGGCAATCTAACTAAGATGCCAAAGGGACAAGGAAGGAAAAACAAGGTGAATGGCAGCAGTTGGAAGAAAACAAAACCCATTTAATAAACCCATTATTTGTGCAAAACACGTAGCTGGACATAGCAGGAACTATGAGATAAACATGATATGGCTCCAGTCTTTGAAAATCTCAAAGTCTAGGGGCGCCTGGGTGGCTCAGTCGGTTAAGCGGCGAACTTCGGCTCAGGTCATGATCTCGCGGTCTGTGAGTTCGAGCCCCGCGTGGGGCTCTGTGCTGACAGCTCAGAGCCTGGAGCCTGTTTCAGATTCTGTGTCTCCCTCTCGCTGACCCTCCCCTGTTCATGCTCTGTCTCTCTCTGTCTCAAAAATAAATAATTAAAAAAAAAAAAGTTAAAAAAAAAAAAAGAAAATCTCAAAGTCTAGTAAGAAAGGGGAGACATACTCATGAATAACTTGAATACAACAAAGAAAATATATGAGCTATAAGATTAGAGCAGTGTCATTGCACTGATGATTCTGTCTCCCTAAGAATTTGATCACAACTCTACTCTTCTCTCCAAAACTCTAAAAAAAAAAAAAAAAAAAAAAAAACCTAACCCTAACCTAGGCTGAGAAAAAGAAATGAGGTAATGACAAAATAATTGTTTATTTGTTATAAAAGATTTTACAAGGGAGATTTACAAATTAGGCTAAAATTAGGTTTAAATTTTAATTGTCTTCATTTAGCCACATAAATCTATCCTTTGTCACCACCAGTAATTGAGTTATGTGTGAAAGAGAACTAAATGTTATAATTGTTTGAAAGTCAGGGATGAGAAACAAAATTACTACTATTTACAAATAACAATAGTGTGAATACTTACAAAACCTAAGAAAACCAATTGAAAAGAATGATACATCAGTATGAGAGTTCAGTAAAGTAGCTAGATATTTTTTTAAAAATTAGTATTGCCTATGTACTAACAATAAACAGCTGGTAAATAAAGTAGTCCCCCCTTATCCACAGGGGATGTGTTCCAAGATCCCTCGAGGATGCCTGAAATGCAGATAGTGCTGAATCTTAGTATATACTATGTTTTTTCCTGCACGGAGGTACCTATGATAACATTTAATTGATAAATTAGGCACAGTAAGAGATTAACAACAACTAATAATAAAATAGAATAATGAGCTGAGTTGGTTAAGCATCCTGACTCTTGATTTCAGCTCAGGTCATGACCTGAGTTTGAGCCCCTCATCGGGCTCTGTGTTGACGGTGAGGATCCCACTTGGGATTCTGTCTCCCTCTCTCTACCCCTCCCCCACTCACGCTGTCTCTGTCTCAAGATAAACGAATAAACTTTAAAAAAAATAATTAAAAAATAATAGTAAGCTAAAATAGAATAATTATAACAACACACTATAATAAAAGTTATGTGAATGTGTCGTCTCAAAACACCTTGCACTCACCCTTCTTCCTGTGCTGACGTGAGAAGATAAAACGCCTACGTGAAGAAAGGAAGTGCGGGGAATGACGCAGCTTCCTGACGCAGAGTTAGGCTGCTATTGGCTTTCTGATGATTCGTCAGAATCATCTGCTTCCTGCCAGGGTTGACTGGCGGGTTTCTGAAACTGCCGAAAGCGAAACTGAAACCACGCGTAAGGGGAGATACTCCATAACGGAAGAAAGGACAGCTTACTGTTAGAGAAGATCCTGGAGAAGATACACCGCTGGTTGACCCTCAAACTGAACCGGGACAGTCTACTCACCGCATCCCCTGTCCTTGGGTTGTTCCTTCTACCCACCATTCGCACAGTGGGGGGCATGTCCAAGGACGCAGCCTTAGGAGAGTAATGTGTCGCTCAGATCATCTGTATGGTAGATGAGACTGAACCCATGGGTCAGGCCTCTGATTTAAGATTCTGGCAGGTGGGTGCAGAGATCTATTCATTTTGCTGCCACCCAAAACAAGCCTCATAAGTAAGTTCCCTTGCACATTAAACCTACCATCTACCAAATGGGAGTGGTCTGCCTCTTCTTCTGTGTATGGGGGCCAGTTTACAAACCAATACATACACAGTAACCCAAAGTACAAAATATCTAGAAATCACACTAATAAAAGCTGCTGGACCTCGTTTTTTGAAACTGTATCTTTTTATTGAGACAATATTTTAAAAGCATCATGCTATTTTACTGGTGGCTATTTTGTGTGCCATTTTAATCTGGAACCAACAGACTTTGTCAGAACAAAATGCGTGACATATGCGAAGACATGATCCAATCAATGGGGGCGCATAAAACATGCTACTTCACACACATAGGTACCTGCTGCCTGTAGTTCTGTTGCTGTTTATATCTGCGTAACACAAGAATTCTGAGAAAAACTATTTTTCACGATTCCCATCAAAAAGAAAAAAATATCATGGTGGGTTTATAATTGTAAGCACTGTATTATTGAATATAGTTCTGACAAGAGAGAACTCCCACTATCATTAGGCATTGATGCGAACCAAATTCCCCACTTAGACTTTTTACATAACTGATGATTAGAAGAATTTCCATTAGCTGGCTTCTGGTTCTGCACATTTTAACTCTTCTTTCTCCCCCATTACTCATATATTTCCAGAGGCAGGAGCTGTAGGATGTGTTCATACTGAAATATGATCTCTGGACTTGTATCTTCCCATCACAAAGTATATCCATGTAATAGGCTGTAGGGGTATCCCTGGAAACCTTTCCTATTCCGGGACTGCTAGGAATAACTTAACTATACATGGAAATTACTCTGAATCTCAATGTGTCCCATTAAATTCAAACTAAATGATTTCCCAATTCAACTTCCCTTTAGCCAGGTATCAAAATTGCCTGAGGGACAGTGTAATAGAAAGGCAGCATAAGTTCAACAATGAAGGGATTTGGAATTTTAAACTAATGGAGGTTTAAATATCTTACTGTTGCCTGGCATCATAACCATTTCTGGATGAATAAAAACAGAATCTTCCTTTTCTGCACATATTCACCTCCTTCCCTGATTCCTCCTCCACTTGGAAGAGAAGGCAAGGGGACGGTGGTATTTGTCTAGGCCCCATTCTGTTCTTGCTGAGCCAGACTGTTGTCGAGCCAGACTGTTGTCAGGCTCTTGGTTACAGCGATGTTTACACCACAGTATGGATCATTCTGTTTTCTCATGTGATTTTTCCACCTACTCGATAAAAATAGCTTGTCTCTTCTAAATGTAGTAAACTTTTAAAAGCTCTGATCTTTTCTTACCTGGTTATGGCACCCTCCAATCTGAAAACAAGAAACAGCATACATTCTGGTTGTCTCACAGTAACTACTACTGTTTCTAAAACCAAAATCAGAGCAGACACACAACTGTAGTTTGGGAGGCTGGACTTCTACAGTTCCACAATCTGTTTCTCCTGTTAAATAATCCTCAGAGCCTAAAATGGAGAAAAGGAAGGACAGAAGCACAAAATGTATCTAGTTAGCAACATGTTGGGGCAACGAAATTCCCAATTTTCTTTTCTCTACACACTATTCTTGCTATCCAGGAAATCTCATCCATTTCGGTGGTTTCAAACACCACCTATATCTCAATGACTTCAAGTTCTATATTGGAACTTCCTCCTAAGATCAAAATCTATTTATATAATTCTTATGGAACATTGTAACTTACACATAACATGTCTTAAATATAACTTATTGTCCCTTTCAAATAACTGGTATATATTTCTTAAAAACAAAGACATTCTCTACCATAACTAATTATCAAAACCCAGAAAATAATATTGATTCCATGTTACTATCTAACCTACATGAAGTTGTTCCTATTTTACCAATTATCCCAATAATGTTTTTTATAGGAAAAACAAATCTCTGATCAAATATCACACATTGCATTTAGCTGCCACGTCTCTTAAGTCTCATTTAATCTAGAACAGGTCCTTAGTCTATTTTTTTTCATTACCTTGACCATTCTTTTAAATATCTTTTTTTTAATTTTTTAAATGTTTATTTATTTATTTTTGAGAGACAGAGAGAGAGAAAGTGAGCACGGAAGGGGCAGAGAGAGGGAGACAGAGCATCCCAAGCAGGCTCCATGCTGTCAGCAAATAGCCCGATGTGGGGCTCAAACTCACTAACTGTGAGATCATGACCTGAGCCGAAATCAAGAGTCAGACACTTAACCAACTGAGCCACCCAGCTTCCCCATCTTGACCATTTTTTTAACTTTTTATTTATTTATTTGAGAGAGAGAGAGAGAGATAGAGAGAGAGAGAGAGAGAGAGAGAGAGAATCCCAAGTAGGCTCTATGCTTAGCACAGAGCCTGAGTGGGACTTGATGCCACAGCCCTGGGATCATGACATGAGCTGAAATCAAGAGTTGGATGCTCAACCGACGGAGCCACCCAGGTGCCCCTACCTCAACCATTTTTAATGAAACTGGCAAACTATTTTGAAAATCTCTCAATTTGGTTTTACCTGAGAATTCCTCATGACTATATTAAAGCTAGATTATTTGGCAGTATTAACATGGAAGTGGTGTTATGTCCACTTCAGTACATCATGTTTAAGAAGCATATGATGTTCATCTGCTCCATTACTGTGATACTACCTTTCATCACGTGGTTTCTCCACTATAAAGTTGCTATTTTTCCTTTGCAGTTAATAAGTATTTTGTAGAAAGATACTCTGAGACTACATAAATATCCTGTTCTTCATCAAACTTTTACCAAGTAGCTTCTAACATTTATTGATGATTCTTGCAGGAATCAATATCACCATGACATTTACCAAATGGTAATTTTTCTGACTCCATCATTCTTTCTATATGTATCATTTGGCATTCTACTCTAATGCAGTTTTTCCTTTTTCCTATTTGTTTATATCAGTGTGGTCTCATGAATACCTGTGTTATTCAAGGGGTAAAAAGTTATTATAATCATTTAAATGCTCAGATTGTCCCAGTAGGAGTCATATAGTGCTTGTATATACAATAATAAACCCCCCCCCAAAATGATAGAATGAGTGAGACCTCATTAAATGCCCTATCCAATCCCAGCTTTGAAAGAACTTATTGTGGGACTGTATCTCTGGCATTCTTTCTTACATATGTCATTTGTGTGCACTCACAAAAGTAATAGTAAATCATAGACTAACTGTATTAAGAATGTACTGTGTGCTGGGCAGATTACTAAGCACTTTCCACGTATTACCTCATTTAATCTTTAAAAAATTGGGGCGCCTGGGTGGCGCAGTCGGTTAAGCGTCCGACTTCAGCCAGGTCACGATCTCGCGATCCGTGGGTTCGAGCCCCGCGTCGGGCTCTGGGCTGATGGCTCAGAGCCTGGAGCCTGTTTCCGATTCTGTGTCTCCCTCTCTCTCTGACCCTCCCCCGTTCATGCTCTGTCTCTCTCTGTCCCAAAAATAAATAAAAAACGTTGAAAAAAAATTTAAAAAAAAATAATAAATAATAAATAAATAAATAAATTCATAAGATGGACATTATTTTTATAATGCCTATTTTACAACTAGGGAAACTACGCTTCATAGAGGTTAAACCACAGCCAAGAAATAGGAAAACTGGGGTTTGAACCCAGGTCATTTGCCTCCAGAGATTTTATCCTCTGAGACATTCTTAGGTCTTAGACTCTTAAAGAGTAGACAGAGACCGCACTTGGTAAACACCCAAATACCTACTTCCTAGACTTCCTTCTGCATTCAGAAGATCAGCCTAGCGTAGTACTTGAGAGCACAGATACTAAAGTGAGGCCACCTAGATTCTATTGCATGTTCTTCCATTCATGAGCGGTATGATTTTGCCTTCCATGAGCTTCAGTTCCTTTCCATCCAGAACAGAAGTAGTAGTAAGAACATTTCACAGAACTGTTTTAGGAATTGAAAGGGATCATATAGGTGGAACGCTTGGCTTGGCAACTTGGCACATAGTAGGCATACGATAAATATGTTTTTTGTTTTAAATGCTAAGATGGTCACAGAAAATCTCTGCTTGTGATTTTTAACTTTAGCTACACCTATGCTATGATCATCTCTTTGATGTAGCTTTAAGTGTTTCTTCCAAGAAGCAAAAAATATTTATTGCTGCCAAATGACTGCTATGTTCTGACTTCAGAATGTCTGAGACCCTGAAAGCTTCTACATGAGTATCTTCAGATATTTTGCACCTAGTCCAAATCTGGCTTTCATTAGCCATTAAAATCGAAAGAAACTTTAAATCAAAGAATAAAAGAGACTTTTCCTAAGCTTAGCCTCACATTAGCATGTGAGAGAACCTGCATCAGCAAAAATCTTCTTTTTTTTAATCAACCTAAACCTCTGACTAAATTAATAAGAGTTGAGTGTGACCTTTAAAATGCTAAAAAATACAGTTCCCAGTATAATTCTTGTTCATCCCCGGACCGAACCATTCTCATAGTAAATTATGGCACTAACAGCTGGCTGCCAATGAAGTCAACTATTAATTGTATGTTCGCTGCACTGCCTGATATAAATCAATATGAGTAATGAGCAATTGTCCTCAGTCTATAGATACACAGATCCTACATTGCAAAATAATTTAAGGTTGGCTGTCAGCCTTCTCAGACTAGATGTCATTTGGTCTTTGCTAAAGATACAGCAAAAACAAATACACATTGAAAACCGCCTGATCTGTCTCTGCAGCAAACTTCCAGTCATCTCTATAAAAATGACAACAGAAATGATTTTTGATAGTGTATTAAAATAAATAACTTCTATATCTTTTAAACTCCCAATGGAATCTGAAGAATGGGCCTCAGGGTGTCACTGCTTTCTGATCTCACACTCTCAAAATTCCCTCTGTCCATGTCCTTCTACTTTTCCCATTCCTTCCTATTAAACCTGCTCCCCATATTCACAAAGGCCACCAGCCTCCCTGCTTTCCTGCTCCTCATTGTTACAGAACCTGATCTGGATCACCTGGCCGAAGAACCAAGCGGCACTCAGAGGGAGATCTTGGCAGGCAGGAGGTTTATTTCACGGGAGGTGGGTGGGGCCTCCTCTCAGAGGTCAGTGTCCCAAGCTAGCAAAAGCAGAAGGAACAATTTATAGTCTGTTACTTCCGCATTCCGCATTAGCAGTAATTTGGTGCGCTGTAAGCAGGGTAGGAAGAAGAACCCAGAAAGGGAGTCTTTGGTCGGGGACTGGAATTTCCCCATCAGTCCTGTCCACCATATTGTAACAGATTTTTCCCTAACACCATTACTATCTAGCTTCTTTTGTTTCTCTACCCAGTTTCAATCCCATGGACACTAAGGAAGGGGTAGTGACACTCTCATTTTACAATTGACCATTCTCACTTTGAGAATTCCTTACACTAATCCACCCCAGTGTTCCTCATCTCTGACTCCAGGATGGCAGAATAGTGCCAGGGAATTTAAGGAAATGCCACTGACAGAATCTATCGTACACCCACCTCACCTAACTTTGATAGGGCCTCCATACAATTCAACAATTTTTAAGTGCAGGTTCTGCAAAGTGGCTTCTAGGAGATCCTTTCATAATATGCTGATGAGTATTTAGTGTGGGTGGTAGATTCCATGGTTATTTAAGCTTGAAAACCACTGGCTTAAATGAAGTTAAGCTCTTTTCTGCAGAATTTAGTAGAGCCAGGAGTGCAGTGGGGATTTCCAGAAAGGGATTATATATGCACCATTTCCCAAAATATTTGTCTAAGGAAACATTTTTTTCCCCAGTACATCCATAACTCTAGTATACTGTGAAACAAGTTGGGGTATGATATAATAAGTCATCTCTTATTAACTCTTAACACATCTGTTCTGAACCATGTTAAATAGATTCTGGTACCAATTCCAACATGGGGGAGGGAAGGTGCTGCACCAACAAGCAATTCTCGGACACCGCCTAGACATCCTACAATTTAACACAATTCTGACAATATCTATCTAGAGATAGCATCAGATTCCACAGGGTAAGAGTTTACTCTTACAAGACTGCTCCCCCTCAAACTTTAGATTCCATTTGCAAGCCCAAGTTGTTACCTGTGCTTCTGACCAACTGGCTATAAATCAAAGGTTCCCATGACCTCCTCCTTGGGTTTGGTTAATTTGCTAAAGCATCTCACAGAACTCAGAGAAACAATTTACTTGCTAGCTCACTGGTCTATTATAAAAGGATATGACTCAAGAACAGCCAGATGGAAGAGATGGCAAGGTATAGGTGAGGGCACTGAGCAAGCATGCAACTCTCCCAGTACCTCCATTTGTTCACCAACCAGGAAGCTCTTCAAACGCTTTTGAGTGTTAATAAATTCTTCATTTACATAGATATGACTGGTTAACTGATAGGCCATTGTTTATTTATTCAACCTCCAGGCCCTCTCTCCTCCCAGAAGGTTGGGGGTGTAACATTAAAAGTTCCAACCCTCTAATCACATGGTTTTCCCCACTGGCAACAAACTCCCATTCTTAGGTGCTTTCCAAAAGTCACTGCATTAACATAACAAAAGACAACTTATACACTCTCAATACTTAGGAAATTCCAAAGGTTTTAGGAGCTCTGTGCCAGAAACCGTAGAAGACCAAATACATTATTTATTAGTTTATATCACAATATCACACATGTATACTCTAAAAATTCCTGATCCATTCTTACCTCCCTGGTTGTAACAAATGACTTAATTTACACAGAAGCTGAAGACTTCTTCACTTGAACTCTTCAGTTTACCAGCTTTTCCCCTTCCATTTCTTTCTCTCTTTTCTCCTAAGCTGAAGAAGCGGTAGAGGTGCATGCTGGCAACTCACCTCATATCTTAACACTCCATTCCTGTACCCCATCTATAGAAACCTCCTTCATTTAGCCACCTCACTTTCTTACACTTGAATCTCATATCTACAAACATGTCAACACTCATCTTGGCATAAAAATCCTGTCAACCACCTATCTAACTGCCTGTGACCTCTCACTGTCCCCCTTCCTATACTTTGGCCACCACAAAACTATGTCAAAACTTTCTTGACTCCAGACCGTGGCTCATACTCTTTAGCCCAGATATGATTATTATCATCTTTCCCATCCTGAGTGCAATTCAACTCAGAATATTCCACAACCCAGGCAAACTAACAAGATCTCTTTTACTTCTACTCATCTAATACCTACCATGTTCTGTTTTGTCTTATATTTTTAGAAGCTATATAGAAGTTTCTAAGTCATATTTGTTGAGCTGTAATTTAAGTATATATGTTGAAAAATTTTGACAAATACATACATTTGTTTAATCATGACCATAATCTAGATATATGACATTTTTCCATGACTTCGAAAAGTTCCCTCATGACCTTGGCAGTTAGTCTACCAGTCAGCATCATTTAATAATGATAAAATTATAAGCTCATCAGAATGACATAAAAATCATAAACGCACATATATTTCAAAGCAAAGCTGCAAAATACATGAAAAATTGACAGAATAAAGGTAAAAATGGATATTTCCAGTCACAGTTGGAGATTTTTAAAGTTAATTATGTTTTAAATAATTTTTTTAAGATTTAAAGCTGGGAAAAAAATTGTTAATACTTACCTACACACTTATCATTTGTTTCATTACTTTCTGTAGATCCAAGCTTCCATCTGGTATCATTTTGCTTGACCCT